>NC_045428.1:363200636-363530011 GCF_902635505.1 Sarcophilus harrisii
AAAAGTATGAGGAATCAAAGTGGGAGATGATGAATGTGAGTTTGGGCAAGTGATTTAATAGCAATAGTTAGCTAGTTTATATAGCTATTTATAGTTTAGAAAACATTCTTCATAATAGTCCAGTGAAGTAGGTCAGTAGTATGAGTATTTTTATCACACTTTTGCAGAGGAGAAAACTTAGGCACACAGAAAATTAAAATGATCCATCCAATCTTGGACAAATCACTTCGTCTTAACCTCAGTTTCCCCATCTGTAAACTTGGGGTGTTGGTGAGATGGCATAGAATAGTGGGTAGAGGGCTGCACTTGAATCAGAAACCTGGATTCAAGTTCCACTTCAGATACCAACAGCATGATCCTGAGCAAGAAACTTAGCTACTCTTGGTCTCAATTCTTCATCTGTAAAATGAATGGGTCAGACTCATCAATGCCTCTTCCATTTCTAAGTCTACAATACTATGACCAGATGACCACTAAGCTTTCTTCCAGATTCAAATCTATGACCCTAATGACTTTTTATGCCTTATTATCACATAACTGTAAGGAAATGCATATCCCAGCCTTTTTCCCTTTGGGAAGACCAACAGCCTTTCTTGGGCTAATATCCCAAAGAGCCAACTGACCCCTTTCCCCTATCTCTTCAATGCCCTTTTTCTCATAGGGTCTCTCTCTGTCACGTCTTTTCTGGATCCTTCCCAAAGCTTTCTACTTTTTTCTTTAAGTTTTAAGAATATGGATTTAGACTTGGAAAAGAATTCAGAGGTCATAGAGACTAATCTCCTCATTCTACAGAAACTGAGGCACAGATAACTGAAAGGACTTGCCCAGGTCAAATGTTAGAAAATGTTCGAGGCAGGGTTTGAACATGAACTCCTAGCCCAATGTTCCACCCACCATTCTGAGCTTCCTCATGAAAACTTTACAATCAACAATTCAGAACCAGAAATGTTTAGTTATGGTTCATAGAAAATCCTTGCCATTCAGTCACACAACTAAGTCAAGATTAGAATTCAGGATTTTGGACTCAGTACTAAGGGTTATTTTCATTCCACCCTAACTGTCTCTTTTGTTCACTGATTTGTGTCAGAACATTCCTAAATTTCTCTAGTATTCACAATCACTCCTCTTCTTTTTCCTGTAAGGGCGTGAGCTCCTTAAGGGCAGTGACCTAGTCTGTCTTGTTTCTCTGGCTCCCCAAAGACCAGTAGGTCATCTGGGTTGCTCAATCTGTGATGTTGGCTAACTGCCTGATCTGTTTCTGTCCTCCCAAGATCACTTTGTGGGCTCCTTTCAACAGACAAAAATTATTAGTGACTGGAAACAGGCACCTGATCAGAGGCACCCCCACCCAAGCCATCTTTAGCTTTGATCTTTTCATTCCCTGAGTTTTCTCTGAACATTCTTCCCTCCACTCTCCTTCCTCAGCCCTGACCTGATTCAGCACCAACTGTGCAAACTGATCCTGTCAAACAACCTTGATTCATGTGGGAGCTGGGTGATGATCAATCACTAGCCAGCTCATTCTCTTCACCAGCAGACTGCATACCAAGAATGACCCCTGCAAAACAGGCACCCTTAGAAACATGTGCGATCTCGAGCCGAGGCCTTATCTGATGGCAGGGCTGCTTTTTTCCACATTGACTTGGATTTCACCTGTGTAAAATATTTCTTTATTCTCATCCCCCCTCACTCAAGAGACTAAACCAAGATACTTTGATATAGAAACCTGGATTTTAATTGTGGTAACCTGGATTCCAGTGTATGTGACCTTAAATCAGTTTATCATGCTGGGCCTCCACTTATTCATCTGTACTATGAAGGGCTCAGATTAAGTCCTCCCAGTGCTAACAAACATTCTCACATTTCCTGACCACTTTGAAACTGCCTGCATTGGGACCTTAAGGAATCAGAACTCCCTTCTCCCATTATAAAACAGAGGGCTTCCAGGAAGCCCTTTAGCAGTGTTGTAATACAGACATTGTCCAATATGGCCAATTGACCATTCTGTATTAACCCATTACCAGTCACACACACCCAGGCCCCAGCACTGAATTCTTCATGTTTCTGTGAAATAAATAGGTATCTGGAAAATCAATGTAACTTATTAGAAAGAGCATGGGCTCCAGAGTCAGAGAAGGTAGATTCAAATACTGCTTTTGATGTTTACTAACAGTGTGATCTTGATTACCTGAGTCTCGGTTTCATCATCTGTCAAGTGAGAGTATTAGATTAGATGGCAATTCTAAAACCCCACATGATTCTATGATTTTAGAAGCATCAGAAAGAATCCCTTGCTCTCACAAATACACATCACTGAATTGGTGCCCGAAATAATTTTACTAATGGACAATAAATGCCTTTATTTTCCATCAAGAGATACGGCTAAAAGTGCCAGAATTTGGCACTTTTAAGAGTACCCAGTGAATTAAATTTGTATTTAATTGAAAAGGGCTGATATAAGATAGGTTTTGCTAGAGATACAAAAAGACTAAACCCATAGTGCATGTATTAAGGAGATAAGAAAAAGGGAATCTGAGAAATCTAAGGACAAATTTTCCTAACTTCAAGGCTGACTCTCGTACAGGTGATAAAATTAATATCATTACTTTTCTTTAGTCAATCAACACTCTACCTTAAGCACCTACCAATTGGGATCTATAAATGAAAGGAAATGGACAAGGTAACTTCTAAGATCTCTTAGAATCCATCTCTAACAGTCTATGATTGTGGCCTGGCATACTTTATATACGTATGTGCGTGTATAATATATATATATATATATATATATATATATATACATGTATATGTATGTATACATATATGTATAGATGCCACTATAAATTAATATGAATGACCTTTTAGTGAATACATGGAATATAAATATTCAGCTTGGGGTCATCACCTCAAAGTAGACATTTTGAAAAATAACACTTATTCCAATACAGCTGTTTCTATTCAAATTGCTAACAAGCTCTTCTTTGGGTTTTACTTTCAGAGACATAACATCTTTTTTTTTCTAAATTTCCTCAATATTTCAAATCTTAATTCCCTGCAGATATATTTAATTTAGGGAAGTAACCAAAAAGTCATCAAGAATCAAGTCAGAACAGAGTGGGTGATCAAACTGAGGAATGCTATTTTTGATCAAAACCAGTACATTTATGTACTAATGAAGCTGATTTTCTCTTGTGTCTTCAAAAGTAGTTCCACATGAATTAATATGAAGGAAATAAAAAAAAGAAAAAAGTTAATTTCTTTCCTCAAGTAGCTTGCAATTTAGTTTGAGAGGGGGAAAAAACAATGTAACCATGGGAAGGCAGACTTTAAAAATATAATGCAACATATAATGATGTGGGAAAATCTTTTGGTCTAGTCCTGTGATTTCAATATAACTCCATGTGAAATGTCTACTGACGCAACTCACCTGTAGCTTGTGGGATTAAAAAGCTACCTGGGATAATGAGAGGTAAATTACTTGTCCGATGTCATACACAGTCAGTTTATGTCAGAGACTGAACTTGAACCTGCAACTTTCCAACTTCACTGATTCCCAAGGACTAACAAGGGTAGTCTGGAAGACTGGGAAATAAAAACAAATCCATTTGGAGTCAAAAGTCCTGAGTTCAAATTTCAACTCTGATGCCAATTAATTATATGAATTTGGCCAAGTCACTTAATTTTCTTAAGTTTTTATGTCATGAAGGGATTGGATGATCTCTGAATTCTTTTCCAGCTCTGGATAGTATAGTGTAAACATTGGGCATGATAAGAGAGCATTTAATGAAATTTTTAGGTGACTAAACTAGAATAGATTTGTAAGGGAAACTAGAATATCATTCTACTCAATTTTTTTGAGGCAAATAACAAATAACCCTAGAGAAGCTAGGTGATGCCAAAGTGCATAGAGCACTAGACCTGGAGGCAGGAAAACTCATCTTTCTGGGTTCAAATCCAACCTCAGACACTTACTTAGCTCTGTGTTCCTGGACAAGTCACTTAACCCTGTTTGCCTCAGTTTCCTCCTCTGTAAAATGAATTGCAGAAGAAAAAGGCCATGACAATGTACAACACATCACTTCATGTTTCTGCCAGGGATGGAATCCTGGAGTACATGGGCTATCAATTGGATTGGAGTGGCAAATTTTATTTAAAAAAGGAAGAAGAAGAATGGGGCTAAATGGAGTCAAATACAGAAGGCTTCCTGGAGTGACTAAGGCTGGGATTTAAAGAAAAGGGAGGAACAGTAAGGAATAGAGAAGATATAAATCACTCCATAATCTAAGCATGTGCTTCAAGTTAGTACATTTTCCAGTCACTGTTAAACAGAGCGTCTGGAAAAGATAAAATAGCCTTTCCAAAGAAACTCTGCAGTTCTTGGACAATCCTTTATAAAGGAAGTTTAGAGACAAATCATGAGCATCTAAATGACACAATGGATAGAGTGCCAGGTTTGGAGTCAGAAAGAGTAATCTTCCTGAGTTCAAATCTAGCCTCAGATACTTACTAGATGTGTGATCCTGGATAAGTTATTAACTTGATTTGTTTCAGTTTTATCATCTATTTAAAAAAAAGAGCTAGAGAAAGCAATGGCAAACTACTGCAATACCTGTGCCAAGAAAACTCCAAATGGGTCACAAAGAGTCAAACATGACTGAATGACTGAACAACAAAAAGATAAGAATCAAATTTAAAAAACAATATAATAGAAGGGTAACTCCTTTCTAACATTATAAGAGAAATAGAATGTCATAAGAATCTGCTTACTGAGCCACCCTCCTTTTTTCTGTGCACTTCACATACTTTATAGAATCTCAGGGTTCATTTTTTTAAATCTACAAAAGAAAACAAACAAAAAAGAGGTCCAGAAAGAGATTTAAACAGGGAAGTTTTATTATGACTTTGTTAAATTGAATTCATGAATTTATAAAACAAACCACATAATAGAGGGACATAATTTCATAATTTTATTTTTTCTTCTTTGTATATTAAAATATTTGTGTTTGTTGGTGATTAACTTGGAATAAAAATAATTCCTTAAAAAGAATCTCAGAGTTGGATATGACCTCATAATCCGTTAGTCTTGTCTCCTGTCCAGATGAATCTCTTTCACAGTAGCCCTAAGTTCCCTTTCACGGGAGGTTTTTGGACATGGGATGACCAGGATGACCTGGCTATCTATGGGAGTTGTTTCAGGGGGAATTCATATGCTCAGTAACTTTGTCAATAAACATTTTATTAAGCACCAACTATGTGCCAGGCATGTGCTCAGCACTAGGAATAAAAAGAAAGGTAAGAGACAGTTCTTGTTCTCAAGATTCTCACAGTGTAATGAAGAAAACAATAAACAAATAACTGGATACAAAAAAAGTTAAATACAGGATAAATTGCGAATAATTGACAGAAGGAAATCACTAGAATTAAGGCTATTGGTTAAGATTTACTACAGAATGTGAGATTTTAGCTGATATTTAAAAGGAGGTAGGGTAGTCAGGAAGCAGAGATGCAGAGATGCATTCCAGGCATGGAACAGTGTCTCTTTTGAGGAATAACAAGGAAGCCAGAGTCATTGGATCCCAGTGTTGTGTGAAGAATAGGGTTATAAAGTATAAAAAAGACTAGAAAGTTGGATCTAGTCAGACCAATTTTATCTATCTTAGAAGTGATAGGGAGTCACACCACTTTGTTGAGAAGTGTAATTTAGGCTTGTGTTTTAAAGAGAACACTTTGGAGTGGATGACGAAGTGAAGTGGAAGGCTGGAGTGGAGAGGACTTATGGCAGGCAGACCCACCAGCAACTTTTGAAATGATCCAGGCTTGAAGTGATGAATGGCTGTACCAGGGTGGTACCAGTGTCTGAGAGAGGAGTGAGCAAACTGGTCACTGCCCTCAAGGCACTTATATTTTAATAGAGAAAGGTAATACATTAAGGAGAATTAAAGGATTGGAGCAATATTTACATAGAGGGAAATGTTTGGAACTCTGGTTAAATAGGAAAAGTTGAAAATTCACTTCTCTTAGAGCCTGAGATTCCAGGGACAGAGTCTGTGGAAAGAGAATGAGGAAGATAGCCAGAGTTCAGACAGTGTAGTTTGGAAATTGCCAGAAATTGATCATCTTTAAGATCTGGAAGTTTGTTCTTTCATAGCTCTAATTTAAATCCACTATGATCTCTTAAATCTAATATGAACACTATTTTGTTTTTCTCATGCTCTGGAGAAAAAAAGAATAACTATATATTCAAACAAGTCATTTAACGCTCTGAAAACTAGTTTTCATGTCTATAAAATGGGTATGATTAAAAAAAAAACTACGATACACAGATTTGCTGTAAGGAAAGTATTTTATAAATCTTAAAGTGCACATGGGAAGGAATTGCTTTTGAACAAAAAAGCAACCACTCACCTTCCTGCCCACACACACCACAAAATCTAAACGGATCTTTTTTTTTTCTCTGAACAGTATCACTGACACACACACCAAGTTGACATAGTATCTCTAGCAATATCTCTTTAAAAGAGGAGGTCTCCTGGAAGGCAGGGAATGCTACAATTAAGAGCCTTTTCATGGACAGGATTCAGAGCTGTTGCTGTGGCAACTCCCACAACCTTACTGGGTATCCAAATAAATAGTTTGTTGGGTGCTTCCCCCCCTTCCTCCCTGTCCCCTTCTTTTTAAATTAAAAAAAAAAAAGGAAAATCAATGAGACTCGCTGTCGGCATCTATTTGGAGTTTGGGGGCCAGTGAGAAAAGGGAGGTTTGTTCCAACCACAAAGGGAAGTGCAGCCTGGAGAAAGGCCCACGCCCCTGAAGTGCGGCTGATTTAAGATGGAAGGGAATTTGAGAGGAGCAGCAACCTAGCAGGGGCTGCAGCCTCAGAGAGGTGCTCTTGGAGGCAGGGGGAAAAGAGGGCTGCAATGCAGTGCCTGAAGCCAGTGACCCCGCATTCCTGGGGAGAATGCTGACCTCTTGGCCGTAGATTCCCCCCTCCAGCCCCCCCTACCCCCATTCCTCCCCTCGCCTTTAAATAATGGGATCTCAGGTTAGACAAAGGGAAAAAATATGGGAATTACTTTTAAAAAAAAAAAAAAAAAAAAAGGATCCTATCTGCTTCCTGTAATAGGTGACATGTGGAAAATTAATTACAGGAAATGGCCCTGCAAAGTAGAGGAGATATTTGCTTAAAATTGATATGGTCTTCTCCACCCAGCAGTCACCCCTGCCTGGCTAGTCTGAAGACGTGCTCAGACAGCCCACCACTGGGGCCCCCAACTCTCTGCTATTATCAGTTGAATCACGTCTCGTGCCAAGCAAAAGGTCATTTCAGGTCATCCTGGAGATAAAAGGAAGGGGTAATGTATGTGAGAATGCTCGAATTGGCAAGCAAAAAAAAAAAAAAAAAAAAAAAAAAAAAAGGCAGGAGAAGGAAGGAGAAAATGAGAAGATACAGAAGACTAATAAGATATAGTTGTGCCAAGAAACAAACAGGATAGTGAGTCTCAGTGCATACAAAGTCCCAAAAGATCTGAACCTGCATATTTATTTTAAAAAGAAAAGAATGGCAATGATGATGATGATGAAGAAGAAAAGAAAATGGTTGCATTGTTAGGTGTAAGAAATATAACTGTTCTCAATGGGTTTTGCCCAGATCAGCCTGGATCGATTAGTGCCATCCAAATCAAAGATCCCCTGCCCTTGCCAGGCAGGCTGACCCACAGAAAGGGGCTTGGATCACCTACTCCATCCAGGCATCTGGGGGTGTCCCTTGTCTTGGACCCAGTTAGTTATGGAGATGGGGTTAGGCCTCAAAGCATTCATTCCATCTTCTTTTTTGGAGATATATATATATATGTATAATTCTCATATAGTTATAAGATTGTGCTTATTTTGTTATAGTAATAAGCAGATCTCATTGCAAAAATATGGAAGGGAAGAAGGAAGAAAGGAAGGAAAGAAGGAAGGAAGGAAAGAAGGAAGGAAGGAAGGAAGGAAGGAAGGAAGGAAGGAAGGAAGGAAGGAAGGAGGGAGGGAGGGGGAGGGAGGGAAGGAAGGAAGGAAGGAAGGAAGGAAGGAAGGAAGGAAGGAAGGAAGGAAGGAAGGAGGGAAGGAAGGATAGAGGGAAGGAGGGAAGGATAGAGGGAGAGAGGGAAGGAGAGAGGGAGGGAGGGAAGAAAGTAAGGAAGAGAAAGGACTGAAAGGAGGAAAAGACGAATAGAGGAAAGGATAGGAGGAAGAGAGAGAGAAAGAGGGAAGAGAGGGAGGAGAGAGGGAAGAAGGAAGGAAGGAAGGAAGGAGGGAGGGAGGGAAAAAAGCAGGAGGGGGAAGGAAGGAAAGAAAGAAAAGACAGAAAGAAAGATTAAGAGAAAAAATATAAAGAAGGAGGGAGGGAGGAGAAGAGGATGGGAGTAAGGAAGATAGAGAAAGAAAAACAAAGGTGAAAAAAACAAGGAAAGAAAGAAGGAAAGAGAAAGAGAAAAAGAAAGAAAGAAAACAAAGAACAGAAAAGAACTGCCACTTTTTCTTTGCTTGGTAGGGGTGACCCAGTTTTCCATCTTCTTGCTAAATAAGATGCCACTACCTCCTCTGAGTTTTTAATTCATTGCCATTTCAATAAAGACAATCCCTCGGCCCTGAGTTTCTGCCAAGGGTATTTTTTCTTCCTTTTTTTTCCCACTGCTACATTTGAATGTCCCTGCATTTGTCCCACCAATCTTTTTTCTAAGGAACAGGGATTGTTTCTTTCCGAGCATAACCTAGACATAGCCAACAAACTGTCAAGGGAGTGGGTGGTTCAAGGAATAAATTCTTCACTCCTGGGCTCAGAAAGACTTTTACATTGGAATGCTCTCTCCCTGCACCACCACTGCTCCCTCCTGCCTCCCCCCCTTCTCCTAGCCTTCCACTCACACAAATGACTGCTTTCCATCCAAACTTTGATCAGACACCATGCTGCTCCCAGGGAAACTCAAAAGGAAAGATTTTTTTTTTTTTTTTTAAGAGGAGTTAAAGGCAACTAAGGGGTCTTGGAGTTTGACAAGGTCTTGACATTGCGAATGCTTTGAGACTCTGTGAGATTCATTACTTACTCCGCCCACCCTGGACCAGAGATTGCCACCTAAACATTTAACTTTGGGGGGAGGAATGCGAGCTGAACTAGCACCCCATTCTTTTCCCCTCTGGCGCTGTGAGAGTAGATAACTCACACACATACACACTCACTCCAATCTTCCAATGTGGTTATTCTAGCTCCCCGTTTGCCTGAGTCAATATCTCTAGCAAACCACGAGGTTTCCTTTGTTAGCTGCAGATGCTGAATTTTTAGGGCAGAAGGTAGGGATGTGCTACCTGAAGTGTATTTGGTACAGGGTGGGGAAATGAGAGGAAGGAGATAAAAGGTAGGGAGAAAAGAGAGATGTGGGAAGAAGGTTGGCCCAGGTGCACAGATTCAACACAAATCTATCCAGTGTTGGAGAAAGGGGGGGTGGAGGGGCAGAGATTGGGTGAAACCCACGCCAATCAGAGAACATTGGCATCCTCTGCTCGGGCAGCCAATGGGAGCTCCCTGGGCCACGGCACCTTCTAATTGGCTGTGGCCATTATGATGAAAGGCCTAAAGGCAAGCTCCGATTGGGCAGGTGCAGGCAGCCCGCTGTCCCATAGGGAAAAAGGCAATGCTACCCTCAACTACTATTGTTGTTGAATAGCATTAAATCATACCAGTGAACATCGAAGATAATATTCTCCAACAAAGGTTCATATGGTCGCCTGGCTCGTCTGTGTGCGCTAACTGGAGACACACACACACACTCACACACACACACTCAGACACATCACACACACACTCACACTCACACATATCACACACACATACACACACTCACACACTCACACTCATACACATCACACACTCATACACACACACTCACACACACACACACACACACAATGTAGGAAAGGCAAGTGGAAGGCTATGTACCAGAAATTCCACTTTAGAGTGACTCAAATAATGCCCCACTACATGAGCATTTACTCAGCCACCTAGTAGACATGGTCCCAACTGAGTTGACAGAAAATGGCACTGCAGCACAGACTTCTGTAAAAAATAAACTGCTCACATTTCTATTGCTCTTCTAAGATCTTCAAAGAGCTTTCCTCACAATCCTTCCATGAAGTACATAGCACAAGCAGTATTATCCCCAGTGAACAGATGAGCAACGTCTCAGAGAAGTAGTTTGCCTGTATTCCCACAACTAGTGTCAGAACCAGGATCAGAACAGTCATGAACATGGATGCATCATCGGCAGAATTGTAAAGGAATGCAATTCATATTTCACTAGAAAGCAATTTGGAATTTTGCAGATAGGGGTCCTCAAACTTTTTAAATAGGGGGCCAGTTCACTGTCCCTCAGACTGTTGGAGGGCCGGACTATAGTAAAAACAAAAACTTTGTTTTGTGGGCTTTTAAATAAAGAAACTTCATAGCCCTGGGTGAGGGAGATAAATGTCCTCAGCTGCTGCATCTGGCCCGAGGGCCGTAGTTTGAGGACCCCCGACTGGAAAACAGTTATATTGCATTTCATCCCTCTCTCAAGAATCTTTAAGAAATAGGGGGGAAGAGAGGTGAAGAATCTCTCATCTCTGCCATTGGCTTAAAACCCCATCAATTGTCTTCCCTAAATTTTAGGGATACAAGCATGTCAGGTCCATTTAACCACTTACCATTAGGTTTTTCCAAAGGAATATTTGCTTCAAAGGTATAACAAGGACATACAAATATTTCTCTCAATATATTCCACCCCCTACATCCCCCCCCCTCTTTGTGGAGAAGAGGAGTCATAATTATCTTCCTAGTTTTGCATTAGCTTTGAGCTTGTGTTTCAGTCCAAATTCTCAGAGTTCCCCAATGATCTGGTTGTAATATTTAACCTGAATTCCTGGGCTCCAAGATCTCCATGGCTCAAGTTTCCATCGTGGAAGACTCCACTTAGAACTGCACAGGAAAAACAAAACAAACTGAAATCCCAAGCCTGTTGCTTGGGGAAACATGGGGAGAGAGATAGGCAGAGAGAGAGAGAGAGAGAGAGAGAGAGAGAGAGAGAGAGAGAGAGAGAGAGAGACAGAGACAGAGACAGAAAAAGACAGAGACAGAGACAGACACAGACACAGACAGAAAGAGAAAGAGATAGACACAGAGAGAGACAGAGAGAGACAGAGACAGAGAGACAGAAAGAGAGAGAGACAGAGAGAGACAGAGAGAGAGAGAGAGAGAGACAGAGAGAGAGAGAGAGACAGAGAGAGAGAGAGACATGGAGAGAGAGAGACACAGAGATAGGGAAAGGGACACACACAGGGACATAGAGAAACAAATAGACAGACTATGCCTTCCTTAGGTAGATTTTGACACAGGCCAGATCCAGCAATTCAACTAATAAAAAGAGGTTGCTTTCCTACCCCCAAAATGGTAGGCAGATATAGAAAGCCTTCCCGGAAAGCAAGTCCCTGGTCTCTCCCACATCTTTGGTGCATGATCTGGGTATCTACTAAAGCCAGCCCCATCACAATAAATAAATTGGCTAAAATATCCATATCCTTTGACTCACAGATTCACTGCTAGGCATGTACTCCAAAAGAGGTCACTGACAAAAAGAAAAATTCAATATACTCCAAAATACAGTCATACTTCAGAGATATCAAGGGTTCAGTCCCAGATCATCACAATGAAACAAATATCACAGTAAAGCAAACACACAAATAGTTTTATTTTATATTAAGTATACAATAGTATTGGTTTTTTAAAATGTACATTCCCTAATTTTAAAACACTACTTTAAAAAAAAAAGTTAACTATCATCTGAGTCTTTAGCAAGTAGTAATCTTTTTACTGGTGGAGGGTCTTCCCTTGACATTAATGGCTGCTGACTGATCAGGATAGTGGTTGCTGAAGTCTAAGTGGCTGTGACAATTTCTTAAAATAAGACTACAATGAAGTTTGTCACATTGACTCTTCCTTTCACAAGAGATATCTCTGTACCATGTGATGCTGTTTGATAGCATTTTACCCACAGTAGAACTTCTTTCAAAAATGAAATCAATCTTCTTGAACCCTGCTGCTACTTTATCAATTAAGTTTATGTGATAATCTTCAATATTGTTGTGTCTCAGGGAACAGGGAAGCCCTGAAAGGAAGACAGACAAGGAAGTTGAGGGTTGATGGAACAGTTAGAACACATATAATACTTATCTATTAAGTTGGTTATTTTATATGGGTGTGGCACCTCAAAACAACTACGCAGTAACTTCAAAGATCATAGATCATTATAACAGATATAATAATAAAGAAAAAGTTAGAAAAATTGAGAGAATGATCAAAATGTGATATAGAAATATATTGTAAGCACATGTTGTTGGGAAAATGGCACCAATCGATTTGTTTAATACAGAATTGCCACAAACACTCAATTTGTTTTTTTTTTATGCAATATCTATGAAGTGCAATAAAGCAAGATATTATTCACAATTTCTTCTATTTATAGTTTCTTGTCTAGGCTATTGTAGTAGCTTTCAAGTTGATCTTCTTATGTTTAATTTCTCTCTTCTCTCATCAATTTTCCTTCATTATTCATTCTAGAAGTATACTTAGCACCATACTAGACACAGGGGCTACAGAGACAAGAATAAGGCAATCTTTCCCTTCAAGGAGCTATATTTATGGGACGCAGAATGGTGAGTGGCAGGGAGAAGGAAAGTGATGAAATGTGCATGGAGAAGAAAATGCAAAGAATATAAAAAGTAATTTCTAGGAAGGGGAAAGAGCAATCGGAGGAAGCTGACTAATTTTCATGAAAGAAATAGTCTTTCATGTAATCCTTAAAGAAAGCTAGGGATTCTATGAGGCAGAGCTTAGCAGGACAAAAACTTTTTGTAACGAATAGGCATGGAAGTTAGAGATGGAATACTTTGACAAGGAAAATACCAAGCATGTCAGTATGGTTGAAACATGGAGTCCTTGATGGAGAATAACATGTTATAAACCTGGAAAGACAAACTGGAGCCAAATTGAAAAAGGCTTGAAAAGCCAAACCAAGAAATTCGTATTTAGTCCAAGACTAGAGTAAAGGAGAGTGGGAGATAAGGTGTTCTGCATTTCCAGTGAAGGTCCTCATCTCCTCATCCCTTGATTATAGTATTAGCAGCTGGTGGGACTGCATGCTTCAGATCGCTCCTCACAGATCCATCCTCAGTTTTCATTCAGTCATTTCTCAGTCATGGCCAAATATGTGTGACACCATTTGGAGTTTTCTTGGAAAAGACATGGGAGTGGTTTGCTATTTCCTTCTTGTTCGTTTTATAGGTGATAAGCCGGAAGCAAATCGGTTCAGATGATTTGTCTAGGGTGTCTCAGGTAATATTTGAGGCCAGATTTGAATTCACTAAAATGAGTCTTCTTGACTACAAGCCAGGTATTCTATCCATTGAGCCACCTAGTTGCCCTAATCTGTCCTCCAGTCAGACACCAAAATGATTTTCCTAAAATTCAAATCTGATCTTGTCATTACCACCCCTACTCAATAAACTTCAGTGGCTTCCTATTGCCTTTAGGATCAAATATTAAAAATGTTCTGTTCAGTATTCAACCTTTTTTAACCTACCTTTTCAATCTTAACATCTTACTCCCTGGCATATACTCTTTGATTCGATAATAATGGCCTCCTGGTTTTTTTAAAGAACAAGACACTGCATCTCTCAGTTCAAGCATTCTTCCTGTCTATTCTGCCTGGAATTCTCTCCCTTTTCCACTCTGACTACTGAGCTCCCTGGCTTTCATAAACTCCAGAAAACATTCCCCCAAACCTCTTAATTCCCATGCCTTCCTATTTATCCTGTATATAGCTCTCTTTGTATATATTTGTTTGAATGTTGTCTCCCTCATTAGACTGTAAGCTTCTTGAAGGCAGGGACTTTTGCCTCTTTTTTTTTTTTTAATCCCAAATTCTGGGCACATAGATGATAGACAGACAGATAGATAGATAGATAGATAGATAGATGAACACTGATTGATTAAAGTATAGAATTAGGAATATGAGGGACTTGGTGATAGATGGCCTCATTTTTTTTCAGTCAAGTATGAAATAAAGTTACTAGAAGAAGAAATCCATTATATAAGTAACTTAAGTGAAAAAGGTTTGCTAGGAGGAGTGAGGACAAAGTCATTCAGGAAAGAGTAGGTATTGGAATGCAGCAATCCAATTGAGATTACATAGCATAAATAAATAATGGGCTAAATCAGCACAATTGCTTGTAAGTAGGAACAAAGAAGGAGGATGGTGAGAATAATACATGCTAGGGAGAATGAACAAGGGAGTGAAGCACTCAAGAAAATAGAAAAAAATAAAATGGTCAAAATTTTAAGGGAAGAAAGGGGGAAAAAGGAAGAAGGAAAAAGGGAAGGAAGGAAATAAGCATTTAATAAGCATCTATTATGTGCTAGATACTATGCTAAGAACTTAACAAATATTATCTCATTTTATCCTCACTTACATCCTGGGAGGGAGGTATTTTATATTATCTCTATGTTTTATAGGTGAGGAAACTAAGGCAAACAGAGGTTTAGTGTGGTTTCCTTTTTTGTGAAATAAAATGTTATTTTATTAATCTCTTTTTTATTAAAGCTTTTTATTTTGAAAGCATGCATGGATAATTTTTTAACATTAACCCTCACAAAATCTTGTGTTCCAATTCCCCCCTCCCCACCTAGATGGTGAGTAATCCAATGTATGTTAAACATGGTAGAAATATATGTTAAATCCAATATACACATACATATTTATACAATTATCTTGCTGGACAAGAAAAATCAAATCAAACCGGAAAAAAAATGAGAAAGAAAATAAAATGCAAGCAAACAATAAAAGAATGAAAATGTTATATTGTGAGCCACACTCAGTTCCCAGAGTCCTCTCTCTAGGTGTAGAAGGCTCTCTTCATCACAAGATCAATGGAACTGACATCAATTATTTCATTGTATGAAGAGAGCCCCGTCCATCAGAATTGGTCATAGTATAATCTTGTTGCCTTGAATAATGATCTCCTGGTTCTGCTCATTTCACTTAGCATCAGTTCATGTAAGTCTCTCCAGGTCTCTCTGAAATCATCCTGCTGGTTGTTTCTGATAGAACAATAGTATTCCATAGCATTCATATACCATACATAATTTATTCAGCTATTCTCCAACTGATGGGCATCCACACAGTTTCCAGGTTCTAGTCACTATGAAAAGAGCTGCCACAAACATTTCCCTGCTTTAAAATCTCTTTGGGGGTATAAGCCCAGTGGAAACATTGCTGGATCAAAGGGCTTGCTCAGTTTGATAACTCTTCGGGCATAGTTCCAAATTGCTCTCCAGAATGGCTGCATCCATTCATAGTTCCAATGTTATCAGTTTCCCAGTTTTCCCACATTCCTCAAACATTCATCATTATCTTTTCCTGTCATCTTAGGCAACTGACAGGTATGTAGTGGCATCTCAGAGTTGAATTAATTTGCATTTCTCTGATCAATAATGATTTAGAGCACCTTTTCATATGACTAGAAATGGTTTCAATTTCTTCATCTGAAAATTGTCTTTTCATATCCTTTCACCATTTATCAATTGGATAATGGTTTGAATTCCGATAAATTCAAGTCAATTATATATTTTAGAAATGAGGCCTTTATCAGAAAATTTTTGTAAAAATTTTTTCTCAGTTTATTGCCTCCCTTGTAATTTTGTCTGCATTCGTTTTGTTTGTACAAAAGCTTAATATAATCAAAAGTATCTATTTTGTGATCAATAATGATCTCCAGTTCTTCTTTGGTCACAAATTCCTTCCTCCTCCACAGATCTGAGATGTAAACTATCTTTTGTTCTTCTAATTTGCTTATAATCTCACTATTTATGTCTAAGTCATGAACCCATTTGGACCTTATCTTGGTATATGGTGTTAGGTGTGGGTCAATGTCTAGTTTCTGCCATATAGTGTGATTTCCAAGGTGACATAAATAGTAAGTGCTTGAGACCAGGTTTGAACTCAGGACTTCCTGACTCCAGCTCTGTCCTCTACTAGGACACCTAGCTACCTCTAAGTGCAGTAGGGGTAATGGCCTAAAAAAAAATCAGAGATTCTTAATCTTCCCCTTCCCCCCAGAAATCCCTATAGAAGACTGGTGAAGTCTTTGGACTACTTTTTAGAATTATGTTTTTAATTGTGTAATATAAAATGCATAGGATTATAGTTTTTCATAAATTTGTATACCCTTCATTAAAAACCCATGATGGATGTTACAGAGAGAATGAAGAAGAGGTTAACAGGAATGAGACACAGAAGGAGAGAGACACAAAAGGAGGGAATAAAGGATTATGGTCAGAGAAAATTCAGTCATGGATTGTGGAGGTGGAATATTCATGATCAATGATAAGGACAAGGGCATGATCACTCACATTTATATCTATAATGAAGTGAAAGTACAGATCTTGGAAGTTGAAAAGGTTTATGAATTGAAAAGTGAGAATATCAACAAGTGTTGAACAAGGGTTCTGAAGTAGCCCTGGGTATGGCTATTCTTGGGACATTAGCTCATAAGCCCCCACCAGTGTGCTTCCTCTTAACAATCAGACAGGCAACTCAATTCTTTAATAAAGGGATCTTCTCATAGCATAGCATAGCATAGCAAGAGCACTTAGCAATTCTGGAATTGCAAAGTTTCAGGGGAACCAGTCACTCTGCTACATAGCCAGGCTGGCTCCTCACTGGACATGCTATTTCCTAGGATGTAATGGTTGGAAAGGTAATTCAGCAGAGCTTGCTTCTCACTAGTTTTGATATTTTATCCAGTTCAATCAGGCCTTTCTGTGGTATATTGGCTCCTCATTGAACTGTAATGAGCAAGCCAAGCCAGGAGGGAAAGTACTCTTTTCAATAGGGCTGAAATTTCTTCTCTTTGATTCCCTCAATACTGATGTTCTGAGGTAATTTGTTACTTCTAGAAACAAGGGATAGAGACCTTTTTTCCCCCTAATTCATCAGTTCTTCCTAAAGCAACAATTCAGTAAGCCATTCTACCTAGCCTTTGGGTGATTAGTTTCAATTCTACTTCCCCAAAAGCTTTGGGAATATTATGCAGATGAGAAGCTAGGGACAAAGGTTCAAATTCAGTCTGTGCCCTGAAGGCAAGTACATTGTCCAGCTGGCCTTTTCATATGCAATTGAACTATTCAAGACTCAGACCATTCCAAGGGTTAGTAATGTCTATTTTGCATCTGAAGGCCTTCTTCTTTACATTTTAATGTCTGTATCTTTTAGGACTTCCCCCACCCCCTAGAGATTTTGCTCTTACATCTCTATTCCCTTTAAAAGTTTACAAAATATGTTAAACAATCCTGTAATGGTTATTCCATTAGAAAGAAAAGAAAAA
Source organism: Sarcophilus harrisii (assembly GCF_902635505.1). Lineage (NCBI taxonomy): Eukaryota > Metazoa > Chordata > Mammalia > Dasyuromorphia > Dasyuridae > Sarcophilus > Sarcophilus harrisii. The sequence goes on from NC_045428.1 coordinate 363,218,085, forward strand.
TTCAAGCTCTAAAGTTTCGAAACTTGCTTAAGGTGACACAGGTAGAGTCAAGGCTAGATGGTGAAGTTAATAGGGGAAAGAGAATTCATCCGAAGATAGAGACAGAAAAAATGGCTTACAAATACCTCAGGCTCAGAGATCACCACTCCCCTAATTCAGAACCTTATTCCCTCACACATGGATAATTATATTAACCATCCTTTAATTGATCCTTTCACATAAAACCTCTATTGTTTATAAACCATTCTGCATAGCAGTACTATATTAATTTTCCTAAAATGGGGCTTCCATCATTTTTTTTCTTTGCTCAAATCCTTTACTTCAATGGTTTCTCATTGATTAGAGAATAAAATCCACACTCTTTGTTATGTATGTTATTTAGCACCTTTCACTATCTGAATCCAGTCTTCCCTGGCCACTTCTATGCAGCCTATCTCCTTTTGACTATTGTGTTCCCTATTCATTTTAGATTTGAATTGTTATTTCACCAGCTTCACAGAGTTGAAGAGACCTTAGAGATCATCTAGTCCATTATCCTTGTTTTAGGGGCAAGGAAATGAAAGTCCAAAGAGAATAAATGGCTTACTTATGATCACAAGCTAATGAGAAGCAGAATTGGAATTCATACCTAGGTCTTTTGATTCCAAATCTCAAAATCTTTCTTTTTTGTTTTTCTATGTAAATCTTATCTCACTTAGATTGTAAAATTCTTGAGACATGGATCATGCTTTCTACTTAATTACACCCCATTTCTGCCTCCCCTCCCCCCCACAGCACTAATAATAATATTGTACATATAACAGGCACTCAATGATAAACCTAAGTAAGATATGTAACATTCTGAACTTCCTAATACATTGAAATCATTATGAGGAGGGGAGCCTCAAAACTCTTTCTTTTTCTCTCTTTCTGAATTTAGGTGGGGGGATGCTAAGCTTTCCCCTGAAAGACCCACCCCAGGCAATCAAGATAAAGATAAAGAAGATAGTAACACTGAAACAGAATATTATTTCAGAGGGTAGAGGGTTGCAGCTGAGCAAGCTACTTTAGACCTTCTGCAAGAAGTGAGCCCCAAGTTGCCTCTTTTTATAATTGAAACCTTGGCTAGAAGCTGGGGATAGTTCTTAGTGGGGGCTAGGAGCAGTTTGAGCTAGAATCAGAATAGAAAATCTTGGAATTGAATGAGTGTCTCTGGGCTAATTTCCAACTTAATAGGGTAGGAGTGGTCCAGGACTCAACCAGTCTCACCTAGAAAACAGAATGAAAACCACTTTATCTTGATTCCCTGGGGCAGATCTCTCAGGGGAGAGTTTAGCATTCCCCCCCCCCCCAAAATCAGAGAGAGAGAGAGAAAGAGAGTTTCATGGCTCCCCTCAACATTTATTATTCGCTGCTATATGTTAAATAGCTCTTGACTGACACAAAGAGTAGTTAGGGATGTGCTGATAAATGTTTAGCCATTGGCTCCCTAAAAAAAGAAAGAAAGAAAGAAAAGGGGGGGAAACACATATGACACACTTTTAAGTTTGTTATTGTTCAGTCATTTCAGTCATATTCAATTTTCTGTTAACCTATCTGGGATTTTTTTGACAGAGAAGCTGAAGTGCTTTGCCATTTCCTTCTCCAGCTTATTTTATAGATAAGCAAACTGAGACAACTAGGGTTAAGTAATTTTCCCAGGAACACACAGCTACTAAATATTTGAGGATAGATTTGAATTTAGGAAGATGAGTCTTCCTGACTCCAGGCTCAGCACTCCATTCACTGTGCCACCAATTTACTCTTTTTAAAAGTTTAATCTACATCATCAACATCTTCTCCATCACTTTCTTAAGTCTAGAAAAATAAACAAAGCAATAAAACAAAGTCTAATTTGTACTTTGTGTCAACTTCCAATATGTAAATTTTATACCAAAATTTTAACAAATGGCTAAGAACTGGCTCAAGCTGGTTCCAATGTCCTGGTGTACTTTTGGAACTTTATATTTCTCTAAATCACTGTCACCATCCAGGTAATCTAGGAACTAAAATATTTGAAGATCTTCCTCCAAGTCATAGTCCTTAACTATAGTCACTCATTCTCCATAGTAGCTGATAGGCTCATAAGACCAAAACATGAATCATTTTTATAATACAAATTAAAAGAACAGATAAGACTTCAGATAGCTAGATAGTTAGATAGATGGATGGATAGATAGATGATAGATATAGACATAGGTATCTATATCTATATCTATATGTATGTATGTATGTATGTATTATACCCCCCAGGGAACAAACCTCTGCACAATCTCAGTCCTTTAGAGCACTGCCCTGATACTCTCCAATATGGCACTTGAGATTTCCCCCTCTCTTATTTTCCATTCCCACACAATCCCCATGTTGGTACTTTCCTCCATGGCTCTTCTGTCTACACAGTATTGCTTTCAGATTACTTTCTTCTTGTCCAGAAGATAACTCAATACGCCCCTAAATTGTTCCTTATCTTCCATAGCTCTTATAGTACCCAAGAGATCATAGTTATTTATCATAAGACCCTTACTCTGGCATCCTGTGCTCTGAAGTTCTTGGGTACTTCTTTCCTTTGCTTGATGTAGATGGCACGCCTTCTATTCCCAGGGTACCGAATCTCTTTAGCAACTCCAGGATGTAGCTGGAACATCTCCCACTTATATCAGCACTCAGCACTAGGTTTAGGGATACTGGTAGAATATCACCTACAATCACTCCCCAATTGTCCCACCAGCCTGCTCACTTCTCCCTGGAGGCCGAATACAGTTATTTCTATTTCTACTCAAAGCTACTTCTGGAAGAGAGAACGAAAAGGAGTTACATACTCCTCCCAGCATCAGGAAGAGAATAAAATGAAAACCTGTGTATGATGTTCAAGATCCACCCACCTTAAACCAAATTCAGCACTGCATTATAACCAATTTCTGTATGTGACTGAAACACTAAATAGAACTTACACTTTTGAGTTGCTTTTTCAGGAGTAGAGATAGATTTGTGAACCATTTTTATTCTCTTCACCTGTTTTACATGTAACTAGCTGTGCATATATACAAGATGATGGATCATACGCAGAAGTGTCTTTTATAGCTGTGGAATTGTATCTTTGTCTCACAGGATAGATAGCCAGCGTAGGCATCAAACCCAGAACATGAGTGTTAGATAAGGCACACACCCACCCCAAATGTTCTAACTATCCCAGATGCTCTATACATAGCCTTTTCTTCATATGTTCCAAGTTTACTTTTTAATTGGAGAGTACACATACTCTTCTTATCACCAGGGAGAGAATAATTTGTCATACCTACCACATAATAATGAACATTTTCAGGTATTTGTAATCATTAAAAACTGCACTTAATCTAAATTCTCAATGCAACATTAATAAGGTTCTATTTTTGTTGTGTTCCTGATTCCAATTTTGAATCAGTTTTAGAACACAAAGCCCATTTTTCACAATACTTGTATTTCTAAAAGACCTGTAGTCACAAATGAAAAGTTATACTGTAATGATCATCAGTGGTGGCCACCAATCAAAACCCTGGTCAAGTTTTATAGCAGTCATTTTATTTTGATTTGAATTAGTATCAATTGGGACCAAAAAATAGGCAGGCAGAATAAACAAGATAAAGTTACTTTTACCAAGTAAATTAGAGAGTTTGGGAACATTAAAAAAAAAAAAAAAAAGAATAACATTAAGGGAACTTCTCCTCTTGTTGCTTTGGCCTCCTTTTCTTTTCCCTGAAATAGCTGTTACCCAAGATACTCACCAAACATTACAGACTTTCAGAATGCTTACTTTAAAAAAAAAAATCAGAATGCCTACTTATTCATTACCTAAGATATGTTTAGAGATGTTCAGAAACAAGAAGGTAATAGTCTCCCTCATCCACCTATCCCCCTGTTTTTTACCCTGTTTAGACAATGTCTGGAGAGATATGTTCATTTCAATGCTACATTTTAGAGTAGACATTGACAAACTAGAGGGTGTTCAAAGGATGGTAATTGGATCATTCAATATTTATTAAGCACCTACTTTATGCAAGGCATAAATGCTGTCTCATGAATTGGATCATGAAGGGCATCAAAATCATACTGTATGAGGATTGGTTAAAAGTAACGAAGATATTCACCCCCAGAGAACAGAAGGCTGAGACGAGGCTATCTGTCTTAAGTGTTTATCAGAATGTCACCAGCAACAGAGATTAGATATGTCTCCCTTGACTCCAGAGAGAACTTGGAGCAACGGGTATAAGTTTAAAAGAAGCAAACTTTTGCTTAATATAAAGGAAAAACTCCCTGATAATTAGATCTATCCAAAAGTAGAACAGTCTGCTTAGTGTGAGAATGCAATTAATGAATTTCCCCCTCACTGAAGATTTTTAAGGAAAGTCTATTGGATATGTTATAGGAGGGATCCTTTTTCAGGATAGGAAAATAGTTAATTTTTGCCCTGGCCAAATCATAGCCCAAAACCTAGAGTTTAATTATTGTTATTGTTGCTGCAGATAGTTATACATAATAAAAGAAGGAATGTGGACCAGGAAGATGGAGGGCAGGGTCTTTGCCCTTTTCATTTAGCTTTTGTTCTTGTTCAACTTCATTTGCATACCAATTGGAAAGATCATGGGAAATCCCTGAGACTAGTTGGAACTGTGTATGCAACCCAGCCTCCACTTGCTTCCAGTGGTTTGGGGGCAGCATCCAAATTATTTGGCTTATTGAGAACAAGATTCTTATCATGAGATAAATGGAGGTCATAAGGAGTTTCCTAACTCTGAGTCAGATAGTTGTCTGGGACCATGAACTTAGAAGAAGCACTAAAGACGATTAAAAAATAAACTTAATCTTAGTTTAAAGGCTCTGGGGTTGACTTTCATTGGCTCCTGGATAGGTGTGATGACTCATGGTCCTATCTGCTATGCATTTATTTAAAAAACTCAGTTTGTTTTAATGTGAAGAAGTCTTCTGGTCACCTTGCTTAGTTGATAGGAACAAAGAGCTAGTAGGTGGTCCTGAAGTGTTAATATATAATAGATTATTAGAGAACAGATTTCTTATCAGAGACAATCCAACACCTAGGACAGAGAAGAGATAAAAATATCCATCAGAGGTGACTATGACAACTAGACATTATACCCAACAGTAAGCAGTAAAGAGAAGCTTTGTAATATCTCCAGAGGACATGGACATTTCTACAGTGTTATGGATGTGACCAGGGACATGGCTTCCTAAGGAACATCTGGTATGTGTTTCCTGGTTTGTGACATTTTAGTCATATGTGTGAAGGCCTGTGAGCATGTCTTCTCCCCCAATGATGACATAATATACCCCATTCTTGTATGGTGATAGTAAGGGGGAAATCTTGTAATTTTATTTGCTATACTTGTTTTGAACAAATATGTCTTATGGCTGACTTATAAAAGTAAATACAATTGTTTAGGTCTGTAATTTTGTGTAGGTTTTAAGAACTTTTTGAATGAAGTTTGGAAAAGTATTCAGACAACTGGAGAGGGGAGAATATGCTCTTCTCTCATACTCTTTCAATACAACCATATAATTTCAAGACCCTTCTCTAACAAAAACCTTGCAAGATCAGTAGAACCAATAGGATGCTAGAATGTTAGCACTGAAAGAGACCTTACCCATCATCCAATCTTTTTTGTTGTAGAACCCTTTGGCAGCCTAGTGAAGCCTGTGTGTCCCTTCTAAAATAATGTTTTTAAAGTCATAAAATATGTAAGATTGCAAAGGAAAGTAATTATATTGAAATAATCATCAAAACATTTTTTTAATTCATAAACCCTATAACTGATAAGATCTAATTTTACAAAAGAAACTGAAGCCCAGGGAAATTAAGTGATTTGTCCAACATTATATATCCATTATTAGCAGAGTAGACTCCAATCCTCTGAATCCACTTTTTCTTTTATAGGGCACCCACACTTTTAGTGGAGTGTTCTCAGTAGGTTTTTGCAGCGCTTGCCTCTAAAGATAATTCTTACTGGTTTTTTGTCTGGCTTAATTTTAAATATTTGAGCAAATTATCCACCAGATATATGACTCTACATTCTCCCTTTAGTGAAACATTTTTTATTTTAGGGTTACTTGGCCCTAAAGAAATTTTTTTAAGTAATGAACCTGGAATTATAATTATTTTGCTCAGATAATAATATCAGGTGTAGTCAAGAAGTATTGTATCTCTCACCCTATGTCCCCCATCAGCCAAGACCCTTGAGACTATGATATGGGATTAGATATTTGCTGGTTCTTCCCTCAGGTTTAACTCACTAGAAATATATATATATATTTAAAACTTTCTATTTCGAAGACTAGATAGAAGAGGCCCTTTACTTCCACTATTGCTGTTCATTAGATTGTATTTCTAAAATTGGCTTTTAAAAATTGACCTGTTGGGTTGTAAATACTGAAATAATCATCTCCCTCTTATAAATATAGTTAAGCACATCTTAGTATTAGTGTACATATAATTGATCAAATAATAATATATAGTATTTTAATGTCTATTATTTCATTTGATCCTCACAGCAACCTTGTGAAAAAAAGATGCTATTATTATCCCAACTTTGAAGATGAGGAAACTGAGGCTAGGGACTTAATTGAGTTACCCAGACACATAGCCAATTAATGTCCAAGGCAGGATTCAAAACTTAAGTTTCCTTAACTCTGAGACTATCCAGTATGGTCCACTACCTCTTTCTGGGCTTCAGGTTACCTATCTGAAAAATTACAAGGTTGGAAGAAATGAACTCTGTGACCTCTTATTATTTTACGCTTCCTTACTTCCCTATATGTTCAATGGATTATTTATTTATTATTATATACATGTTTATATGTATTGCATATTTATCTATCTATTAGAAGCCCAAAGAATAGTTGGACTATCTAAGGATGTGTTCTCCCTTCTGGGCTACTTCATTGCTCTGCTGTCAGTGCTGTGTGCTCAATTTCCTTCCATTTTCAGCGAAATATAATTGTGAAAGTAAATCTGCAGGTGGACAAATCACATTCATTCAATAAACACTAATTAGCTACCTACTGTGTTCAGAGCATTGTGTCCAGTGCTAAGGGAAATATAAAGCTTGGATAAGACAGCCCCTACCTTCATAATAGTAACAACTGACATTTATATAGTGCTCTAAAATTTGCAAAGTACTTTATATACATTATCTCATTTAAGATTCACCATAATCACAAAAATATGAGAGCTACCAAGGCTCCTGTTTTATAGATGATGAAAATGGAATCAGAGAGAATAATTTGCTCATAGTCACAGAGCTACTTAAATTTCAGGACCATAGTTTGAATTTAGTATTATTCATTCCAAGTTTGATATTCTGTCATTATATATATATATATATATATATATACATATATATATATATATATATAAACTTTAAGGTTTGTGAACACAATAATAATAGCTAAAATTTATAAAGTGTTTATTATGTACCAGGCACTATGCTATGTGCTTCACAATTATTATGTCATTTGATCTTCCCAATAACCCCAAGAAGTAGGAAGTTATACCTTCCATGTTGGGACTTTCCCCATTATGGTTTAGATATAGCATAGGTTGGCAGGAGGAATTAAAGAGGAATTTTGGGGGAATTTTTTGGTAACTACATTTGACACATGAAGGATGGGAGACAACACAGCCCAAATCCAAATACTTAACTCAAATTTTATAGCAAGTTACTGTAAATACTCCATAAAGGAAAAAAAAAAAATTCAGACTTCTCTGATACAAAGAGAGAGCCAAAAAATTATACACAGATTTTCCAGATTGCAGGGGTGGTGTGCCCCTATTCCCAGCAATATGGAAGGGATTACTGTATTATTCTCATTTACAGATAGGAAAACAGTCAGACAATGGTGAAGTAACTTTGATCAGAGTCACACAGCTACTAATTACCTGAGATGGATAGGAATTTAGATATGCTTGACTCTAGACCCAGTTTCACCATCTAACTATTATTATACCCATTTTAAACTGAGGCTTAAAGAGACTGAATGATTTATCAAGGATCACATAATTAGGATCTGTCACAGCACCTAAAACCAGGGCTTCCAGACTGTAGCTTCAAGGTTCTTTTTTTTTTTTTTTTTTTTTTTTTTTTTTTTTTTTTTACCAGATAGAATGTATGATGATAATACACAATGTTACTTACATTCAGTACATTAGAGGAGTACCAAAAAATGTCATGCGAGGTGCAAGATTTTAGGGGTGTCACCTACATGGATGAAAAGATAGCAAAAGACTTAGAAGGAATGATCAGATGAGTAAGAGGAGAACCAAATAAGAGCAGTACCATGAATGCCTAGAGAGGCAAAAGTACTTGGGAGAATACCAAATATCAAATGCCAAAGAGAGATGAAGAAGGATGAAGAAGGAGAAAAGGTCATGAGACTTGGTTATGAAGAGCTCATTAGTTTCTTTGACATTAGATGATGAAGTCAGAAGCAATTTTGCTATTTTGAGAAGAAATGAGAGAAAAGAAAGTGATAGAATCAAGTCTTCAAGTTCAGAAGAGTAGGAATGACAGGATAATACCAGGAATGGCCCTATTAAATGAGGACTCTTTAAAGAAGAGGGAAATATGGACATCCTTGTAGAAAATAGGAAAGAAATCAGTAGATAGGGAGAATTGTAGTAGATAAGAGAGAATAGGGGTGATGATAGGGGCAATCTGCTGGCAAAGATGAGAAGGAATGGGATCAAAAGGTCTTATACAGGAAATAGCCACTTCTTTATATGAGGCAAAAAATAAATGAAGAGAAAGAAGAGGAAGATATACAAGGGATGGGATATGGGGAGGAGAGGAGATGAAAATGCTCTCATCATAAGAGGCATCAAAAGAGATGAGAGGAGTAGAAGAGATGCATTATTCCAGTGAGGACCCACTTGAGATTATGAAGCATAAAAATTTGCAGTGGATCCAATCAGCATAAATTCATGATTTCTTCCAGTTCCATTCAACAATATGTAAATCAGAACAAAAGGGTGGGTGATGGGAGTAATCCTGGGTTGGGTTTTGGCAAAGTGTGCTAGGAAATATAATAAAGAAGAAAGGGGATCAGAGGAAACAAGAAAATAATTTAGTTAAATCAGTTCACCAAAGAGTTAAATAGAGAGAATGGGAGACTTTCACCATGACATGGATGGTGGCTTTGGAAAAAAATTGAAGGGATGAGGGCTTGTAGATCATGATAAGGATGAAGGACAGGTTCAAGTTTGTAAGGCATAGAGAAATATAGAATTATAAAGATTGGGATCAGATAAAGGAATTTTGGCATTTGTGAACATGAAGTAGAACACTTGAGGGGGATGGCAAGATCAAGGGTATGAACATTTCCATAGTTGAAGAGGAGGAGGCATAGGTCATGGGAACTGAATAGACTGAAAAACTGGAACACTTGGGTATTTGAAGGATCAATATACATGATTAAGGACTTTGAACTTGATTCTTTTGTCAATAGGGATAAGTGAAAGTTTTTGAGCAGAGAAGAGATATGCAAAGTTTCCTCTTTAAAGATTAATCTGACAGTAGCAGCCTGTCTCCCTACTTCATCATTAAATAAAAACTACTCTCTCCAAAGTTTGATCTCTTCATTGCCAAATCCAATAGCTTTTTTAAATCCACATCTTTTTGACATCTGTAGCCTTTGACACAATTGATGACTCACTTATTATTGATACTCTGTTCTCTAGGTTTTCATGATATACTGTCTCCTAGCTCTCCCTCCTACCTGACTGCTGCTTCTCAGTGTCCTTTTCTTGGATCCTCATTCAGGTCATGCCCACTAAAAGTGCTGCCTTTCAGTGTTTTTCTGTTCTAGATTAATTGGTGATCTCATCAACTCCCATCACTACACAAATGATTTGTAGATTTAACTGTCTATCCCTAACTTCTCTCTTCTGGTCCAGCATCTCACACTAGACATCTCAAAATACTTTTTCTTTTTTTGAAAAAATCTTAAATTCAACATATTCAAAGAACTCACAATATTTTCCCCAAACCATCCCCTCTTTATACCATCCTTCTTTTCATTAAGAATAGCACCATCTTTCTAATTATTTGCACTCACAATTAAGGTATCCTCCTGTACTCCTTACTTTCTCTCACATAGCCAATCAATTTTTAAGTCCTGTTGTTTTAACTGTCATATATTTCGTATAAGCCCCCCTTCTCTCTTCTGACACTGACACTGTCCTGTTACTGGCTCACACCTCTTCATGTCTGGACTATTACAATAGCCTACTTGTGGATCTGCCTGCCTCAAATCTCTTGTCATATGATTCTATTCTTATCTCAGCTGTCAAACTGATCTTCCCAAAACACTCTGACCATGTCACTTTCCTATTCAATCAACTCCAGTGGTTTCTGATAATTTTCAAGATTCTATTTGGATTATAAATTCTTCTGTAACTTGGCCCCATCCTACCATTTTAGTCATTGTACATTTCATACATGTATGTATATAAAACACACATGCACACACATACACACACCAGATCCTCTGTGATCAGTGATACCAGTCTCCTTGTTCCTCCTCAGTCATGACACTCCATCTCATGACTCTGGATGTTTTCTCTGGTTCTCTCCCATGCCTAGAAAACCCTCTCTCATCTCTGCCTCCTAGCTTCTCTGGCATCTTTCAAATCTTAGCTAAAGTCCCACCTTCTGCAAGAAGCACTTAGCCATCTTCCTAAATATTAATGCCTTTCTTTTGTTGTCTATCACCAATTTCTTCTGCTCATATTTTGTTTTTCATAGTTGTTTGCATTTTGTCTCCCCTTATTAGATTGTGAGCTCCTTGAAGGAAAGGACTTTTACCTTTCTCTGTAAGAGTACTTAATACAGTGTCTGGAATGTAGAAGGGCTTTGACAAGTACTTATTGACTGATGACTGACAATGTGAGGGAAAGTTCAAGTAGCCCTGAAGAAGGACCACAAAAAAGCATTCTGAACTCTTCCTAGTCAAATCAAACTGCTCCTGACTTATCTCAGGCACAGTAATAGAGAAAAAAGCATTTGTGAGGTCAATCATCTCATATGCCTCATTTTGAAACAAGGTTACCCTTCAAGATCAACTAGTTGACTTTGTTCAGCTCCTTATGTTGACAGATAGTTACTAGATGTCATCTGTCTTCCTCATAAGTAGTATTGTAAGTAGAGCTAAGTGTAACAAAATGTTCTAGCTTCTTTCATCTCCATCATTAGGGATACAAAGAAAGTAAAATGAATTCTGTGGAGGATAGAGTTTTGTGAGGTGATTATTGAACATCTAAACAGAGAGGTCCATCTGGAAGCTATAGATGAGGGCCATTAAGATTACAGCTAGAGATGTATATTTGGGTATCTTCTGAGGAGGTAAAATGGTAGAGATCATGAGAAAAGATGATATCTCTGGTAAAGAACATGTACAGGGAGATGAACAGAAGGCTGAGAACTAGATCTTAGGGGATACGCTACAGGATGGTTTAAGCAAAAAGACAGAGAAGAACCAGGGCAGTATAGCATTGTGGAAGTCAAGAGAGGAGATAATTTTGAGAAGAAAAAAGTTATCCACAGTGTTAAATGCTGTAGAGAAGTCAAAAAGAAGGATCTGGTAGGGAGAAAGTATATTGAATTTTTCTATTAGGAGATGTTAGTGATCATGGGGAAAAGTAGTTTTAGTTGTATGCATAGGAGGAAATAGAGGCAGTGAAAATTTATTTCAGTAAAACATTTTTTGAGCTATAGAATAGAGAAAGAAAATGAGTTTGCAACACCATGGGCTTCATCTTCTCAGTAAAATAGGAGAAAGACCATCTGTTGAGAGGGAGGAAAGGGGATAGGTTTGGGGACTTGAAGAATCTGGTAAAGGTCTGGAACATATGCTGTGGTGAATCCAACAGGGATTTAAATTTTTTTTTCCTTATGTCTTAACTTGCCAACTTGATTGCTACTTCCTTGAATAAAGAAATTGTGTCTTATACTTTTTCCTTATCCCCTACATCACCTAACACATGGTAGAAAAACATATAATGGAAAAAAGTTTAGACATTGTCAAATTTATATTTGAGATTTAGTTCCATTACTTACCAAGTATTTAGTCTTGGTCAAATCACTTAATTTTGATGAGTTTCATCATCTATAAAATGGATGTAATAATAGTTATACCACTTACCTCAATATTATTGTGAGAATCAAATCAGGTAGGATGCATAAAACACTCTTAAACCAAAAAGGATAGGAGTTACTATTGCTATTATTATTGTTATTATTACTTTTTGATCAATGACAATCTCCCCCTCATATGTCTATTGCAATGTATTCCCTACTTTTTTCTTCCTTGCATACTTATAAATAAGAAATTCACTCCAAAATGGGTCATTGAACTTAACTTTGATCACTGGGGAAATTCTAGAGGGTTTTACTGAAGCTATGAATTATGAGAAGAGTCAATCAATCAGTCAATCAACATTAAGCTCCTGTAGTGTGCCAGTTATTGTACTATGCACTGAGGATACAAAAAAAAAAAAAAGACAAAATATAATTCCTGCCTTCTTTCAAGGCTAATGGGAGAAGACAAAACAGAAAAAGAAAGTAAAGGGTGTGCATATGTGTATATAAGGGGAAAAGATTCCTGTTGTTCAGGACATGACAAAGTCCTCTAGCTGAGTGTTTTCTGAGTACTCTCCCCTGTCCCTTCCAATAAGGGAGAAGGAAGGAGTTAGGTGTAAGCGATACCAATAGGTACCTAAATAGGTATGAATTTCAGAGTTGATTTTTGTAAGATGAGTTTCTGGATATCACAGTTAAATCCAACAGTCAGGTGGGAAATAAAACAGGAAGCAACAATCACAAATTGCTAACATGGCTTCATCAAGAATAGGCCATAAGAGACTAATAATTTCCTTTTTTGGCAGTTTTCCTAGAATGATGGGTCAGATGAATGGCATGGTTATAGCTTAACTGGATATTAGCAAAGCATTTTACAAAGTCCTTTGTGCCCTTTTTATTACAAGATGGAAAGATGTGTACCAGATGATAGTAGAGGAATATGGATTTAAAACTGGTTGAAAAACTAGACTTAAAAGTTTAAAAATTAGTGGTTCAATATCAATTTGGAAGGAGGTCTCTAGTGGAGTAACCCAGAGATCTGTCCCATGCCCCATGCTGTTTAATATTTTTAGCTATAACTTAGATAAAACTACAGATAGCATACACATAAAAATTATAGATGACACAATGATAAGAGATAGCTAGTGTGTCAGATGACATTTTTAGAAAAGATAGAGATAGTTTAAAATTTGGGGTCAAACATAATAAATTGAGTAGGAATAAATGTAAAACTTGTTTAGGTTCAAAACCAATTACCTAAATACAGGGAGAAAAGAGAGGGGAAGCATGAGTAGACATTTATCTGGAAAAAAAAAAAAAGGTTAGAAGGGTCAAATGAATTGTGAGCTGAGTATGGGTCAACAATGTGTGCTAATAGCCAACAACATTCCCATAATCTCAGGCTGCATTATTAATGAGGAGTAATATCCATAATGAAATATTGGTAAACTTATTGTTGTTGTTTTTCAGTTGTTTTACCTATGTCTGACCCTTTGTGGTCTCCTTTGGGCTTTTCTTGGCAAAGATACTGGAGTAGTTTTCCATTTCCTTCTCCAGTCCATTTTACAGGTAAGGAAACTGAGGCAAATAGGGCTAAATAACTTTCCCAGGGTTATACAGGTACTAAGAGTCTGAGGCCAGCTTTGAACTCAGGAAGATGAGCCTTTCTATCTGATGCCTTGCCTAATGCTCCATCCACTACACCACTTGGCTGCCATTTTAAATTTAGGGTACCATGTTTTAGGAAAGGCATTGAGAAGCTGCAGAATATGAATGATATTGAATAGTGAAGGATAGTGAAGAACTATTCAAAGGATATGAGGGAATTTAGTCTAGAAAAACAAGACATGATACTTGTCTACAATGGCTTAAAAACTTTTTCATGGAGAATAAATTAGATGTGTTCTCCTTACTTCTATGTAGCAAAACTTGAAGTAATGGGGAGAATAGTAGTAAGACAGATTTAAACTTGATGTAAGGAAAAACTTCCTAAAAGAGCTATCCCAGGCTGGAATGGTCTGGTTGGGAGGAAGTAGAAGGATTCCCATGTTTGAAAAAAAAAAAGGCTAATACATTTTTGTCAAGGACATTGTAGAGGCATCAAGGTGGTTATAATAGATAAGACTGTTGACCTTGGTGTCAGAAAGATCTGAATTCAAATTTTGTCTTAGACATATGCCAGCTGTGTGACCCTGGGCAAATCACTTTAGCTCTCTCTCAGCCTCAGTTTTCTCATCTGGAAAACAGGGATGATAATAGCATCTACCTCACAAGATTGTTATGAGAATCAAAAGAGATAATTTAGGTAGTGTCATATAAATATTAATTATTAGAGGGAATTATTGTTCAGGAATAGACTAGAAATGATGACCTCTGACTTCCTTTCTATCTCCAAGATTCTATGATTCTAGAAAAACTTGATTTTAACATGTTCTGTTTTCATGGGATTAAAGGAGGTCTTAAAAGTTTATCTCTACTCTAAATTTTTGGTAGCCATATCTATAAAAATTCAGCTGAAGTACTATTTAACATGAAGGTCTTCTACAGAGTTAAAAAGTCTAGCCCCTTTTCTAAAGGATGATGAAAGAAGTGCCCATTCACTTGAGACTGGATCATGGGACTGGCTGGAGAATGGCTGAAGAAATTAGGATTATTTTTTTTACCATAAAGGAAAGATTGGGGTGAAATAGGAGATGATACAGAGGATGTAATAAGTCTGTCCAGGTATATGATAGATTCTAGAGACAATGGTAAGCAGCTTTCCTGAGGTCAAAATAAGGGAAATGACCTTAAGTAAAGACAGGAGGAATTCATATTAGACACACACATTTCCTGTCTTTATGAAGTTTTGAATTAGTAGATTAGGTTAGCCTGAAAGGGAGAAGGACTAGCAGCAGAATTCCCTCTTCCTCAGGAAATCTCTAAAAATAGTCTGACCTTTGATCCTTTGAGGCCTTTTGATTACCTGCTAAGAGTCAGAGGGAAAGACTAGATGACTTCTGGCAGATTCCAGTTCTGCCAAAGGAGATATAGATGGAAGTTGCAGAGAGGCAGCTTTTAACTCCATATGAAAAAAAGCATCAGGAAAATTAGAGCTCTAAAATTTTTAAGTCGCAATTAGGTAACCACTTAAAAAACATTTCAATCAATTAATAAACATTTATTAAACACCTACTATATGCCAGGGATGTTGTAGAAGAGATTCAACTGCAGGAAAAAGGTTAAACTGGATGACATTTCAGGTGTCTTTCAACTCTGAGATTCTTTGATATGTAGGACTATTTGAAAGAGACCAAAAAAATATCCAATTTCAAACTCACGGCTGTCTAGAACTAGATCCAGGATTTGCAACTTTTCTGAAATGCTGAGGCAAGTACTCATTCATTCATCCTCTCCCAAGAAAAAAAGGAGTGAACACTAAAGGTCTGCATGGGGGAAGACAGATGAATCTTTCTTGAAAACAAAGGGTTTAAATAGTGGATATGAATGACATATATATGTGTATGTATATGTATATGTATGTATATGCAGCTTCCAGACCAGAGATAGAGCCAAGGTTGTTCAAAAAGAATAAGAGACTGTAAAAGGAAATTATTGGGGTGATCATGGATGATGGGAAAATCATAGATGGCCATAGATCTAGAAATGGAAAAGGACCTGAGAGGTAATCTAGTCCCCAGCTTCTTAAACTGTGGGTCACAACTCCATAAGGAGTATCCTAACTGAATGTGGGAGTCATGAAATTATGATTTGTTATCAGCAAATGTTTGGTTTGTATATCTATTTTATTCCTATTTTATACACCTGTATACTTGGAATCATGTAAAAATTTCTCAAGCAAAAAGGGGTCACAAAGGGAAAAGTTTAAGAAGCCTTATTCTAGTCCAATGCCTTTATTTAACAGATGGAGAAACTGAGACCCAGAAAGTGTCAAAGAGAATACACATACAGTTTTGAATAACAAGGCTGGAAGGAAACATGGGAAGTCATTTAGGCTAATCTGCTGCTTCTGGATTCTACTAGATTTATTTCTCTGAAACATGTGCACCTGTACTTTTTTCTTTTAACTGTTTGTTATCTCCTTGGTTTAAGTAATTCTCACCAAAACAGAGCAGTTACAACACTGTAACTTATATTCTTAGATAGTTGCTTTGCCAGAGGAGTCTAAAGAGGTACGGCCTGAGCCAGATTAAAATAGCATTGAGAAATACTTATCAAAATAAATAAAAAGAAAATAAAACAGAGATAAAGTAAATAGGAGGTTCTCTAAGGCAATATGTGGCCTTCAGAGAGCTTGATGTGCAGAGATTAGACTTTTGATATCTTTCAGAACATTGGGATGTGAAGTCATATCTTAAGTAGTCACATAGCAAACATGCATCAGAGGCAGAGCTTGAACAAATTTTCCTGAGTCTGAAGCTAGCACTCTAACCACTACATTCTACTGCCTCTCCTTTAAGAGAAAAGGGGGCAAAAGCAAACCGAAAGGGACTCGAACTACAATTTCCATAGAAGAAATTTCCCTAGATGAAATCCCCTTCATCAATACAAATTACAACCTGTTCTGCAACTAGAGTCTTATAGAATTGATTGGATATATGTATAACTTGAAAGAAAAAATAATTTCTAAGGAGAGTGATTCCTTACTGTTATCTTTCATGCCTAAAGACCTGATCCATGGTCCATGCAGTGTCTGGAATAAGAGTAGTACTCAGTGGTCATTAATGATGATAGGGTTTAAAGAAATTAATGTTTATTCTTATTAATTTTTTAAAAATGTGAATTTGCTGAATTTCTTTGCACTCTTAAGCTAAATGCTCCATTGAAGAGAATTATAATTGTTTAAAATTTTTCTAGCCTTTTAATTTTAGTGATGCTTTTTTAAAAGTCACCTTAAAGATGGTATTTTGTTTTGGTCTGGTTTTCTCTCTTTTTCCTTATGGCTCCCAGGGATTGACTGTGGAGAGCTGCTAACCCCTTCTGTCGGTTCCTGTCATGTGTTGGGCAGCGCTGGCTCTCAGCTTCTGGCTATTATTCTGCATGCAGGACTCAACATATGTTTCACCTTTGTGAAAATTACATCACATCACAGGAAGTCACTCTTTTCTTCGACAGAAAAAGCGGATATTCTAAGTCAATAGTTCACAAGTAAGGAAAGAAGATAAATTAGCCCTGAGACGGTCACTTAAAGGGCAAACAGCTCCAGAGATTTCCCAATGCTTGGGAAATTAATTTCATTTATTTTTAAGCTTTATGAATGTAGAATGAGAGGACAGGATGAGCAAGTATCAAAAATCAACATCCATATGTGCCAAAAAAAATTTGTTATAACACCTTTTGTGGTAACAAAGGGAAAAAATTTGGAATAAAATGGATGTTTATCATTTGAGAGCTGGCTGAGCAAAATGTAATATTGAAATGCAATTTTATTACATTTTATTTAATTGTTTGTTACATTTTACTTGATTTTATTAGGCCATGAGAAATAAGTATGAAGAATTTGAGAACTTGGGCTTAAATACAGGATATACTACTCACTACCTATGTCATCTTGGGCCTCTCTGGGCCTTAGTTTCCCATGTATAAAATGAATGGGATAGGCTCAATGACTTCTAACATGCTTTCTAGCTCTAAGTGTAAAATCAGTGATCTACGTAAATTGGGAACCTTGAATTAACTGATACAGAGGGAAAGAAGTAGAATAAGAAAAACATAAAATGTTAGCTTCAATTGTGTGAAAGAAAAATAGTACTAGTATGATAAATGTATTAATTTGCATAGAAGAATTATACATGTTTAATATATATTGGATTATTCACTGTCCAGGGAAGGGGGTGGAAGAAGGGAGGGAGAAAAATTTGTAACCCAAGGTTTTGCAAGGGTGAATGCTGAAAACTATCTTTGCATATATTTTGAAAATAAAAAGCTACTAAAAAAAAGAAAATAAAAAAAATTGGAGGAAAAATAGCACTAAAAGGCAGTCAAACTGATTAATTGTAACTGCAAATCTTGATCCCCAAGAATAATCTATGAAACATTTTTCTCACCTTAATATTCAGAAGAGTATTGGGGAATTACAGCTACAGATGGTTTACCATTCCATCTAACTGGTTTGTTTGATCAGTTTCTTTTTTATAAGTGATAGAAATGAATATGATATTGAGAGAGGTATTAATAAAACTTAAAAATTAAATAAACTTTCCATTGGGCTGAAATAATATGAATTGAATCATCTCTATTATAATTGAATTATCTACTCTACATAAACAAATGAGCTACTATAGAGTACAATGCATTATATGTCACTGTGATGGCTTTGAATCTGTCTTTTCTGTATTATGGAAACACACCAGAGGCTAGCTTGTTCTCTGACATATTGCTCTTCAGTTCTGTTCTAAGACAATCAGACATCCTGATTTGCTGAAGTTTCACTTCTTCCAGGAAGCCTTCTTGGTCAAAAGAGCATCATCAACAGTATTACCTTGGCCTGGTATGAACCCAGAATTCCCAAGGGAGCTTTCCCCACCTTTCTACCTGAATCCTTACTGTCTGATCTGAAAATGCACTTAGCCCAGAATTCTACACTGATAAAACTATGTGCCTGATTTAGTCTTTCTATTTTTGCTTTACTCACTGGGTCTATTAGACCTGTATGATTTTCTTTATGCTTTCTTGAAATAAACATCTGGGGGTTTTGTATGATTATGGCTTTCAAAGGACCTGAAAATTCTTAATTATCTCTTCTTAACCTGTTTTCTTTCTCTCTCAGTCTTTGACTTTTTTTTCTAATATTTCTCATTATCTCATGGAGTCAGTGAATTTGGTTCGCTTATTTTCAATTTTTTTTTCTGGGTGTTCAGTACTTAGGAAGTGATTTCCATCTCTGTTCTAAGCTATTTAGTCTCCTTTCAATTTTTTCCTCCTGAACTCTAATTTAATTTCTAATTTCGTTTTTATCTCTTCCATCAATCCATTCAGACTTTCTTGCAGTCTTTTGGTCAAGATTTTTTTTTCTTCCTTGTAATTATTGTGAGATTGTTCTCTTTTTTAATACTTAAAACTTGAAAGAACATTCAGGGTCATTGAGTCTAATCCATTTATTTTATACATGGGAAAACTGTCTTTGAAGTTTCTTTTAACCTATAGTATTTTTTTTTACTGTATTTTTTGTTTTCTTCTGTTTCCTAACATGTCAGTCTCTTTTTTTGAATGGAATTTAGAATTCAGAAGGTCAATCCCCCATGGCACTTTTGTATAGACCAAGTAGGTTCTATTTGGGCCTATTTCCTCTATAGTAAGGATACCAATGATAATGTCATTCTGTATGAGGTGTGTGGTCCTAAGTCCCATACTCTGCTCTACTCCTTGGTTTCCAATAGTAACAATTATAATAAAAATAATAGCCAGCATTTATACATATGACACGCACTATAGAAAGTGCTTTACAAAAGTTATCAATCTTGATCCTTACAACAATCCTGTGAGGTAAGTGTTATAATTATCCCCATTTTACAGTTGAAAAAACTGAGACAAATTGAGGTTGACATTCTCAAAATTATATGACTACTAATTATTTAAAGTAATATCTGAATCTTCCTGACTCCAGAATTCTATGCGCTACATGATCTAGTTACCTGACTGAGTTTCTTGGTGATCCGCAGAAGTTTCTGTACTTGGTTTCTTTCTCTTGGCTTCATATTCAACTGGGAGTTGTTTCATTTTCCTGCCATGTCCTTGATAGGTCTGATAATGAAATTCTGGCTATTATCCTGATTTACAGCCTCCTTTATAGCCTCCCTTCCCTACCTGCCATCTCCAAATTCTTTTGCCAGGCACTGACTTGGCCCTTTCTCTTGCCATGTCTTAAGGCTCCAGTGAATTTACAATCAGGTACGTCTCTTTGCCAAGTGAATTATAAGTAATTTTTCTCTTGCTGCTATTCCAACAAGATAATGCCAGAATATGGCATCAAATCACTGATTACTAGAACTCATACTAGCTTGAAACTTTCCTATCCAAAGAACTGACTAACTTTGGCCCATGTGTAGGAATGCTCTGGCTTCCCTGGACTTACCATTATTTGCCCATTTACCTGTGCTTGTGGTAGCTTTTCCCCGTAGTATCTCTACCAGCTTTCATTGGCTTCTAGACATCTCTTTTGTATGGTTATTGACAGAATGATTTGAGAAGGCGATTCTTATGTTTCTCTTTGGTTTTCTTTACACTTAATCTTTCTGAAGCTCTTTTCAGATACCTACTTGGGTTTATGTGACAGAGCTGAGCTTCTCTACAGTCTTTCATGGGTCATCTAAATCGGAAACTAGAAATTATAGAGGAAAAATGTGGAATATACCCAAAAAATCAACCTCAAATGTTTATATCCTTTTGTAGGGGTGGGCCAGTACTCTCTTGATTCATATTTAATACATTAATATTTAATGTTTGAAATAAAATAAGTAAATTTAAAAAGTAAATAAGGTGCACATTTAAGAATCTGAAAAAAAATAGGCTTACTTAGCCAAAACATAAAAAGGAAATTCAACAAGAATACTTCAACATTTAGGTTGGACAGACACATGCCTGTATTTCATATAGAAAAGTTCAGGGGAAGGATTCTGGGAAGATGACAAAATAGGCTGGTAAATTTCAAGCTTTCCTGATTTCCCCCCACAAATCAAGAAGACTCAGGGCAGAACAGGAATTCTCCTGATATAACCCAAAAAGATCTGAAAAAAGAGTGTAGGCCAGGATTAACCTGTCTGAAGTACAAACACCTCTGGGCTAGCTCCACAGAAATGACAAATGGGGCATCCTTGGGCTAGCAGCTTGTGGCTGGAACCTTAGCAGAAATCAGAGACTTTCACTTCCAAGACTATTTGTGGAGTTGGAAGATATCTTTTATTTTTTAAAATCAGTAAAGAAGAAAGAATCCCATCATTGAAACATATTATGGGAACAGGAAAAAAAGAATTCAAAAATCAAATGAGAGGCATTGTAGAAAAACTAAAATAAAAAAAATTATCCAAGAAAAACAAGAAGCTTATGGAAAAAAACTTAACCAACTAGAAAAAAAGGTACAGAATCTCAAAGATGAAAATAATGCTTTGAAAATTAGAATTGGGCAAGCAGAGGCCAGTGAAGCTATGAGAGACCAATAAATAACAAAATAGATTATAAAGAATGAGAAAGTAGAACAGAATGTGAAAGCTCTCATTAGACAAATGACAGATTTGGAAAAGAGATCAAGAAGAGAAAATATAAGGATAGTTGGACTGCCAGAAAGTCGTGACCAAAATGAGAACCTTGACACAATAATGCAGGAAATAATCCAAGAAAATTGTCTTGGAATAATAAAACATGAGGGAAGAATAAAAATAGAAAAAAATCCATGGAAGTACCACCTCAAAGAGATCCTGTGTGGAAAACTCATGGGAGTATTATTGCCATATTTTGAAACCCCCACATCAAAGAGAAAATTTTGCAAGAAACAAGAAAAAATCAATTCAAATACACTGGAGCTACAATTATAATTATACAAGACTTATCACCAGCTACAATAAAAGACCACAAGTCCTGGAATCATATCTATCAACAATCAAAAGAACTAGGTCTGTGGCCAAAAATATCATATCCAGCAAAATTATCTATAATTCTGAATGAGAAAAAAATGGACATTCAATAGACTTGAACATTTTCAGAACTTTCTATCAACCAAATCTGAACTTAACAGAAAATTTAACATATAAGAGCCAATATATAAGATCAGTTTTAAGGAATTTAACATGGACAAACTTTGAACATAGATAAATATGATTTATGTTATATATATATATATATATATATATATATATATATATATATATATGATTTACATCAACAATAGGGTAGCTCGAAAGAAAGAATGGCAGAGTTAAGGTAAAAATAGCAATTATGTTATACAAATGAGCTGCAGAGGAAGAATAGATAGAGATATTAGAGGGGGGAAGGGAACTTACATTGGGAATGGGTTCAATAGGCAATACTACATATATACTATAAAGGGTAAAGTACCCTCCAAAATCTATAAAGAAAGAAGAGGGGAGAAATTGGAGGATGGAAAAGCATTGGGTGAGAGAAGAAGACAAGGAGGGAACCTTGGGTAGGGAGAAATTAAGTAATAGCAAGGCAAGTTATGGAGCAGAATTTAATGAAAGAGGCAGCAAGAATCATGTATGTGTATGTGGGGTGGGTGTGAATGTGAGTGTGTGTATGTATCTATATATCTATATATGTATACATAAATATATTTTTTTCTTAAATGAAGCTTGCTTGGGAGTGGGGAGGGATGAAGGGGGGAAAAAAGAATAAAGTAAATACACCAAAGAAAAATTTACAAGGGAGTAAAGAAAAAATGATCATTCATTAATATAATTTCTTCTACTAATATATATATATATATATATATATATATATATATATACTTTCTTGATCTTGTAATTTGATATCATATATTTTGAATCCTCCCTATGTTCTGCTGGGCACATGACAATGTTCTTTTTTGTTTTGCTTTATTTTGTTTTGTATTTCTTTTCTGTTTTATTTTTTTCTTACTTTGTTTTTTTTTCCAGATTAAAATAAATAAATAAATATTTTAAAAGGGGGCCAACTAGATGGTGCAGTGGATGGCGTACCTGCCCTGAAGTCAGAAAGATCTGAGTTCAAGTCCAGCCTCAGAAACTTAATACTTACTGTGTGACCCTGGCAGGTCACTTAGCCCCAATTGCCAAGAAAAGAAAGAAAGGAAGAAGGAAGGAAGGAAGGAAGGAAGGAAGGAAGGAAGGAAGGAAGGAAGGAAGGAAGGAAGGAAGGAAGGAAGAAGGAAGGAAGGAAGGAAGGAAGAGAAAGAAAGAAAGAAAGAAAAAGACAGACAAAGAAAGACAGAAGAAAAATTCATGGTCTCCAAAGCAGGATGTGGTTATTTGTCTGGTCTTAGGACATCTGCCAAGTTTGAAGCTCCAATCAAGTGGGGCACTTTAGTGACCAGGAAGTCAATTTGGTATGGCCAGAAGCTTCCAGGAAGTTATATCAAGAGAGGGTTAGTTTGAGTTTCTGTTCCATTGGCTAATCAAACCCTAGCTTTGTCACCTTTCAAGGTAAAACTTGACTAATTCATGTTGCAGAAGGAAAGAACAGTCTTGATAGATAATATTCCTATCATACATTTGACCCAAAGATTCTACTATTAAACATATACCCCCAAAAGTCAGTGACAAAAAGAAAGACATCATATATGACAAAGTTTTTACAATAACAGTTTTTATAATAGCAAAGAATTGAAAACAAAGCAAATGTTCATGACATTAAAGAGTGAATAGGCGAATTAAGGAATATGAATGGAATAGAATATTATTGTGATGTAAGAAATAATTACTATGATGAATACAGAGAAATAATTGAAACTTTATATGCATTAGTGAAAAGAGAAATAAATAGAACTAGGAAGACAACATAAACAATGACCACAACATAAGTGGAAAGAGCACAAACAAGATGATTGAAACTGAATTATAATGACTACATTTGGCCTCAAAGAAGAGATGTGAGAAGGTACTAACCCCATTCACTTTACAGAGGTAAAGAATTAATGAGTAGGGAACAGCATATAATGTCCACCTTTTTTAAATATATTGGATAGTTTTGCTGAACTGTTTACTCTTCCATTGTTTATTCTTTGTTATTAGGGTTGGCTCTGTGAGAGGAGCTGTGGGGAGAAATACGTTGGGAAATGGGATAAAAAAAATCTAGGAATAAAAGTATATCTTGAGCGGGGAAAAGAATATTTGACTGGAGTCTTGCAAATATAATCTAAAGGACTTGAAACTGAAAAGGAAGAAGAAAAAAAATGCCTCTCTGTTCAGAACAACTATCTTGTAGGAAGATTAGAAACATCTAGAAATTCATAGGAGAGAAAAATCTAAGA
Source organism: Sarcophilus harrisii (assembly GCF_902635505.1). NCBI lineage: Eukaryota > Metazoa > Chordata > Mammalia > Dasyuromorphia > Dasyuridae > Sarcophilus > Sarcophilus harrisii. Next base: position 363,242,184 of record NC_045428.1, read on the forward strand.
AAGCAGTGAAACCCTAAACTTAGGTGTCTGTACAAAAATGCACAAAGCATTTTTATAATGGATTACAAACAAGAAAAACTAGAGATTCAGAACCAATGAAGTTGATTTGACACCTAAGTATCACTCAGGTTTAATTAGATAGGATCTATGATTGGAATATGGTTCTGAAAAGATATACCTTATTTTTAAAAAAAAATAGGTCAACAGGAGTGGGCCTAGAGGTGGATAATGGAAAATTGAGTAGCATTGTATATTAAGAAAATACATGCATGATAAAAAAAAATCCAGAATGCAAAAAATGTAGCATTTTAGATAGAGAGCCAGAAGGTACCTCAGGAAAAATCAAGTTCAAAAGTCTCATGCTATAGTGGAGGAAATTAAGAGGTAAGAGTACACAGATAGTAAGGATGAGGTGTGGGATTTGAATCCAAATTGTTTGAGTCTTTCCACTGTTATCAACAAAGGCAGAAACAAAAGTGTAATTGTCACCAGAGTCAACTACAGTTGCCTGAGTAAAAAGAGAAAATAGATTAAGAATCTGAAGCATAGATCAAAAGTCTAACATGGAAGCATGTAGTAGTGATGAGGGATGTCAATTAATTAGACATCTCTGGAAGCTAGCTCAGTCTGTCTCTCTTTCTCTCCCTCTTGTCTTTGTCTCTCTTTGCCAAAGCAGGACAGCTAATCATTCCTTGAATTCCTCATAATAATTTCATTCTTCAAAAGGAGGAACCAATAAAGGGAACAGTCATTCTAGACTATTCTGTTCAACAAAAAACAGATGGTTTCTGGGGAAGAAGTAATAGGAAACTTGGAGGAAAGTGATTACTTCATGTTAGTATTTGTGTTAGAGAAGGAGAGGAAAGATGAGAGTTTCCTGACCAACATTTAGGAAATCATTTTTAGGAATTTAGAAAATAAATTTAGGATTTTAGAGCATTCATAGAAAGGAAAGATTCCATCCATTAAAAATCTTCAGGGAAGTAAGCTGAGGCTGGATGAGAACCGCTCTTAGGAATGAAATTCTGAAAACAAAGAGAAATAGATTCAAGGAGAAAAGGTCTGATGGATGCATCAGACCTTTTCTCCTTGAATCTATTTCTCTTTGTTCATCTATCAGCTTAGATTTTAAAAATATGTGTGGAGGGGTCAGTTGAAACTACTCTCTCTAAACCTGATAGCTTAACTAGGTGAAAATACATCTCAAACAATCAAAATACATTAGACTGAACATGATAGAATGATGTCACAGGTTTTCTTCAAAAACAAAGGACAAACAACAACAATAATAATAATGGTACATTTAAGTAGCACTTCAAAGTTTACAAAGTCTTTTCTTATATCCATGAGATAGATATGTTATAATGTGTTATTATTTAAAAATAATTTGAGATAATTATAACAAGTGACATTTACATAATGATTTAAGATTTACAAAGCACTTTACATATATTATCTCATTTAAGATCCATCACAATCCTGTGAAAAAGATACTACAACACTCATTTTTACTGATGAAGAAACTGAGACTTAAATGTTGAGAGAAGCCTATGTAAAGACAACATGTAAAGGGGTGTTGGCGAGGCATTGTAGCTTGGTTTGGAAATGGCCAGAAAGTGATTTGGAGACCTGTTGACTCAGCAAAGTAAGGTGAAGTAAGTGTCTGAAGAAGAATTTGAATCCAGGTCTACTGCACTAAACCAATGGCAATAGAATCACCAAATATAAAAAGTCATATGTAATCTTATAAATGCACTTACAGATGAGGTCACATAGAAGAAAAGAAATTTTCCCAGTAATATAACTAGGAAAGGGGCACATCTAGAACTGGACCCCAATTCTTGAACCACTACTCTTTCTATACTGATCCTCCAAGAGGACAAATACTTCTTGCCCTCAGAAAACTTACAAAGAAACTTACAAAGATTAAAAAATAAATGGATAAAAGCTGCAAAGGTGACCTGTTCCTGAACATTTGGATAAATTTTCTTACAGGTGGTTAGGAAAGAGCAACCTTTCCCTTCCTGGGAGCTCAAGGCTTTATAAAGGCTCAGGGTCACATAGCTAAAAGTCATATTTCCCTCTTGAGACGTAACTTCTGAAGGCAAAGGTTGCCCCCAGGAGATGAAGGTAGAGAAGATTGCTCACTTGTAAGAAGTATCTTTCTTTCTGTCTGCCTAGTGCTCAGCCTCATTTGTAAACCTGACTGTCCCTTTGGAAAGCTCAATAGAATGATTGTACATTTCTGGGTCAGAATATTCAGAATCCAATTATTTTAAATAGTTGCAGTGGCTGACAATGGGTTCAGAGCCCTCATAAGAGCATATTCATGGGGTCTTCAAAAGTCAGGTGCTTTCACATGTGGTAGGCCCTTTCTAGACTAAACACATGGAGATCTGGGGTTCAGAAGTCAATGGAACAGAATGATAATTGGTCATTAAAGCCTCTCAGCTATGGGCTTTAACCCGTTTATTCTGCATAGCCATTAAAAAATGCTTTCTGCAAGGACATTAGAAAGAGGAGGTGGGGATAAATCTCAAAAAGAAAAAAAAGACTTCTCTTTTACCCAGTAGAGAATTATGGCTTGAGAATATTATCACTTGAGAATTTTCTGTCTAAAGATCTCCGTATTGTCACTTCAAAAGAATAATAATGAATATTTCCATAACACCTTAAAGTTTAGAAAATGCTTTATAAACATTAGTTCAAAATTTTTCCCCAAACCCATTGGGGAGAAATTGATTCTCTCATTTCTTGGGTATGTCTCAGAACAGACAGAACAGAACAGAACACAACAGAACACAACAGAACAGAATAGAAGTTGGAGGATTCTTATATTCTGGACTGTGGGTTTCAGTTTCCTTTTTAGTCACATATGAAGAAAGTTACTTCTGCTTACCTAGCCAAAAGAGAGGTCCCAAGAAAGCAATAGGAGGAGCTTATGAGAGCTCTTTTCCCCTGGGGTCAGAAAAAGAGCAAACTAACTGACTTCCAGACAGATGGTAACAAGTCAAACTTCCTGGCTTCCTCCTAGGCAATCAGCTCTTCCCTAAGGTTAAAACAGCCTTCCCCAGGGCCAAAGTCTACCTTTGCCCTTTTCTTCCAGAGAAATTCACTTTCCCTCTGTCCAATTCATTGCCTATCTATGATCCAAGTGGATTGAAAGAGATCCTGAGAAGTATGAATGATTTTTTTAAGAGAAGTCATTGATCTATTTTAAATCTCTATAAAGAATAGACCAAAATGAAATAATGAATTGTAATAGAAATTTTGGGTTAGGTATATGACAAAATTTTCTGACCACAAAGGTAATGAGACACTGGCAGAGTCTGTTCTGAGAAAGCTTTGAATCCCAGTTCCTTGTGATCTTTTAAAATAGAATAGAAAACTATCTATCTTGGGTTATTTAGGCATAGTTCTACTACTTGGAGTCAGGTGACAAGGCTAGATGTCTTCTTGAGGTTGAATTTAATGTCAACATAATAATATTATAAATAAAGTTCAAAGTCTATGATTATTATTTGTATCAGTGGCAGGATAGGATAGTGGAAAAAATCAATGAATCACAAATCAGAAAACCTAGATCCAAACTTTATCTCTTCTAGTCTCTACCTGTGTAATCTTAAGCAAATCGTGTCATAGCTATGTGCCTCAATTTTCTAAAATGTAAAATAAAGAGATTCGACTAGAGAACATCTTAAAGTCAATTTCATCCTAAATCTATAATTCTTTGAAATCCAGAAGTCAAAGAAAATGATCTTGTCCGACCCTCTAGTTTTAGACAGGTATGTAGCTGTACCTTAATCAGCAAGCAACACATCTTTAGCTATTTAATTTTTCTGTTTCTTAAATATTTGAGCGATATTCTCAAGGGAATTGTCCTTGAGTCCATGCTTTTCTTTAATTAGGTAATAGTCATAGTCCTCTGACTCTGGAATCACAGTTGAAAGATTCACATGATTCTGTACTATAATATAATGCAGAAACATAGAAATCAAAGTTCTTAATGAGCCATAGAGAACCTGGATCTATGTATCCTTGAATTAATCCTTGTAGGAAGATTTCCTTCCCAAGTTGGAACAATAGAAGAAGCCAGGAGACCCAAGGCTCCAGTTTCTACTCTACTGACTCCCTGTTTTATTTGGGATAAGTCACTGCACCTCTAGACTTAAGTTACCTGTTCTTTCACATGTAAAAGATGAGGTATTAGGTCCATTATAGCTTTATTGTTTTATGATTTTAATTCAGTTTATTGTTGTTCAGTTGTTTCAGTCTGGTCCAACTCTTCATGTCCCGTTTTGGTGTTTTCTTGGCAAAGATACTGGAATGGTTTGTCATTTCCTTCTCCTGCATATTTTGCAGATGAAAACACTTAGGTAAATGGGGTTCAGTTACTTTTTCAGGATCACATAGCTAGTGAGTGTCTAGAAGCTAGATTTGGACCTAGGTGATCCTAACTCTAGACCTGGTATTCTATCTAATGTGTCAGGTGGCTGCCCTACAATTTGACAAATATTTACTAAACAACCACTATATCTAAGACACTGTGGTAGACACTGGAGAGACAAGTAAAAAGGAAAAAATAATATCCTACTTCAGTGAAATTACTTCATATTCATGGATAGTGTGGATCATTTATCACTTATTAATAATATTTGAATTCAGCTTTAGGTGATTAGTGGTTGCTTCCATCCAGAATGTTGCCTTACCTTAGTAACTCTCTAGAAATGCAGGAGATAATTACAAGGGATTTTTTAGGTTCTCCCTGGTTCTGAATCTGGCCAAAGCATTCTTGTTTGGGGTCTTCAGACACAGAACTTATTTTGGGTCCACTCAAATTTATGTTTGGGGTTCCTTTAATATAATTTGTATGTCCCTTATGTCCCTATTTGCCAAAATTCTATATAAATCTTCTAGAATCTGAAGAAAGAGAGTCTCCCCTTCTTTCTGGTTCTGATTCTCCATCAAACAATTAAATAAATTTCCTTCTAAAACTTTCTAAAACTATTTGGGGTTTGTTCATGTGAACAGCAATAGGACATGGTCATAGATAAATAAATTCATGATAATTTGAGAGGTGGTAATCATAAAAAGCATGAAATGGGAGGGAGGGGACACCTGAACTGAGCTTTGAAGGAAACTAGAAATTTCAAGAGGCAGAGGTGAGAAAGGAATATAGTCAAAGGTGTCAAGTGAGGAAAAGAAATATCAAAAGCAGAAAACAACAGATAAGCCAATTTATCTGGATATATTATTTGAAGGTGAAAAATGTGAACTCAATCTAGGTGGGAGACAGACTGTGGCAGGCCATAAATGTCAGATTGAAAAGTTTATATTTTATCCTAGAAACAATAGGGTACCACTAAAGATATTTGAAAAAGTAAGTGACATGGTCAGACCTGCACTTTAGGAATATCATTTTGTTATCTATATGAAAGATAGAGTAAAGAGGGTAGAGACAGGAAAGAAGGACCCAGGTAGCAAATATCCAAAGCCATAGAATAAGAGGCTAAGTTAGAACCTAGGAAGCAAATCGCTTAGGGTCTTCCTGAAGATCCTGTGTAAGCACCCTCACTAGAATATCTGGGCAGGACCTGTCAGCATATAGAAAGGGAAAGAATCAAATCCAAGTTCAGACCTGTGCAAGAAAAAAGAGCCAGAGTAGGAGACAAGGTCAAAATGTAAGTTAGGCCAACAAAAGACTGAGTCAAACCCAAGTAATTCCTGCAGAAGCCATGGCCTATTATTAACTACCAAAATCAGGATGAAAAACAGTCTGTTTGCATCATCCAAAAGCATGAAAAATCCAGGGTTTGGCATAAACATAAAGTCTCAATCCAGAAACTGAAGATGGACATATAAGCAAACAGGAAAAAAATCATACATGAAGAAGAAAACTTTGGATTAAGAGACATCTAAGAGGTAAATTCAGAAGAAAAGAACAATTTCATAATAAATCTAAGTAGAGCCTGAGATTAAAAAAATTTCCTGGCTACAAAAAATACAAGGGTATCTTAAATAAAAGGAGAGAAACAAAATGTGGTATTAAGGGAAATAACATCTAGAAAAGAAATAATGGTAAGTAGAATTAATGGCTTAAAATAGATGGTGGTAAGCTTTGTTCAAAAAGTGAACTCATTGAAATGTATTGTTGTCTAATAATTTTCAGTTGTGATCAAACTTTTTATGACCCCATGAAGAATTTTCTTGGCAAAGATTCTGGAGTAGTTTGCCATTTCCTTCTCCAGCTAATTTAAGGATGAGGAAACTGACTCAAACAAGGTTAAGTGACTTGCCCATGGTGACACAGCTACTAAGTAGCTACACTACTACTGAGGCTGGATTTGATCTTTTTGATTGCACTCCCAGCACTTTACTTGCTGTGCCCCCTAAATTCCAGAGAATGAAATAGAAAGCAATAATTCCATGGAAGAAGAGGAAGAAGAAAGAACAAGAACAAGAACAAGAACAAGAAGAACAAGAACAAGAACAAGATGAACAAGAACAAGAAGAAGAAGAAGGAAGAAAAAGAAAAGGAAGGAAGAAGAAGAAGAGGAAGAGGAAGGAAGAAGAAGAGGATGAGAAGTAGGGAAGAAGAGGAAGAGAAAGAAAGAAGAAGAGGAAGAAAGAAGAAAAAGAGGAAGAGCAAGAGGAAGAAAAAAGAAAAAGAAGAAGAGGAAGAGGAAGGAAAAAGAACAACAACAAGAAAAGGAAGGAGAAGGAAAAGAATTACACGACTACCTGAAAATCATGTCAAAAAAGGTGTATGATATATTTCAAAAATTATAAATGAAAACTGCCTATATCTAGTAGAACTATAAGGAAAAATAAAATAGAATCTTACAGATTACATCCTAAAAGAAACTCAAAATGAAAACTCCAAACAATGTCATGGCCAAAATCCAAAGAATCCAGGTAACAGAAAAAACATTTCAAACAGCCAGAAAAAGAGTTCAAGTACCTAGATAGTATAGTCAGAATCACAGAAAGATTAACAGCTGTCATTATAAAGGACAAAAGTTTCCTCTGAGAGATTGAAGTGTGATATAACCAAAGGAAGAAGATAAAGACTTACAATAAAGAATAGCCTATCTAGTAAAACTGAATATAATATTACACAAGAGAAGGAGGGTAAGCAGGGAGTAGACCTTGAATGAGATAGAAAACTTCTATATGTTTATTTGTTTACACATTTGGTTGTTTGTTTTAAACAACATTTTAAAAAGTTGAGTTCCAAATTTTCTTCCTTCCTCCAGCCTTTCACTCATTCATTGAAAAGACAAGCAATATGTTACTCATTCTACATGTAAAATCATACAAAACATTTTCACATTAGCCATGTTATTCAAAAAAAAAAAAGGCAAGAAAAAAGTGGGAGGAAAATTCTTCCATTTGCATTCAGAGTCCATCAGTTCTTTATCTGGAGTTGGATGACGTTTTTCATCATAGGTCCTTTGGAATTGTTATGGATCACTGTATTAATTGGAATAAGTAAGTTTTTCACAGTTGATCATCATTATAATGTTATAATGAACAATGATCTCTTGTTTTGCTTACTTTGCATCAGTTCATATGAGTCTTTCCAGGTCTGGTTTGTTTTTTTATCTTTCTATGTTTCTTTTGACTTCTATGATTGCATTTTTAAAATTCTACTTAAGGTCTCTGACAATTTATCAATTGGAAAATGGATCTTATTTTATAAATTTGCCCAATTCCCTATATATTTGGAAACTGAGGACTTCTAATAATTTCTAATAAAAATATCAGAACTGAATAGAATTGTGAGTAGATTTGATAGATTGGAAGGTATGATATGATAATGAATTGTTTGTATTCCAATATGGAGAGAATGGTTCTCTAACCATCTTAATGTATTCAAGAAATGTAGAGAAAGTTAAATGTAACAAGGAGAGGGCCTGGAGTTAGTTTTGTACTGTTTTGATATTCTTAGGAAAAGAAGCAAATTTTAACATTAAAGGATGGAAAATGAATGGAAATTTTAAAATAGAAAAAAAAAAAAGTAAACACTTGTAACCAAGAGTAGGGAAAATGGAATAGAAAAGGACAAACAGAATGGAAGCAGATAACTTCAATTATATATAACTCGTGTTAAGAAGATGCCTATTACCCCTTTTTATGAAGAGGGGGACAAGGACAGAAAGAGAAATTTATAAAAAGAAAAGATAGGGGTAAATACGCAATAAATAATCATAACTTTGAACACAAATGGGATAAATTCACCTACAAAATGGAAAACTATATCAAAAGGGATTTGAAAGCAGAATGTAATGATAGCTGTTGAGGAAAAAAACAAAGAAAAACCACAATTAAAATCTAAAGACTTATTCTGAATTAAAATTGGCATCTGGAGGAAAATCTATTATGCTTTGGATGAACTCCAAAAAGCAAGGGTAGAGTTGAAAGAATCAAAATGGTAAAATAGCAGGAAAACAGCAGGAAAATTCCCACTCTCCTCAAATACTTACATAACAACAGAGAAAATCCCAATTGGGAAATCTGAGAAAAGAATCAGAGTAAGTTATTTTTTTCTGCCCAGAACAGCTTAAGGAAACACAGAAAACTGCTATATACCATAAGGAAAGGAGCTCCCAGATCCTGTGGATCTAACTTTATGTAAGATACAAGAATAGGTATAAACTTGAAGTTTTATTGCATACTATCCAGTTCCTGGTCAAAGACCTAGGAAGAACTGAAACCTGTAGAGGAATAACCAGGACTAGAATTTAGACCAAAGGGGAACCTACAATTCTATCAAACTAGTTGATATTGACTGAAATTTTGTTAGTGAAGCAGCAATCAGACTGCTTTGGGAACACTGAAAGCTTGCAGGTCTTCAGCATTAACTGTCCTTGAGATCCTAAAATAACACAATGCTCCATACCTCAAGAAAGCAACAAGACAATTAGGACAAAATTAGGCCAGATGTTGTTTCTTTCCCTCTCCAGAAGTATGCAAAATAACATAAAATCTAAAGTAAAAATGTAGTCTAGAAGAATGAGGAGAGAGAGAGAGAGAGAGAGAGAGAGAGAGAGAGAGAGAGAGAGAAATAGCAATGAGTAATGAACACCCCCAACAAAACACTACAGTTGAAATTCTACAAATCACAGAATTAATATTATAAAAGAAACATTGAATTAATGAATAATATTAGAATTTTTTAAATAAAAAATTAAAATAGATAGCTAGTTTGCTTTTTAAAATGAGAAGTAAACAAAATTGTGTCATAATTAAAAAGAATTTATGACAACTAAAGATGAAATATAGGAAAATATCAGAAACTATCTTGCCCAATCATCTGTCAAAAAAACCAATAACTGATAACTTAGATAAAAATAGAGATATACAAAAACATAAAATCTGCACTCCAGTTAACTGAAATAGAACTAGATTATTTAAATAATCCGGTTCAATGTATTTAAAATAAAGCAATGTCAGGAAAAGAAATTCAACAATCAGGAAAAGAAATTCAACAAGTCATAAATGTACTCCTCTATCCAAAAAACAAAAACAGAGATTCTATTAAACATGCAAAAAATAATTTCAATATTGCCTAAAGTATTAGCCAAAAAAAGGAAAAAAATTTTAAAAAATAATAAAAAGTATCAGATTTCAAAATGCAAAGCAATAATCATAAAAACTATGTAGTATTGGTTAAAAATAGACACAGATCAGTGAAACAAATTAGATATACAATGTATATGAACATATAGTCAGTGTTCAATAAACTCAAAGATCTCAACTACTGCTTCATGGATTCACTAGTCTGCAAAAACTGCTGAGAAAACTAGAAAGCAATCTGGCAGAGAATAGACATATGTCAACACCTCCTCTGATATATCAAAATAGCATCCAAATAGATAGATAACTGAGGCATAAATGCTAGCATCATTAACAAATTACAAGATCAATGAAGAAATTATCTTTTATATCTTATTGTCAGTGGAAGCATTCATAATCCAAAGGAAAGCAAACTGTACACAATAGAAATCCAGTTACATATACAATCCTCTTCTGTTAAACTATGTATTATAGAAATAGCCATTTTGTTTGGTGTTTGTAAAATTTTTAAAAAATTAAAAATAATAAACACTCATTTAACCTCTTTAAACTCAGGAGAGCAATAAAGCATACTTGTACACGCATTTAAATCCCAGATGATCATGTGATCTTAAGTAAATCACTTTACCTCTTTAACCCTCAGTTTCTTCAACTAAAAAGTGAGAATATTGGATTAAATGATCTCTAAGATTTCTGAAAATAAATTCTAAGGTCTTTTCTCACACCAGACAAGCTTCTTTAGGGAAGAAAACAATTAGGGATCCATTAGCAGCTAGTCTGCAAAAAATGGAACAAACCCAAAATCTTTCTCTCTCTCTCTCTCTCTCTCTCTCTCTCTCTCTCTCTCATTCTGTGTGTATGTCTATCTGTCACTTTGATTCTCTATCTCTGTCTCACTCTCAGACCCACTATAGCTAATTATGGATAATAACTCTTCAACTTATAATTCAAGCCCCCATCCATTGTATCATTCTAATGATAGTCATGTAAAAATACAGAGATTTAATATTAAAAGCACTTAAGACGTAATACAAATAACAAGAAACTAAGTAGTAAATTGTTTTCTGCAACATTACAGAAAAGATAGTGTATAATTCAATTAATTTTCAATCCCTTTGATTTACTAAAATGATGAGAGGTCAGAGTTCCTTTAGAATTCACAGAATCAGTGGTGAATTCTTAAATTTCATTGTCATTTGCCTCTTGGAATGTCTTCCTAGTACTCTTTCATAGCACTCAAGAAAATAACTCACCCTTCAAGGTGAACTGATGATTGCTGAAACCTATTATATACACATTGGCCATTTCATACATGAAATCATCAAGGTTTAGTCATGATGCCATTAATGTTTAGACTCATGGTCTCCTTTTTTCCTACTCATTGAACTAAAATTCTACTACTTTCATTTTCTCTTTTGTTCTCTTTCATGCCATTCATAGGATAGACTACGTTCTTTGATTTTGTTTTTTATTGTATTTTCAAACTTATTTTATTTTTAATTTTTTGCAATAAAATAAATATTTCCATAATATAATACAATGTGGTCCTCCTTTTTAAACTTCTCACTTGATAGCACAAAGAGTTCTGATCTGGTGATATCACCATGCTTTAGCCTCTTCCAATGAATGAGAAATCCTTGATCTCAAGAATTCTGGGAAATAGAAGTACTGGACATATGACCACAACTTGTGTTTCAGTCACAGGAACCCAGCTAGAATCTTAACCCACATGCCAATATCAGGGATATTCCTAGTATCTATTATGTAAGTAATTTTCCCTTTCTTCTAGATGGAATTCTTGAACAAGTGACTTTACATTAATAAAAAAAGAAAATTGGATCATATGACTTCTAAAGGCCATTCCTTCTCTAGAGGAAGCTAAGTGGTCCATGAGATTTATAGTGAAGAAAACTTAAGTTTGAATTCTGCCTCCAACACTTAGCAGTTATGTGAGTTTAGAGAACTTACTTCCCTACTCCATGTCTCAGTTGTCTATATTTATTATATTCCTACCTTACAGAATTGTGATGAGAATCAAATGGGTTAACATATATTTTTTAAAAAGCATTTTCAAACCTTAAAATACTATATAAGTGTTTAGCACAGAATTATGATCTTCCTCTTTTCCTCATATGGCTGGTGAAGGGGGAGGTTTAGAATCAATATTCTTGTTCAGTGTTGAGCTTGGTTTAAGCCTAATCAGAGATAGAGAAGGCGTTTGTCTGAGGAACTGATCTCTGCTTGGTTTCCTCAGCCCTACCCATGATCTCTCTGCTGTCAGCACCCAGCAGGAACAGGAGATCAGGTGGAGACTCCCAAATTGGTTTACATCCCACTGACCTTTCTAGACCCGTAGAATGATAATAACCCTCTCTAACCTCAACCAGATTCAAGTCAGAGAGGAAAAGGGAGGCACCCTGGATTACAAGGGGCCATCTATTTTCCCTTAGACGAGAGGTATGATAATGAGATCCAGACCATGCTAAATTCCCCATATTTTATTACATGTCTGCTCAAAGCCACACAGCAGGTTCCTGTACTTCCCTATGTCCTAATATTACAGTACAGACACTACTGCTCTTCCTTGACCATATTTGTTCAAGTCATCAGCCTATGATCGGGGATAAAATGTGTCTGTCCGTAGGTTCCTGCAGTGTGTGTGTGTGTGTGTGTGTGTGTGTGTGTGTGTGTGTAGGGGTGGGGGAAATCTTCATCTTTTGCATAGTCATATTGATGAAGGAAATCAGAACCTTGGAAACACATCAATGGAGCAACAGTGACCTCAAGTGGCATACCTCCCTTTGAGTTATCCCAGAGGAGGGAACGTCTCTCCCACAGCTTCTTCTTGCCCCATTTTTGCTTTCCAGAAGTCCAGACAGTATAGAATGGATTTTCCTTTCCAGAAATCAAGCACACAGAACTTTTGTTTCCAACATTTTTTCTTCTTTATTGTGTGTATTGATGTATGTGTTTATACATGTATTCTGTTTAAATGCAGTATATTATATACAGACAAAATCAGTGAACTGAAAAATCAATGATTCAGATAGGTAATCTTTCATTTAAAAGTACATGAATTCTTTTAAAAGTCTGTGACACCCATCCATCCATTTAATAAACATCTATTAAGCTCCTGTTATGTGTGAGGCACTGTGCTAGATGATGATACAAAACCAAAATAAATTCATTCCTTCCCTCAAGGACCTTACATTCTAATGATTTACATTTCCACAGACAGAACCCTCACAGAATCATAGAATGTTAAAGCTAGACTTCAATCCCTTTCTTTTACAGAGTAGAAAATAAGACCACAAAAGTAAAATCTCTTGCCCAGAGATTGCTCACTGACAGAGATCAGACTAAATCTAGATCTTTTCCTTATTTTTTGTCAACTAATCTTCAACAGACATGTTGTCCAATCTCCTTACCATCCTCTTCTAAATGTGCTCTAATTGACCAGTGTCCTTTCTAAAATGTGGCATCCCAAAATGATTACAATAATACATATGTGGGCTGAACAAGACAGAGTAGAGAGACTTTCTTCCTTTGCTCTGGAACTATATCTGTTTAATGAAACCTAAGAGTATAGTGACTTGGTGTTTTGTTTTGGGTTGCAATCACACATTTTACTCATGTTGAGTTTTCTGGACACTAAAACCCTTAACAACTTTTCACAAAAACTTTTCACTGCCTGTGCCTCTTCCATTCAACTCTTAGCTTTTTTCTGTTGTACCCTAGGCCTCTTCCAATTTTTATTCTTCTAAGTTTGTGGTATACAATGATTTATAGTCGTGTGGATGATTTTTGATCCACTATGCAAATACTGGTACTAAGAAAAATGTGAACTTTAACAATAGCAAATAACTTGGTATTGTCAAAAAGGTATAATTCTTCAAATGTGGTCCAGTCTAATCTCTTCATTTTATTCCATTCTGAGCTCAGTTATAGCACCTATCCAATATTTAAATATGTGTGTTTATTTTGTATACACTGGTGATTTTTTTCATGAGCATTTGGATTTAAGTAACTTGCCCAGGATCATATGGTTAGACAGTATCTGAGACCAGACTTGAATTCACATTCTCCTAACTACAGGGCTACTCTATCCACTGAACCACTTAGTTGCCCTCCCCACCCCAGTGATTCTTAATTTGTGGTTGGGGACTCCAGAGTTCACAAGACCTTTTCAGAGAATCTTCAAAGTCAAAACTATTTTCATAATAATACTAAAATACTTTAATTTTTATACAACAATACCAATGGATATAATTTATATAAAAACTTTTTTGTTCCAATATGGGAAACAGAATTTTCCATCTATTTTGTTTTTTTTTTTCCCTAGTGTTTATGGTTTATTGGTATTGGATTCCTTTGAGCAGACTTTTTTGTGTGTGTTCTGTGAACCCAACACAATCAGCTGCATCTGAAGTTAGTCTAATTTTGCAAACTTCAACATCAGTAAGGAGTTTTTCTTAAAATCATACTTGTAGCTTTCATGACACTGGAGAAAATCTCAGGTGGTCAGATAACCATTCTTTTATACCTTATTTTCACCTTCCCATGCAGGAAATTCCAGGAGGGGAAGCTATTTCTGTGGTCCCATTTAAAATAAATCTTGCATAATTTTATCATGTAAACATAAAAAGATATACAAAGTCTGAGTATTTATCAGGTAATGATATGAACTTGAGGTTTACATGCTCCTACAAATTCTGTACTTTAGACCTTGAAAAGATCAGGTTCTGTCAATTCTAGGAGACTTTAGCACATCTGTATGACCATGCAGCAATTGTTTAACGCTAAGAGATTACTGGTCCCCAAGCAAGAGAAGATAGTGATTTACCCACCATAGTGATGATCTGAGAAGCAAATAGTTAATTCACCATTTTCTTCTCCCCTAAATTGACTCTCTATAGCCACCTCACCAAAGGCAAATAGCAGTGGCATTGGGCAGGGCTGGTTACACTCAGAATTTCCATTCTTGGAGAACAGGAATGTGGGAAATGGGTGGGAAGACTATTTGTTATTTTATTGTATTTTCTTTTTTCATTAGCAGAAATCCATTTTTTCTCTCTCCCAACCCTACTCCACTGGAATACCAAAAAAGTAAATTCTTCATAACAAATATGCAAAACATTCCTTACTTATTATTCGGTCAATTCAATCATGTCCAATTCTTTATGACCCCATTTGGGGTTTTCTTGGCAAAAAGTGGTTTGCCATTTTCTTCTCTAACTCATTTTACAGATGAGGAAACTGAGGCAAACAGAGTTAAGTGACTTGTCCAGGGTCATATATCTAGGAAATTTCTGAGGTCAGATTAGAACTCAGGAAGATGAAAGCTAAGGAATTTCAGGTCCCTAAGCAAGACAAGATAGTGTTGTACCCAACATAGAGATGATCTGATAAGCAAATAGTTAATTTACCATTTTCTATTCCCCTAAATTGATCCCTCTGAAGTAAGTGTCTATGACCAGATTTAAACCCAGTTCCTGGCTCCAGGAACAGTCCTCTATCAACCTACCACCTACCTATCTATTTCCCTCATTGGCTTTGTTTAAAAGAAATGTGTCATTCTGTACCCTGAATCTATCACCTCTCTTTCAGAAGATGGATAGTCTGCTTTATCCTCAGTTTTCAGAGTTTTTAAATGTATTTTATTATATTTTCCTGATTATTCACTCCATTCTAATTAGACAGAACTTTTTTTACTACTGTAACGTGATTTGATATGATTGGTTTATCCAGGTCTAAGATGCTTTAGAGAAGGAAAACAGTGGCTCAAAACAGTGATTAAATAGATGGTTAACTCAAACCAGGTGTGAAGATAAAGTAACTTCAGAGCCCTGACACAGAGAAGAAACCTCAATGGGAGAGAGTCTTTTGTTCTGCTGACTCAAATAAATTTTTTTTCATCAGTAGGCAACAATAGACATAGAAATTATAATCTCTCTACTTCTGTGAGTTGTGTGACATATAAATATGAAATCTAATGTGAAAAAAATCTACAGAAGACTTGTTTCTTCTCATATTCTCTTCAAGAATGTACTGGATGTTTCCATTGAAGATGCTTGTGAAGATTTTGTAGATGTGGTTCTATACTGGTAGTGTTGATGTGTTCTTGGGGGAGATATATAAGTGCTATTTATATTTTTCATTCTTTTGAAATTTTCTTCTCTTCTATATCTATTAAATAAATCCCAAGTAAACAAAAAATATAGACTTAAATAGAAATTTAATAATTACATCTTCAGTAATGAATGGATCAAAGAACAAATAATGGAAGCAATTAATAACTGTGTGAAAGGGAAAAATAATGATGAGATAACACATCAAAATTTCTGGGATGCACCTAAAACAGTTACTGAGTGGATATTGCATACACACACACACACACACACACACACACACATACATACATTTGTGTTTTATATACATATATATACTTCTGAAATAAAATACTAACAAAATAGAATAACAGGTTAATAATAATAAATTTACCAATTAGATCAATTACTAAGAGGTTTATTTTACTCTTTATCTCTCTCCTAAGAAATTCCTCTGGTCTTTGTAGATGCATAAGCACTAGGGGGATTTTTTCTAATGTTCAGAGATTTGGAGGTGGAGGGAGCCTGAGATACTATTGAGGAATCTGAGATAAGAAAGGTTAAGTGACTAGTCCTAAATTACATAATAACTAGGTGTCTGAAACAGGACTTATACAATAATGTGTCTTTCTGACTTCAAGTCCAGAGCTCTCTCCATTTCTCTACTCTTCCATTAGTGTGATAGGTTAAGAAGTTTATTGCTTTTTTTTTTTTTTAACATTTTTGACTCTTTCTATCCCCAGAATGGATCCCTAGGGAAAATTTACTTGAAGATTAGATTTTTGACAATGTTTAAGGTCTCCTCAAAATAAGAAGCACAAAAGTAATCTATATATATAATATATATAATCTAGGTATAGGACAGCTATTTATTTTCTTTACCCCAAAGAAATACTTAACACACCTAAGAACTATAAACACATATTGACAGACAAAATGTAAACAAACAATAATAACGTAACTACTGTTATAGTCTTCAGGTATGTTGATATTAAAACATCAAAGCATAATGTGGTTTGTAGGTCTACTGAATGAACATTTTAAACTTTATCATGACTTTGCATTATCCAAGTAATTAGCTCCAGGTTCCTATTATCCGGCAAGCCAGTTAAGAGACTCAGCTCCTCTCATTATCTGTTGTCATCTTCCCCAATGCAGAAAGACCTCTTACCAATAGTCAGCTCAGTCTGAGGGATGTAATGTCTCCAAATTTTCCTAATGATGACTGCAAAGCTGAATACAGTTATCTTGGGATCACTCTGTAGTCACCCATAATGATGAAAGAAATAAAATAAGTGAGAGCAGGGGGCCAAGGCTTATACTAAAGTTCACCTAAGTGCACATCATGTACCTCAGTTACCATGTTTATCATTTTTTAATAATTTTTCATTTCCACTGGAATGGGAGAAGGTCACCAGTCCCATCCTTTCCCTTATGGAAAAAGGCTCAAACATTCCTACCATTCTCAATAGACAGGAGAAAACAGGACTGAGCACAGCTCATTCTCTTTTAAATATCCATTTAGCAGTATTCTTTTCTCAGTAACCATAAGGAAATTGCTTAATCATTCCAAAGCAACCAAAAATCTTTAGCACTGGGATGTTTCCCCCATGTGCCCAGATTCAGAACTCCATGGAATGTTATTCAATCCAATAAACTTACATATCCTTTCTTCTTATTTAGAATTGAACAATAAATGTTCTGTCTATAAAGACAACTGCTTTGTTAATAACCAGTAATTTCACATATATTTGTATGTAAATAATATTTTAAGTATGTAGAGCTCATTATGACAATTATGTCATTTGATCATCACAATAATCTGGCAAAGTAGAAACATTAAGTGTATTTACTTTTAATGTTTGTAGATCATCTGACACAAGGGTGTGCCAGCTCTAACAATCTTGAGAACTAATTCTTAAATTTACACTATGAAATTTCTACCTCAGAAATTAGCAATTGCTACAAATTAGGGCTTGATTTATTGTTTTATCAATTTCCTAAAAACTGTTAATGTTGCCTATTAAATTTTTTAAAGTCAGTCAATAAACATTTATTAAATATCTATGTGCTATGTACTAACCACCAAGCACCAAGAATACAAAGAAAGGCATAAAACAGTCCCTGCTCTCAAGGAGCTCACAATCCAATAGGAGAAAACAACACGTAAAAAAAAATCTGAAAAAAGG
Organism: Sarcophilus harrisii; assembly: GCF_902635505.1. NCBI lineage: Eukaryota > Metazoa > Chordata > Mammalia > Dasyuromorphia > Dasyuridae > Sarcophilus > Sarcophilus harrisii. Next base: position 363,260,059 of record NC_045428.1, read on the forward strand.
TACCTGAAATCCTGCATCCAGAGTAGGAAATGATCCAAAGAAATGAGAGTTTCGGAGTTGATTCCCTCTTATACAATAATGAGCTTCTGGAGAAGCGTAAGTCCAAGAAAGTAAATGGGCGACAAAAGTATGCACATGAAGAGCCTGGTTGTTAAATATTTACTAATACATTCCTATATTATTCCATAAGCATTGCTTGAGCTCAACAGAAGCACAATGAAAGGCTAAGGGAATGAACTAAATTATCACCAGACTAGAGACCTGGCAACTGTATGTTCATAATAATAATTGGCATTAATACAACACTTTATAGCAATATCTCATATAAACTTAAGACTTTTGTTCTAATAACTTTCAGATTCTTATTACCATTTGCCCTCTTTTCTATCACATGACCATCATCATTATGGAAATAGAAGTGGGTCTACAGCAATGAGGATCATTTTGCATTTTTGACAGATTTACCAATTGCCACAGCCACAAAATTCATCACCTCATGAACATCCTGATAGTGATTCAGTTGAAGTTACAAACATAGAGTAAGAATTACTGCTTACAAAGTAGGTGATAGGCACTAAGAATATGAAAATATAAACAAAACAGTCCTTGTCAACAAAGATTTTAAATTCTACTGAGGAGGATATAACATGTACACAAATAAATGTAATACAAGGAAAATTAAAGGATAATGAAGAATTACTAGGCAGCTAAGTGGTGTAGTAGGCAGAATGCCAGCCTTAGAGTCAGGAAGACTCATCTTTCTGAGTTCAAATATAGCTTCAGACACTTAGTAATTGTGTGACTCTAGGTAAATCACTTCACCCTCTTTGCCTTAGTTTCATCATCTGTAAAATGAACTGGAGAAGGAAATGGCAAGCCACTCCAGCATCTTTGCTGAGAAAGCCACAAATGAGATCATGAAGAATCAGACATAACTGAAAAGGATTGCACAGCAATAAATGTGTATTAAATCTGAAATATAGGTTTTCAAGAATGATTCTGCAGTGGATAGAACACCAGCCTTAAAGTCAGGAGGATCTGAGTTCAAATATGACTTCAGACACTTAACACTTCCTAACAACTAACACTTGGCGTGCAAGTTACTTAACCCCAAATGCCTCATTAAAAGAAATAGAAAGAAAAAAAGAGAAAGGAAAGAAGGAAGGAAGGAAGGAAGGAAGGAAGGAAGGAAGGAAGGAAGGAAGGAAGGAAGGAAGGAAGGAAGGAAGGAAGGAAGGAAGGAAGGAAGGAAGGAAGAAAGAAAGAAAGAAAGAAAGAAAGAAAGAAAGAAAGAAAGAAAGAAAGAAAGAAAGAAAGAAAGAAAGAAAGAAAGAAAGAAAGAAGGGAGGAAGGGAGGGAGGAGGGAGGGAGGGAGGAAGGGAAAGAGGGATGAAGGAAAGAGGGAGGAAAGAAGAGAAGAAGGAAGGGAGAAAGGAAGGAATGAAGGGAGAGAGGGAGAGAATAAGGAAAGGGGAAAGGAAGGGAGGGAGGGAGAAAGAAAGAAACATTCTGAGATTAATGATGGATTTGGACATGCAAAATTGTAGTACCAATGGGACATCCAGGAGAAGATCATAATTAATGACTAATTAGAGTTTAGGAGAGAATTTGGGGCTATGGGTATATATTATTTATAGATAATACTTGAATCCATAGGAACTGGTGAGATCTCCAAAAGAAAAAAAAGTGTAGAAAAGAGATTAGAGAAGGGTCCAGGATGAAAATTAAATAAGGCATGAGATGGATAGCAATCCATCCAGAAGAATGGGGACGACTCAAGCAGCAATAAGGAAAGAGTCATGTCCATGTCAAGGAAAGAGATTTTCCAGGACAAGGGAGAGGTCAATAGCACCATACAGTGCACAGTGATCAAGGCAGATGAGAACTGAGAAATGATTATTGGATTTAGCAGTGAAAAGATCAATAACTGATCTCAGAGGGAAGCAGAGATATGTAGATTAAAGAAGCTTGACTCTAGATATAGAGAATCCGGATTCAAATCCAGCTTCTGTCATTAATTATCAGAATGACCTTGGACAAATCCAGGATTCAGTTTCTGGATTTATAAAATGAGCATGGACTTGATGGCTCTCAGATCCCTTCCAATACTAAATCTATGATCATGTGGATCCTAGGATCATTCATTATATGAAAATAATTTCAGTCTAGTGGTGGATGTTAGAAGTTAAATTTCAAGGGATTGAAAACTCAATGGATAGTGGGAAAGTAGAAGTGGCAACTATGGTGATTCTAGGAGTTTGGAAGTAAAAGGGAGGAGAGATATAAAATGATAGGTTGAGGTTAGCGTCAAATAAAAGCTGTTTAAAGACTGAATAGAACAGATCATGTTTGTAGATTAGGAGAGTTGATGTTTGTTGTTGTTTGACCCTCCTTGATATCAGGGAGGGGATGCCATGACATGCAAATGGGTTGGATTTAAGTGAGAGAAGACGGTGCAAGGTCACCTGCTTCACATTCCCCTCCAAAGCCATCTGGGTGCAGAAGCAAGATATAGATCAAGATGACTAGAGTGTCCCTGTATGCACTAAGAGATGCTGACCTTTTTAAACTAAGATCTTCAACAGGTCTTAATTGAAATTGAAAGAGAAAGACTATGACCAATCAAGGAAAGTACTAGGGAAGGAAATCAAGGATTGAATTAAGGATTAGCTTTGGCAATTAAGGATTTACCAATTTTTTCAGTGACAGGAGTAAGGGAGAAAAGTATGTCTGAGAAAAGGTTTAAGGATGGATATGGGGAAAAAAGGTAACTTAAAGAAATTACCTATTAATGGGTTAGGGAAAGTATCCTTGAGATTAAAAAAAAGGTTTGAAACATCTGCTAATAGGAATAGAATAAAGAATAATCAAAGAAGAATAAAAATTTTCACCTGCAGCAGTGAGGACCTAGCTTATATTAGGTAAAGTGAATTTGTGGTAAATGACCCAGTTCAAAGCAGTATGAGTTAATCCAGCAGCATTCGATGGCTCAAATGTAAAAGCAGAAGATAGGGATGATACAATATTGCCAAAATAATCCAGCAGCATACAGTAGTTTAAGTGTAAAAGCAGAGGATAGAGATGATACAATATTGCCAAAATAATCCAACAGCATTCAGTAACAAGTATAAAGGGGGGGAAAGGTAAAAAAAGAAAAAAGAGGGGGAGAAAATTTTCATCCTAGGAGTATGAATGAATGACTGGGATTTAGAGAAGCAGCATTTACAAAAATTTTGACTACAGATACCATTTAGTTCTAATCTCTATTTATAGTAGTCTGTGTCAAATGGAAGTCAGTATTAGTGCAATATTCTTTCTCCAAACACTGGACATTTAGGGGAAAGGAGACTGACTCTATAGGGAGTTAGTGGCCAGGCAATGGTCTGAGGGAAGACTGATTTTAGCCCAATAGTTATATTCTAAAATGAAGATGGGGGCGGGGAATGAGGGCCATCTGGAAGTTAACCCATTCATGGAATATATTCTTGATTCGACATAGGAAGCCTTGGTCCTTTGCTTAATAAGGAAGTCCTAGGTTCAAATTCCACCTTATTTGCTTGCTAAGTGTGTGATTCTAAGGAAGGCCCTTACCTCTCTGCTTCTGTTTTCTCATCTGTTAAATGAGGGAGTTGAACCCAGTGACTTCTAAGGTTTCTTCCAGCTCTAAATCTCTGATCTTACATTCCTTCTAAGTCTTCTCTTCTGTCTAAATATCCCTACTTCCTCCAAATTATCCGGACACAGCATGCTTTCAAGTCTCTTCAACAAGCTACTTATCTTCCTTTAACAAATCCCAACCAAAACTAGAAGCTTTCTTCTTTCAGCTATCTTAAAAGTACTCTGAGAAATGTTTTCTCTGGAAATTCAGGGTACAATTAAGAAAAAGAAATGTTGAGAAGGGATAAATGCATCTACAAAAAGCCCAATTTGATGTTTCATTCCAGAACTCTTCAAAAAGTGCTTCTGCCCTCAGTTTCTTTATTTGCTTGAGGCAATCAGGATAAGTGACACTGGGTCACACAGCTAGTAAATGTCTAAAGTTATATTCAGATTCAGATTCAGTCCAGTGTTCTATCCACTGTGCCACCTCACTGCCCCCCTTCCCTCAGTTTGAGAACACTTTAAATAGTAATAAAAGTTTAAGTTCTGGAACTCCAAGAAAAAATTTAGTCAATGGTCTCAAAACTATTTATTCATTATAAATAAATATACGAGCTGAATCCTCAACAGTTAAACCCCATTCTGTACAGAGACAGTGGGGTTTAGTGGAAAGAGAGAGCTGTTCTCAAAGCCAGGAACACCTGACTTCAAATCTCACTTCTGACACATGCTATCCATGTGTCAGATAATCTGATAGTTTCTCATGCACAAAGAACAGTTGAATAGAAGAGCTGATCTGTATCAGTAGAGGGAAGTTCCTCACCAGCAATTTCTGTTCTGCCATGAAATCATCCTCAGCATTGCTCTTTACCAGGCATTGTACTAGGCACAGGGAATACAAAGATAGAAATTAAAGTCCATTCCTTACATTCTATAAGGAAAATAACATGTACAAATAAAAGTAAATACTGAATGTAAGCAAGAGAAATGCAAAGTAATTTCAGGGAATACTAGTAACTGATAGAGTAAAGAAAGGTCTTTCTTTTATAAGGAGGTAGCATTTGGGTTAGGCCAAAAGGAAGAAAAATAGGGGTTCCAAGGAGTAGAAGTGAGGGGATCATATATTATAGACATTGGGGACAATCCATGCAAAAGCATAGAGATGAATGTCATGTGTAGCAAACAGGAATTTATCCAGATTGGCTAGAATGAAGGGGACTAATTTATTATAAGAAAGTTGGGAGTAGATTGCAAAAAGCTTAAAATTCCAAACAGAAGAATATATGTTTTATTATAAAGGCAATTGGGAGCTACTAGATCTTGTTAAGGAGAGTGGGAACATTGTCAGTCTGTGCAAGAATATTGATTGGAGAAGGGAGAGATTTTTAGGTCAAGAGATCAATTTGATGGCTAGTGTTCATACAAAATATGATAAGGCTTTTACCTTAGGTGGTGGTCAGTTAACTAGAGAGATATAAAGGCTGTTGTAGAGGAAGATTTAACAAGACTTGGTAACTGATTGATTACAGAGGGGCAGTGAGGAATAATGAAGAAACAATAATGACAAGTATACAAACCTGAGGGAATAGAAAAATGGTGGTACTTTTGGGCGAAAATGGGAAAGTTCAAATGAGATGTAAATTTAGGAGAAAAGATAATTAATTCTATTTGAGATATGTTGAGTTTGAGAAGCCAGTGAAGAAACATCCAGTGGAAAATGTCTAATAGCAGTTAATAAAAAAGGATTGGAACTAAGAAGCCAGCTAATAAATACTTATTAAACCCCTACTGTGACGGGCACTGTACTAAGTGTTGGGGATATAAATGTAAAAAAAAAAAAAAAAAAAAAAAAAGAATAAAGTCTTTCTCAAGGACCTTGCAATCTATACGGGGCAGTAGATAGCAAACAAAAGGTAGCTTAAAGAGAGAAGGGGAGAAGTATCTAGCTGGTGGAGAAGTCCATACAATTATAGCTAAGTAGGAAATGAATGTTTATCTCATTAAGAATTGAGACAAGAGCTGAATATCTAGATCTGGGAATATCTATGAAGAGATAATAATTAAATCCATGAGATCAAAGAAAGTGGAAAAAATAAGTACAGAGGGAAGAGGAAAGGCCTGAGGGCACAACCTTGGGGAGTGAGGCATTCAGTTGTCAAATAATAATTGAAAACACTAAACCTTTCAAGGGTTAAAGGAAGCATGGATTGCCTATCAGCTATGAGCTGAATTTGCCTCCATATTTGGAAATGTCTCAGTCATTAGTGGAGAGAAGAGACCCACTGAGTCCCTCATTCATATACCTCTTTCTTCAGATGGCACTGTGAACATCTCAGCAAGTTGCCCCATCATTTTCTTGCTAATAAATTTGGGTCTAATTGGTTTCAGCCCACACAACAGTGCAAATTTCTGCAGAGAACAGTCACTTATATTTAATTGTTAAGTCTCTGCCAGCATCAAAGCTGCAATCATTAAGCCACTCTCTATGGAAGGAGAAACCACTGGTGGCTGTCACTATAGTCCTTCATCTCTCCCAATAAGCCTATGGCAAAACTCAAACATTTCTTCCCCCAAAAAATCTCAAAACATGTTCATAAAACAAAGAAGACATGAATGAATTAAAAATACAACTAAAAAACTAGAAGAGTGAATATCTCTCTCATTCACACACAAACACACATACGCACACACACACACATATTCTTAATTAAAATAAATTAATTATTAACTAAATTAATTTAAAACACCAAAGCAAAAAAGTTACCATTTAGCACTATCTAGATTAGTGATATCAAACTCAAATGGAAAGGAGGCTACTAAACTCTACTCAGGAATCTCTGCCCATGCCTATTGACTTAGAAAACAATATGTTAACATTATCTATGTTTAGTTGCATATTTTTTTTTGGTAAGTATTTGCATCAGAGCACTGAGGATTATTTTCTTTCACTGCACTAGAATCCTAGGAACACAGAATGTTGGAGCTAAATTATATCTTTAAGAATAATATAATTCTTATTTTAAAAGATGGAAAAAAATGTAAAGGCCTGGAGAGGTGAAAAGATTTGTATAAAAACAACTCGGGGTAGCTAAATGCCACAGTGGACAGAGCACCAGCCCTGAAATCAGGAGGACCTGAGTTCAAATTTGGCCTTAGACACTTAACACTTCCTAGCTCTGTGACCCTGGGCAAGTCACTTAACCCCAATTGCCTCACCAAAAACAAACAAACACACAACTCATTAGTAGGTAAGACAGAACTAGACCCTGTTGATCTCCTTTTTGCCAGTTCAATGATGTACTCATGATTCCACAGTGCCTATCATAATTGTTAAAGAGTATTATCATGACATAGATTTATAAGTGATGACTAAACATTTACCAGCCTGTGTGACATTTAGAAACTATCAGGATCCCCAGAAAACAAATACAATTCCTTTTATTGCTCACCTGAGATACATCACCTGGTATTCAATATTTATCATGGAGAGAATTGCAAGACTGGCTTGAGTACCTTACACACAACTCTGAGTTTATGTAACTGGGTGCTTTTCTTTCTCATCAACCAAGAGACTATTGGAAAACGTTTCTGAAGATTGCAAGATATCCCTGTACTTCTCACATTAAGAAAGGATAAAGAAGTAAATATATTTGATTTGAGGGCACAGGAAGGAAGGATATGGGAGTGTTGAAAGGAAGAAAGGATTACTACAGCTCCACCTTGGCCTCTTTAAATAAACCTTGAATTTTGACAAATGGAAAATGAACAAAAGTCCGGACATTGACACTAATACTAATGCCCTTTAAATTAGTATAACTAAAGCAAAACAATCATCACAACAAGAAAGTTGTAAAAGAAAAAAGAAAAATAATAACAAACAAACAAGAAACCACCTCCAGTAGCAACAATTTAATCTTTTTATTAAGCAGAGAGATGGGGCTGCCAAGGACAACATCAATTTAAAGTAAAAGAACATTTGAAAAAGAATATAATAGAATATTGTGGAAGATTACAAGTAGTTACTATTTCATAAAGCAGAGGAAAGCTTGTGATCTGCTAATGTGTCTTTAGCTACCTTGATGTAAGATATGGTTAAGCCACAAAATAAGACCAATGGCACTCTTCCTTGGTCAGACAACTGAAATATTACACTGAACTCTTGGTACCATTTTAGGCCCATTTCCAGGAAAAAAATCTTCCTAAAGGGAAAGCTATCCAAAAGTAGAATGGGCTGCAGTGGGATAAAGTGGTTTGCCCATCTCTGGGGGGCCTTCAAGGAAAGACTGGATGACTATTTGTTAAGTATATTGTAGGGAGAACATTCAGTCAAGTAGAAACTATACTAGAAGACCTCTGAGGTCTTTTTCAAACCTGAGACTCCATGATTCCCCCAGTGAGCTCTCAGATATTTGTATCAAACGTATTGTGGGGTTTTTATTCCTAGCAGAGGAATCAAAAAATGTTTGGAGAGGAGAAGATGTCACAAGGGAAGGGAGATGAATCTTTGATTTTCATAACTGGTAATATAAGATAACAAGAGGTTTTTTATCTTTGGAGAAAATACTCTAACTTTAAAAATAAAACATTCATACTTTTGCCTTAGTGAATGAACATAGTTTTCTTAATTTGCTTGAAATATATCTGTTTCATGATAGAAATTATATAGAAAATGAATAACAGATAGAAACAGAATAACAGATTATATTCTATAAGCTTCTTCTAGCTCTAATATTCTTTTATAAATGTACACTTCTCACAGTCTCCACCATTATCTATACCAGATGTTCCTAATAGATGAGGTCATGCTAGAGGTAGCATCCTTTTGGGGTAGGGGGGAATAGAAATAATAAAGTCCTCTAGGATGAAAGTAACAGGCTTTACCAACTTACCATTGTACTTACAGTTTCCATGACTGAAAAGAACCACAGAGGCAACTCATCAAACAAGGACACTAAAACCCTGTGATCTCACATATTTTTGTGTTGCTGTATGGGGATGCTATTGGAAATGTAACTTGCTACAAGTTTAAAGACTGAAGAATTAAAATGTGGAACAAAGCAAGAAAACAGGCCCATTTTGGTATTTGTGCCTTTGTCTTCCCTAGATTGATGAATCTGGGCCTCTGCAAACTCCTTGCACAGGTTCCTAGCCACATCCCCAGGAGCGAAGTCCAATAGCATGTTGCTATGATGGAGATGCACATTTAAAAGACAAACAGAGAGGAAACGACAAGCAGTGACATGTTATCATTAAGTAATCACAATTCCCTCCCTGTATTCCGACAATAGCTGTCACTCTCCCATCTGGAAGGCAGGCCATGTATAAAAACACCATGTCAAACACCTTTTCAAGGAAAGAAAGAAGGGGGAAAGTTAGCTAGGTGCAGAATAGAATATTTTGACGGATTGAATCCACCCTATCTCCCCACCCCCAACACCCACTTGTTCTTTAAACAGTGGGTTCTGTAGAAAGCTTCAAAGGCTTCCCAGACTGACAAACAGAAATAAAACAAGAAGATGCCACAGAAAGGAACAAAGAAAGGGGGGAAGCTGGGGGAGGGAGGGAGAGAGAGAGAGAGAGAGAGAGAGAGAGAGAGAGAGAGAGAAAGAGAGAGAGAAGAAGTGATGTCAAAGTTCATGGAGGAAGTTGAGCTGATGAGTGTTATGGTGGTTCTGTTTAAGCAATCTACAAAGTAACTGCAGGATATTTCCTTCTTGCTGGAGGCTGAAGTTGTGCTGTCAGACATGAAGGAGTACAGAAAGGTCAAGCTGCAAACATATTATAAAGGCCTCAAATAAATGATCACACATTCTTTTGGGTAATTTTTCTCCCTTCCCCCTAGCCCAACCCCAGTTTTAGCTCTTCTCCTGTTTCCCTTCTTCCAAACAGAGGAAGGTAAAAAAAATAAGATCTGTTTGGTCTCTCCATACGTCCTCCTTTTTAATGGCACTGAAGGTCATGTCATGAGGCAACAGCCCTGGGATCCTGGACATCTGGCTTCTATTCCCACCCAGTCACTAACCTTGAAAGCATCTTGAAAGAATTTGGCTGTCTTACCAGCCTAAAGAGAGCTATTTGTTTCAGCCCCAACAATTCAAACATTTGCTTCCATTTGGAAACAATTGGTGGTGAGCTAACTTACATTTTTGCTGTGGAAGGCAAATTCTGTGGAGACCAGGACTTGAGAAGACTGTATAAAAGGCAAATCACTACCTAAGGTCTGACGTGACCTCCTACCAAGGAGGTAATGTCCATTACTTATTCATTAGACTTGGGTGTCCACTTCCTCGATGCTATCACCTTTTGTCCTCTTTCCATCAGGCTTCTGGATACAACATGAGTCAATAGTGTGATGTGGATGTTAAAAAAATTAGTTCATTTAATCCTAGGTTGCATTAATAGAAGCATAATGTTCAGAATAAGGGAATTAATAGTTTTACTGTGTATTCTCCTCATGAAACCACATCTGGAATATGGTATTCAATTCTGGAAATTACATTTTAAGAGAGACATTCATATACAGTACTCATCCAAAAACACAAAATGTTTGGCTTAAATGGAAGGAATGAAAAAAGGAAGGCAATTTGGATGTTCAAGAAACTAGAAACTATGTCACATAAATAACTGAAAGGACAGGAGATATTTATCCTAGAAAAGAGAAAAAGAAGGCTTGAATTAGGGAACATTTTCTTCAAAAGGCTGTCATGGAAAATTGGCTGGATTTATTTTAGGTAATGTCAGAAGATACTAGGATTATTAGGCTATTGTGGGCATTATTATATATTATAGAACTACTATGTGGCATAGTTGGGCTCAAAATAAGAAGAAACTTCCTAAAAATTAGGGTTCTCCAAGATTTGGCTAGACTAAATCATGAGGTAGAGATTTCTGTCACAAAGTTCTGAATGGCCAATTGGTCAAAAGTGTTGTAAAAGAGATTTAGGTTTCAGGTACATGTTGAACTATATGGAATTCACAATACTAGGATTCTATGATCTTGACATAGTGACACCAGCAAATTTGTGGGATAAAAGAAAAAAAGTCAGTGAAAGGATATATATGTATGCATACACACATATTCAAACATATATATATATATATGTATACATATATAGTATATTGTGCATATCTACATGTATATACAAGTTTATATTTATAAGTATGTGTATCTACATGGATGTATAGTTTTTAAGTAGATGATTATCCCTAAGCAGAGGTTCTTTATTTTTTTTATGTCATGGACCTCCTTTGAAAGTCTCTAAAGTCTCTAAATCTCTTCTCAGAATAATGTTTTTCAGAGTACAAAATAAAATACAAAGTATTACAAAGGAAATTAATAATGTTGAAACATGGTTATCAAAATATTTTTAAAAATAGTTTCACAGACCTCAGATTAAGAACTCACACAATATAGGGAGCATTGCTTTTGTTCCCCACATCTGCATGTTATTGTACCTTTCCCATTTAAGTAAATTACAAGCCACAGTGAGAAAAAAAATAAACTTTTACCTTGAGTAATTGAGGGAGGTAAAACATTAACTAATTTGTGTCCCTAGAATCTTGATATGACAGGTAGCATCATTTCCAACCTGTCAAGGCTCTTCTGACCCAAAATAAAAAAATTAGCCTATAAGCCTTCAAGCCCTAACAGTGAACATTTCTGTTGAAGTATTGACCTAAAATGGATATTGATCATATCTACAATTTTGCAGATGAGGAAACTATGGCAGAATTTAAGTAATTTGACCAGGATCACATACCTATTAAGTGCCCAAAACAGTATTTGAATTTACTCCATTCTGACTCCAAATTCAGAGCTCTACAGATTGTGTTACCTAGTGATTAGGCTAGATACCTCTAAGATTTCTTTCAGCCCTAAATCCATGATCCTATAACTAGCTTCTGTGGTCAAAACTTTCCATAAGAATCTTTAGCTTGTTGAATTAGCTGCCACTTCTGCCCCCTTCAGAGCTCTCCAAGGTACTTCTATCCCAGGACTCCTAGGATCTTTCTCTGGATCTTCTCTTTTTGGGCCCCATGGTTTCTCTGCACTTTGACTTCCCTTTATTTAAATTGCCACAAATTATCCAAATTCTGGCCCAACCGCAGGATCGTAATACACCCCTGTACAATACCGGAATGAAATGAAGCCCTCACAGATTATTCAACTGTCAACAAAGGAAGATTTCCTTGGGCAAAGTAAGAGTATATTCAATAAGGTTAAGCATTGATTAATACTCTTTTGCTCTAATTATATCACACTTTTCACCATTCAAGCATCACAGAGAGTGTCTGGAACTCCTTGTGACTGCTTTGTTCTCAGATGACAAGGGACTGATATCTATGACCTTAACCCTTAGTCACTAACCAAGTCTCAAGGATAGATTCACTTACTTTTATGGGAAAACTAGTCTAACTTGAGGCAGTTAGATGGTGCAGTGAATATAGTACTGGGCTTATAATCAAGAAAACTCATCTTTATGAGTTCAAACCCTGCCTCAAATACATACTAGCTGTGTGACAGTCACAGCACATGGAACCTGGTCCAGAATCTGGTCAACTCACCCAGGCTTCAGATTTCCCTGAAAAGTTCCTAAATAACCCAAACTGGTGTGTGTTGTTTGCTGTAATTCAACTGTTTCAGGTTTTTCTCACTCTTTGAAATCATAATTGAGATTTTCTTAGCAAGCCTAGTGAAGCAGTTTACATTTCCTGCTCCAGGAAAGAAACTTCTGAGGAAACTGAGGCTTATAGGATTAAGTGACTTGTCCAGGGTCACACAACTGTGGCTGGATTTGTTTTCAGGTCTACTTAAAACTATCTTCATAGTCATGTTTCTTTTTACAAATGCACTATTCAAATGCAAATCAAAATGACCTTGGGATTTTTCTTTATATTTTGCACATTTGCAAATAAATAAAATAACAAAAGATGGCAATAGTTAATGTTGGAGACTTTGTGGGAAATAGACACACTGATACACTAATGACAGAGCTATAAAATGGCACAACTATTATAGAAAACAATTTAGAATTATGCAAAGTGACTAAAATGTCCATACCCTTTGACTCAGATGTCATTATTGTGCTTATATTCCAAAAAAGGCCATTACAGCAGTGTTTCTGTGATAGAAAAGAATTAGAAATAAAGTAGATGCCCTACTAAACAAAATATGGTACATGAATGTAACGAAATATTGCTGTGCTATAAGAAATGATGAATGCAATAAACACAGAGAAGTATGGAAAGATCTACATGAACTGATGCATAGTAAAATGAACAGAGCCAAGACAACAATATACACAGTAACTATAACAAGGCAAATGGAAAGAATAAGCACACACAACTCAAAAGTTAATGTTTTAAAATTATTAAGAACATATCTCAAATGTTTTCTTATATCTCCAAAAAGAAAAATTAGAAAATATTCCCAAACCATCTCTTTGCAGAGGTGGGGACATACACATGTGGTGCATTGCACAATGAAAAAGTCTGAAAATTGATCCCCCTTTTTTGTCTTTTTAAAAATACTATGTAATGTGAGATGGCTCTCTGGGAGAGGGAGAGAAAAAAAATTTTAAAGTAGCATTAATGATACCAATTGAGGGCTCTAAAAGCATCTTTGAATACACCAGTTATAGATGAGACAGATAAGGATGTTTATAGGAATAAGTACAATTTATTTGGTTTCTAGTGATTACACCTAAGTATTCATCAGTCATTCTAAATGTTTTGTCTATTAGTCTTTCTTCTTCCCTCTGTTAGAAAAGACCTAATCTATCCTGACTGCCTAAATGTTTCTGGCTGTTTCCTTACCAGGTTGCCTCCAATCTGTTTATCATCCTTATTCCCCTCATATCTCCTCCTCATCCTGCAACTTTAGACTTCATCTAAATCAAGTCAAGTCAACTAGCATTTATTAAGTTAATGTTATTTGCCAGGCATTATGGTATGTGCTAGAAATACAAATGAAAACATTTTTACCCTCAAGGAATTTACATTCTGATGGGAATAAAATATATGAAAGGAAGAAGAAAGTTGAAAAGGTGGAAAGAGAAGAAATGAAGGTACCTGGCCACTGGGACAGGGTAGGAAAAAAAATCCAATTCAATGCTCTTTCCACTGGGTCCCTGACACATATTCCAGACTAACCCCCACTTTCAGCTCCCACTTAATCTACTCCTTAATCTCCTTAATCTACTCAAATATATTCAGACATTCAAATTCCAATCTCCTCAAAGAAATAAACTATCTTGCTTGCTTAATTAGTATTTGTATCCCCAGTATTCTTAAAACTATCTGGCACACAGTAGGTGATTAATAAATGCTTTATCTATGTACCTTCCTTTCTGCACTAGTTAACACTTGCCAGTGAAAGCCAGCTTTTGCTACCTTTGAATGCCTCTAAAATGGGTAAAGATTCTTTGGTGAATACTATAACTAGTATCACTGAACAGCCACTGTAACACTGATAAGTTTACAATATCCGTGATCACCATATACTTTATTATACTTGTCTCTTGAGACTGTGAATCACCCATACATTACAGAACCTCCACAAAAGCAAAGGAAGGAGGGAAAATCTCCACAGATAATGGGGATATTATTATATCTGGGCTCTAAAACATAAATTTCAAATGATAGGATAGAATATTAGATAACCATCTTAACAAAGATGTAATCTAAATATCACAGAACCACCTTATTGCAGATTCATCCATTGTGGGATGCTATCCATCAGTGGATGAGGTGCCAGGTACTATCACAAGACATAAGATACTTTCCAAGATGATGGGATCACGTTTTGGGGGTTTTTGTTTTGTTTTGTCTTGTTTTCATACTTGTTTCCCTAGGACCCTGAAGAGAACCTTACATATGGTAAGGGTTTTTAGGGATTAGGGGACAGATCAGTGATTTCTTTGGCTCATGGAACTGTTGGTGCAAAAATTCTCCATACCTGTAATTTATAATCTGAGAGCTGCCTAAAGTTCTAAGAACTTGAGTGATTTTTTCAGAATCACAAATCAATCAATCAACAAGTATTTATTAAGTGCATAGTGCCAGGCATGGAGAATCAAATACAGAGAATAAAACAATGGCTATTCTAAAGAAACTTGCCTTTAAATAGGAGGGGAATATGGGTCTGAAGCATTACTTAGACTCAGTTCTTCCTGACTCCAAACTGAGACCCGTAACCACTATCCTAGGCTACCTCTCATACTTAATTCAAACACTTGGTTCCTGCCCTTGCTGTGCTAATAATTGAAATCATCTAGAGGAATCAAAGTTGGCATCAAATAATAGTCAAATCACCCAAAAGAACTACAAGTTCTGCCTCCTTACCTTTGCTTGCCAATCAAGTCAATATACCAGCGGTAGATATCCTCCAATGGTTTTCTTATGTAGACAGTCCCTCATAGTGAAATTTTGTTCATTGCCATGTGGTTGTAATCCCACGAGGTGGTGCTGGTGAGCAAAAGTTGTCAATCATTTGATACTTGGGAGGGGGCCGTGTTGGGAAGATTAGGGTCTGTCTATGCATGTACTAAAATGTATTTGTTCTTCCTCTTTATGTGTGGAAGCAGTTTCCATGGAGAGAAGAAGTTCCTTCCTAGGATATGACTTTCTCTTCTGAGCAATTGTTATTTACCTCTCTCTTTGAAAAGAATGACCTGCCTTTTAAGCCCAAAATGGTCTCCCAGAGAAAAAGGGAGAAATGTTTGCTTCCCTACGCCTAGGGCTCACATGTGCCAGGAGTATTGGATTCTAAGGCTTGTTCTCTTCATCTTTAAAATATACCCTCATCTCTGCCAAATCTGTGGCTCCCAAACCCCCAGCCAGTTCACAATGGAAAATCAGCTTAGATTTACAAGCTCCATCATTTGGATTCCTCCCCTTTGATTTTTCTCCTTTGTTTCCAAATCTCCCTATTTACATTCAAGTAAAATAGCACAGGCATAGGTTAGATAGTTTTAACAAAATTTGGAACATCTAAAAGTAAAACCCCAAAACAATGTTTAAAGAGATCGATTCTATAGGGATTGGCTGTTTTCTTAATAGCTAGAGGAGGAAGGAGAAACAGTTTATTTTACTTCCCCTTTATTCACTTTTCAAGGAATGGATAAAAGCAGAAAGTAGATGAAGGTAAATAAAAAGGAATTGTATCTCTGCTCTCCTCCAGGGGCATCTCCAGCTATCTCACCAAGAGACATACTTTCCTGCATGTCCAATGGGTATAGATGCTACCAAGTTCTAGACTGTTCTTTCTCTGTTTCATAATGTCCTTGGTTCTAAGGGTATCTCAGCATAGAGGGTGCAGCTGTTCTATTTATGCTGGAAAAGTCCCTCATTAAGGATCCCATGATTTCTGGGAAAGGAGCTATAGTTCTACATAGCTTGTGGTGGTGGTTATTATTGAGGCACATCTGAATCTTCATGACCCCATTTAGCAAAGCTACTGGAGAGGTTTGCCATTTCCTTCTCCAACTCATTTTACAGATGAGGAAACTGAGGCAAACAGTTAAATTACTTGCTCACAGTCATTCCACTAATAAGTATCTGAGGCCGGATTTGCACTCAGGAAGAGGAGTCTTCCTCACTCCAAGCCCAGTATCTGTCCACTGTGCCATTTAGCTGCCCCATATAATTCCTAGTGACATTTTAATGTCATCCTCTTTAAGAATGACTCTCCAACATGATTCTCTTCAACAATGAGATTATCTGGGCCAGTTTCAATGGTCTTGTGATGGAGAGAGCCATCTGCTTCCAGAGAAAAGACTGTGGGGATTGAATGTGGATCACAATATAGTATTTTCATCTTTTTTATTGTTTGCTTGCCTTTTGTTTTCTTTCTCATTTTTTCCTTTTTGATTTGATTTTTCTTGTGCAACATGATATTTGTGGAAAGAAGTATAGAAGAATTGCACATGTTTAACATATATTGGATCACTTGCTTCTAGAGGCGGGGAAGGGGGAAAGAGAGGAGGGAAATTAAAACACAAGGGTGAATGTTGAAAATTATCCGTGGATATATTTTGAAAATAAAAGGCTTTAATAAAAAAAATTGATTATTCAAACTGCTACAGGCTCTGATGCTTTAGGTAGATAGTGAAAGTGCTACTACCATATGGATGAGAGGATGAAGATATCACTTATGCATCTGACTCTATCAGAAAATCAACGCCCAGATCAAAATATGGATACAAAGGGAAAAAAGGAAAACAACCAGAAGCACCAAATCCCATGGATCATACCACTGTGATGTTCCCAGAACTTTCAATTGGTTCCTGCTCTTGTACTCTCCCCACATATATATCTCTTGGAGCAATCTCATATAAACCAATCTGACATGACATCCAAATCATAATAGATGCTTGTGTATTCTGCTCATCACAGTCCCAGAAAGGGAAAATATTTTGGACAATGTCCTTCATGCAGTCTATCCTGTGTCTTCCATACCACTCCCTGCTCTATGTTCTTATATTTTTTTATTTCTTTATTATACATTATAAATTAGATTTATTATATTTCATTAATAAAGTTTTTATATATTATAAATATTATATTTATTATTCCTTTTTATTATTCTTTCTCCTTTCTCCCCCTCAACTCCTCTTTTAATTTTAATCCCACTATCTCCACTACTTACTAATTTCTTCATTCAAGGGTAGACAGGGAATAAGATAAAAATTATATGTGTCATCTTGACTTGCATTTCTCTTTCTTCCATAATAGTGTGGGAAAAAGTGGAAATTATTATTTAACATGCAGGGGTTGGATTATTTATGGATTTCAGTAATGAACATAGTCCTTCTCTCATTGTGCTCTATAAAGCCAGGACCAATAGAAGCACACAAGATAGGCTGTCACCTAGGGTATAATACATATTGAGAGAAGGGATAGGCACTAAGATCACTTTTTTAATACCAGAAAATCCCATTCTCTATGGCACATTGCTATTTATATTATGATAAATTCACTTGCATGCATTGCAATAAAGGATCAAAGTCTGCACTGGACAGTAATCCACAAGAGGCCTCATTTCCAAACCTTGCCTGAGGCACACAAATGCTTTGGCCTCTCTGCTGCTCTATATTGCCTATACTTAATAATTTCTAAAGATCTTACAAATATACATGCAAATATTTTACAAATATGCCCATATAATTTAGCACAGTAATGCCTAATTGGCCCAGAATGGTCACGGATTGATGTATTTTTCAAAAAACTTATTTTCCCTTTTAAAATATGTATGTTACTTATTTAAATTGCATAAATGAATTGTACTCTTTCTTGCCTTTTTTTTCAAAGTGGGATTTATTCACTTTTTTGTCTTTACATCACATTTTCAATGTGATTTCATCTTGTGCTGTAACAAAAACAAAAAACTAAAAAACAGTTCAGCAAGACACTTGACAGAGAATAATATATACAATATTCCATCTAAATAACTCCATAACTCTCTGCCATGAAGGAGGAGGTACATCTTGTTGCCTCTTCTCCAGATCCTTTGCTAGTTTTTTAGTTACTTAGAGTTCAACTTTGTTTTCGTGATTTTTTTTTCAATTACATCATTATAGAGATTTTTTTGTTCACTTTGGTCTATATATTTTACCCTGCATCAGTTAATAGAAATCTTCCCATGTTTCTCTGAGTTTCTCATATTCATTACTTCTCACTTCATTATATTTATGGGTCATAATTTTTTAGCCATTATTTACTTTGTTTCTAACTACTCACTACCACAAAGAGTGATATCATGGATATTTGGATCTTTGTTTCTATATTTGATTTCTCTATTATATATATGCCACAGAGATTTATGAATCAAAGTATATTCCCTGCTTTATTAAACTTAATATGGTGAACACAATTTAAGGAGTTCTTGTTAATGCAGGTCATCATTTATAAACATTGATTTCAAAGATACAATAATAACTCATATGCTCATATAATCTCAGGGACTAAGGCAACCCCACAATAATCTCTTCCATAAGATACTTGAAAAGTGGTCATCTAGCCTTTTCCTTTTTATTTATTTAGTTGGGGTAGGGGTGGTGAGATAATGGAGTTAAGTGGCTTGTTCAGAGTCACACATTCTCCTCAAGTGACTGAGGCTGAGTTTGAACTCATCTCCTCCTGACTCCAGAACTGGTGCTGTAGTTATTGCATCACATAGTTGTCCTATTATCTAAAGTTTTCTTAAGGACTTCTAAAGAGGTCAAACCCTCAATTCCCTATATTTCACTTTTGAATAATCCTAATTGTAATGATGCTTTTCCTTACTTTCAAACCTAAATTTGTTTCTGGAACTAAATAACAATGAGTACCGAGACTCAACAAGGTTACAGATGATGAAACTGAGGTTCATAGAGGTTTAGTGACTAGTCTAATGTTACTCAGAGAAAAGTGGCAGAGCTGAAATCAAATCAAGGTCTTTGAAAGCTAAGCTAATACAAGAAACAATTCTTAAGTGCCTACTATTTGCCAGGCACTGGTTCAACCCTGAAGATACAATTAATAGAAAGAATAGTTCCTATCCTCAAGGAGCTTACAGTCTGAATGGAGAGACATCTCACAAAAAGTGGTAGGAAAAAGGAAGGCACACCAAGAGATATCTTGTTCCATGGAGTTGAAGTCAGATGCAAAGTAGAGTAAGCTGAGAATCCAGTTTCTGCCTTTTACAAAGACAGACATTGGGATCCAGAGAGAGACCTGAGTGTGGATCAGAGCATAGTATTTTCACTTTTTTGTTGCTTGCATTTTGTTTTCTTTTTCATTTTTTTCCTTTTTGATCTTATTTTTCTTATGCAGCATAATAATTGTGGAAATATATATAGAATTGAGGTTTGGGGGGCATTTATTGGATTATTTGCCATCGAGGGGAGGGAATGGGAAGAAAGGAGAGAAACAAGTTAGGAACACAAGGATTTGCAAGGATGAATGTTGAAAATTACCTATGCATATGTTTTGAAAATAAAAAGCCTTAATTTTTAAAAAGACCAAAATAAATAAATAAAGGAAGGCACTGGAAAGAGTTTGATACCCTGACCTCCAACACTCCTATCAGAGGGGAGAAAAGGTTGAGGGAGGTGGAGTTAATCAAGGCTTGAGTCAGTCTCATGGTAGTGAGTTTGGAAGTAAAGAGCTTATCCTGGGTAGAGCAGCAGATACAAAATGGAATGGAAGTTACATTCATTGCTCTTTCTGTTTTGATATGTTATTTCAATAAAATTTCACCTTTTATAGGAAGCCTTTTCTGATCCTCCTCAATTCTAGTTCCTTCCTTCTAGTGCCTATTTCCAATATGTCCTATATATTTTATTTCTGTATGTAGTTGCTTGCTTGCTTTTATCTCTCTTTTTATACTATGACCTCCCAAGTAGCCTTTCTTTGTATTCCTAGGGCTCAGCATAGTGCCTGGCACACAGTAGATCTTTTTAATAAATGTTTAATGGTTTGACAGTTTTTCTTCTGTCCTGGCCCATGGAAGATGTTACAATCAGATCTTATAGAAGCTGTTTGCCCCTACACTGAATAGTCCTACACTGATGTTCTGTTTTTCATTCTTTGATCTTGTCGTTTTACTCACAACTATTCTTAATGTTGCCATTATCCTCCCTGCTTTTTCTGCATATGCTGAGAGAAATTATTATTTCTTTCTTGTATTAATAACTAGCTATTGAATCACGACCCAGGTTTTTCCCTCTTTTCTTCTTCTTCATCCAGAAATCAATCAGTGTGGAAAGTCTCTTAAAGACTTACCCAAATTAAATATTTAATCACATAATATAAGAAATTCTAAGTTTATACTAAGAAGAGGATTCCCGCTCATTGTATCTACAAAGGTCTATGGAAATGTGGATTTTCCTTTTTGTCAGATAGGTGATATGGAAATTGACAAGTCTCTTTGACCAAGATTTGGCTCATCCAAGTCATGTACTTTAAGACCCTCATTGTGATATAGTTCACCTCCCATTATCTTATTCATTTTCTCGTTAAATGTTAACCAATAAGAGTTGATTATCACTCTTAGGAAGACCTACTCTTCCAAGGGAATATAAACTGTGAGCCGACTACCATGAGTAGCATTTAAAGGTGCCACTGACCTCCTTTTATTAATAAGCAAGCTAGCCTTATTAATAAAATGGTTAAATTACCCAGAAACTATATCTCTCAAACATTTAAAACATCAGCATATTGTCATATTTTATACAATTCTAGGTCAATAGACTTGAAGCCTATTATTCCATATCACTCTTGCTAATTAAAGTACATTGGCTTTGCAATAAATATTTGCTTGCCTGGTGTTATAATAGGATTTTTCCAATAGCTTCCAGCTTTATATATTCATCTTCCATAGTTATTTTTGCCTAGTCTTATTCTGGATAAATGGAGCATCACTGTGTGTAAGAGACCATTGTTCTCCAGAAAGCTTTGGAAAATAGAGTGTATTCACTGACAGAAGGTCCCCGGAAATGACTTTCAATGGAGTCAAGTATAGCCCATTTTCATGAGGTACTTCTATTTTGGAATTTTGAATAGACATAATAGCTTACTAGAAGTAGGAAGAAAAGGATGGAGAATACAGGAACAAAGAGCCAATGGCCTTACACCTGTGTAAACTTTAAATTCTGACCTGGAATTTATCTTATCTGTCCCTTCAATACATTGGAGCAGCCGATTTGGGACAATTCTGTCAAATGACACAGCAGAGGATGCTAAAAGCCCTCATTTTGTAGTGCTGGAGAAACTGAGGCAAGAAAGAGCTTAAAGAGGGTACTTAATATTTTATTAGTGGAGAGTCTGGACTGGCAATGCAAATTAGCCAGTCAGATGGATGGGACTCTTGCCTCAAAGCATTTAATCGTGAGTGAGGGATTCCATAGTCTCTTATAGGGCTCCAACAATCAGGGAAACAAAGGCAAGGGAGAGGGGAGGTAGAGCACTGGTGAGCAGAAACTCCTGGAAAGGACCATAAATTCAGTTCTGACAGGTTTGGGGTAAGAAAGGATTATAAATTCTGATAAGTTGGGAGGGAAGAAGCTAGGAGACACTAAGTCTGGTTCAGAGGGTCCCATCTAAGTATTTGAGATAAGCCAGCTGGAGTTTTATGACTTTTTGGAATGCCAGAGTAGCCAGGGCTCTCAGCCCTAATTATCTCAGTCCTAATGGCTAGGAAGAGGGGGTTGTCACAAGGGAAACTGAGGCAGAACAATTTAGGGAAACTAACGTATAATAATTTACCCTTCTTTTGAGGAATATGGCAACTAAGGACTTAAACTGAGAAGCAGAGCCCTAGTCAGATCTTAACTTCCCTGGAGCAGAGTCTAAATAAAAAGCAAAATTTCTAAATATTTACAAATATCCTAACATTTTTCTGCCTATGGCATGAAAAACCATTGTTGTAATTCAACTACAAAAACTAATGACCAATCTACATAAAACCCACAAGCTCTTAAAAATTATTAACCACTCATTCATCAACCTCCCTGCACCATCTAACATCTCTGCCTGATGGAACTTTGGGTCTCTATCAGGAGTATGCCTAATAGTAGCTTGGCCTGGGATTGGGGATGGCTCACCAAGTCCCAATCATTCAGGTTAATTCAGTACTGACTCTTAATATATACCAAATACGGTGATTATACAAATATGGTGCTGGTGATAACAAATACAAAAATAAAGAAAATACTTTCCCTCAAGGAGCTTATTTTCTACTATGAGAATTAGCAGACATATTGGATAGCCCGGGAGCAGTTCTTTGGTTTATAAAATTATAAGGACAATAAATGACTCTGTTGGGAAATAATCAATACTTTCTATTCAGAAACAAAAGCAGAATTGATCTGACTGCAATAGTTTCAGACTTGGGGCAAGGCAGGGAAGGATTCAGCAATGACAGGGTGGAAGAGGTTATGAAGGAAAAACTGGAGTGAAGGCAAACACAGCTGGGGTTGTCCTGAAATTATGTTCCAAGAGAAGCAGCTAGGTCTGGAGAGCAGGGGCCCTTGGGCATGAACTTTGGGTGGGAAGAATAGTAGTGGTTATTGGAGCCCTCTGGGTATTGGGGAAATTTAACAATGAAAAAGTTCCTGCTTGTTATTTTAAGTAAATTGAGCTTTACTACATATCTTAACTCTGTTATTTGTTAAGAACAGCTGGATCTGAAAAGGATAAGGAGTTGCCAGTGGGTGGGGGCAAATGAGCCAAAGAGAATAGTTAGCTGGCACCTGGGGAGTAATTGGGAAAGCAGGTTCTAGGAAAAACTGCACACCCCTGTTACATATGCATACATAAACACATTCTAATGAGCTCCACACACATTCATTCAAGAGCCCATTGGCTCTTGCCAATCCCTCATTAAACTTATTTTCACCTCCTAATAGGCACACAGGATAAGTTTCGTTAATTAAATGTGTCAGTCAGCTTATTATGCATTCATTTAAAAAAAAAATCCACAACAACAACACAACCGAAAACCTACACCCAACAAACCCCAACAGTGTATTCTTTCATGTAGCATTCAGACTGCAACAGTGACAGACTCCAACCTGAGTAAGTGTGGCTGGAGTGAAAACAACAATGAGAAGCCATTTTGGAAAATACTCCTAAGCGTGACATTTGCTAATTGGACGCTATCTTTGTATTTATATAGGCTCTGTAGAAAGATGCTATTTATTAGGTACGCATATTAAGTAGGGAATCAGCCCAGCCCACACTGGCTGATGTAATCTTATTTATATTTGGTTCTGGGTTGCATCATGATTTTATCTACTGGGGGTGTTAGGGAAGGTAGCAGATTTACCTTTCTAATTCCATCTGGCTTAGGCAAATGTTTAAATGAGTTTAAATTCCCTAAGCACACATAAACTGATAGGAGTGAGAAACAGCCCAGAAGCATGTCTACTGGCTGTTTTTCAAGCATGTTGTATTAGACGCATAAGGTCTGAAAATATGAATGCATGTCTTCAGAATGTGTACTGCCATAGTTTTCTTACATTAGAATTCCATTATAACGGGGCTCACCATGACTTGGATTCAGACAGAGAACATCCCCCACGCCACAGCTATTCTATTTTAACATCATTTTGTTTCAGGTTTACAATACTAGCAGAACAATCACTGGGTGTTATTTCCCCTTAAGTATTTATGATTTTAGTTTGAGCAAGCAGCCAACAGGAAATATTGGTACCTAGACTATGATTTCTTGTTCCATAAAGGAAGATTAATTTACTTTACTTCATTGACAACATTGGTGAAAATCTTCCTTTTCACCAGTGTTGTCAATGAAGTAAAGTAAATTAACACAATTTCACTTTAAATTTTTTTCTACGAAAAAGAATTCTGTATTATGACAGTTAAGCATAAATAGTAGAGACACAGTGAAGAGAGCACTAGACATGAAGTAAAGGTAGACCTGAGTTTAGCCAGCCTCTGAAACTTACCAATTGTGTGATGAATGTGCAATTCATATAACCTCATCAGTCTGTATCATTTCCACATCCACAAATGGGCATAATAATAGTACCTACCTTCCAGGGTTATTGTGAAGGAAAAAATGAGGCAAAATTTGTAAAATGTTTGTCAAATCTTAAAGCACTATATAAACACTATCACTCAATATTAAATAACATATGCAACAATGACAAACTGTATAGATTTTTAAAAAATAATCAAGCTGGACGTGGATCTCTTCAACAATGAGAGGATCCAGATCAGTTCCAATTGATCTATAATGAACAGAACCAGCTACACCCACAGAAAGAACACTGGGAGATTAGTGTGGACCACAACATAACATTTCCACTCTTTCTGTTATTGTTTGCTTGTATTTTTGTTTTTTCTTCTCAGGTTATTTTTAGCTTCTTTCTAAATCCAATCTTTCTTGTGCAACAAGATAACTGTATAAATATATATACATATACTGTATTTAACACATACTTTAACATATTTAATATGTATGGGACTACCTGCCATCTAGGGGAGGGAATGGAGGGAAGGAGGGGGAAAGTTGAAACAGAAGTTTTTGCAAGGGTCAATGTTGAAAAATTACCCATGCATATGTTTTGTATATAAAAAGCTATAATAAAAAAAATAATCAAGCTCATGTATCAGATTGCTTGCCTTCTCAAGGAGGGAGAAAGAAAGGGAGGTACAGAATTTGGAACTCAAGATTTTTTTTAAAAAAATAATATTGATTTACATGTAATTGAAAAATATTTAAAATTAAATGAAACAAAGTCAATGACTATTTACTAAATAATGGGGAAGCTAAGTGATGCAATAGATACTGCACTGAGCTTGGAATCAAAAGATTCATCTTCCTAAATTAAAATCCTCCCTCAGACACTTGCTAGGTATGTGACTGTAGGTAAATCTCTTAATCCTACAATTATCTCATCAGAAAAGTGGGCTGGAGAAGGAAATGGCAAAGCCCCCCAGTATCTTTGACTGACAAACAACCAAGTGAATTCTATGTGCAAGGCACTGTGCTAAATCCTAAAACTTCTAGCCTACAAAATATACTTGTTAAAAATGAGTAGTTTCCCAGGCTAAAGTTTCCTGAGGCTTAACCTGCCTTTTACACTTGAAAGGAAGTCATCCCAATGAATCCCCTTCCTTCCCCTGCACCTCCTTTTTGATCAATAACCCAACTCAAACATGGCTGATCCCTTAAGTAACAGTGGAAGGCTTCCTAAAATAATTCCTCTGCAACAGCCACATAGGAAAAGTTTGACAGAATACGATTAATTATAAAAAGAGGAGTTAGTCTTATCTCTCAACCCTAGTATTGTAAAGGGGGTTTATCTGAGCAGAGAAAGTTCTCCATAAACTTATATAGACTGTTCAAGTTAGAAGGAGCCTTAGAGAACATCTACTACAGCTCCTTTATTTTCCAGATGAGGAAGCTAAGACTCAGAGATTTCCTGACCTCAAACAGGTCATAAAAAACACAGCCAGATCTCTGGGGGCAGTGGGGAGAGGGAGGTCCAGTTCCCAATCCAATATATATTCCATTCCATCACATGGACTTTCCTTTACATTGGTACATCTTCTTTCAGTCATACCATCTTCCCAACTTATATTTAGAAACAGATGTGCAATGACTATACAGAAGAAAGCATTAGGTTGAAAGGCTAGAGTGAAATATGAATTTTAGTACATAAGAATCAGGACATCTGAATTCTAATTTCTAGTCCTGGACCTATTCTAGTACCCAGATGTGTAATCTTGGATAAGTCTTTTAGCTTGAGCGGTGAGAGAGGGTGCTGGACAATATCCAAAAGTTCTTAACCATGTATGTGTGTGTGTGATTATGAGATGGACCCCTTCAATAATATAGTGAAGTCTCTGGAATCCTCCTCAGAATAGTGTTTTTTTAAATCCACAAAATAAATACATAATTACAAAAGGAACCAATTATAATTAAAATAAAATTATTGAATTATATTGACATATTGAAATAAGCTTAATATATAAATCTATGAATACAAAAATATAAAATTATATTTAATATGCAATAGGCAATTATACTAAAATGTGTCATATATGTGTAAAAACACATATGTGTGTGTAT
Organism: Sarcophilus harrisii; assembly: GCF_902635505.1. Lineage (NCBI taxonomy): Eukaryota > Metazoa > Chordata > Mammalia > Dasyuromorphia > Dasyuridae > Sarcophilus > Sarcophilus harrisii. Next base: position 363,286,238 of record NC_045428.1, read on the forward strand.
TTGTGTATATATATATATATATATAAAACACACACACACACACGTGTGTGTGTGTGTGTGTATTTCATGGACCTCAGATTACAGACCCCTGCATAAAATGATTTCTAATGTTCATTCTAGCTCCAAATTTTCTTGTCCTTATTCTAGGATTTGATGAAAAACTGTCAAGTCCAGCATTTTCAGGCATCTTAACAACAGAATTGAATTGACCACATGGCCAGGCCCACTGGTTTTGTTGCTGCCAGTTGTTAAAATGGCCCAAAACGTTGATTTAATCAAATTACAGTTGCCAAGTACAGACACAATGGCGGCTGAGAATTGCCATAGAAAACCTGTCAACAGAAGCTATCAGACTCCAGGGCAGGCGTCAAGGCGGCAGTCTCACCCCATCTGCTATTCTTTCTGACAGTCTCATCACCCTCTGCTTAGAGGGCCAAGAGGTAAAAGAAGAAGGAGCCAATGAGCCAGATGGGAACTTGGGCATGTTGGCAAATCTGGAGGAGGAAGAAAAGCTGGACTGGCGTCGCAGAGGTGGCCTAGGTCACTATGGCTTTTTGTCCAAGATGGGGAAATGAGGAGGGAGGGAATGGGATCAGTTCCAAGACTCCAGACTGTGCTGAATAGCAAAGAGGAAATGGGAGTCAAAAACACAGATCACTAACTGGATTACCTCTGTGGATCTCCTCCCCACCTCCTCCCTTTATTTCACATTTATGCTATAATCATTTAAAAGACTATTTTCCAGACAACTCACACAAGACATATGCTCACACAGAGGTCAGAACAAGTGATACAAGGACACTCTCAGGTTCTCTCCAAAGAACTTTGTAATCAGTTTTGAGCCATGAAAGACATTGGCAAACGACCACCCAGCATGATGTACTGCATCAGAGAAGGGGGCGTGCTCTGTGAGCAAAGCAGAATTGCAGTAACTCAAAGAAACATCAGATGCACAAATTTAGAGACATCTGTACCCAAATGTTCACTTGGACTATTTGTGGTGGAGGATTGCAAGTTTGTATTGGTCTGATTACCCATAGTAGGACACACAGTACCTTGAGTCCCACACAGTGATATCATTTTGGTCCTCTTCAAACATCAAAGACACCAACCAATGAACCGATATTTACATTATATGTAGTTTGTATTTCTTTATCTATGTGCAAGTTATCCCCCCCGCAATCCCCATCTCTTGCCAAGTATGAAATCTTCATAAGGACAACTGTTCTATTTTATCTTTATTCCCAGCCCATGACATAGAGTCTGACACATAGTAGGCTCTTAATAAATGTTCATTGATTGATAGATAGATGAGCTCTATGAGCGAAGTCCTAAGTATTGTTAATTTAAAGAATTTAGAGCATTAAAAGGGAAATAAAGCACACGTATTTGAAACAACAATAACAGTAACAATTGCTGACTTAATAGAGTTTTAAATTTTGCAGAGTGATTTACATACTTCAGCTCAGTTGATCCTTGAAATCCTATAAGGTCAGTTCCAGAGGAATTGTAATCCCCATTTTACAATTGAGGAAATTGCTTAGAGAGGTTCAATGACTGTCCAGAGTAACACAGTCCACAAGAATCAGAAACAAGATTCCAGTTTAATTCTATACTGACTCTGTGTCTAGTACACTGCTGGATCCTCGTCATCTTCCCCTCCCCATTAAGACATGCTACATATCATGGAGATATGTAAATAACAAAAATTAATATAATGAAAATTAGATGTGAGCATGTTGGTTTTGTGGAGGAGGTAAGCTAAATTTTTAGTTTATTTGATTGAAAGCTAGGAAGAAGCAAGCAAGGACTTTGAAAGAAGACAAAATGCAGGGATTTATTTTGTGTAACTACACTTATTTTTTACAAGGGAAGTGTTATATTTTTCTTGGGGGAGGAAGTTGGGTGGAATAGGGAATAGAGATGCTATCTTTTAAAAGGAAGAAAAGAAAGTAATGAGCATCAATGAATCATTTAAAAGGATAACTAGAAGAAAGAAGAAGAAAATTCAAAAGGGGATACAAACAAGTCAATCATTGTTGGAACAACTATGTTCAGTTTGAAATACTCAGTATTTTTTAAGCTATTGGCAATAAGAGATGAAAAAGAGATTAAAGGAATTAGAGTAGGTAATGAGGAAACCAAATTATCACTCTTTGAAGATGATATGATGGTATACCTAGAGAAACCCAGAGATTCTACTAAAAAAACTATTAGAAATAATCTACAACTTTGCTAAAGTTGTAGGATACAAAATAAATCACCCGCAGTTTTATACATCATTAACAAAATCAAACCTCAAGAGATAGAGAAATTCCATTTAAAAAAACTGTCGATAGTATAAAATACTTAGGAATCTATCTGCCAAGGGAAAGTCAGGATCTATATGAGCAAAACTACATAACACTTTCTACACAAATAAAGTCAGATCTAACCAATTGGAAAAATATTAAATGCTCTAGGATAGGTTGACGAATGTAATAAAGATGACAATACTACTAAAATAATCTATTTATTTAGTGCTATACCAATCAGACACCCAAGAAACTATTGTGATGATCTAGAAAAAATAACAACAAAATTCATTTGGAAGAACAAAAGGTAAAGAATTTCAAGGGAACCAATGAAAAAAAAAAAAAAAAACAAATTAAATGAAGGTGGCCTAGCTGTACCTGATCTAAAACTGTATTATAAACCAGCTAGTCAGTGGAATAGGTTAGGTTCACAGGACAAAATAGTCAATTAACTATAGCAATCTAGTATTTGACAAACCCAAAGAACCCAACTTTTGGGATAAGAATTCACTATTGACAAAACTGCTGGAAAATTTGGAAATTCGTACGGCAGAAACTAGGATTAACACCATATACCAAGATAAGGTCAAAATGGGTTCATGATCCAGGCATAAAGAATGGAATTATATCGCTATATTTTTTTCTGCCTGCATTTTTCATTTCCTTCACAGGCTAATAGTACACCATTTGAAACTCCAATTGTTTTTGTACAGCAAAATAACTGTTAGGACATGTGTGCTTATATTGTATTTAATTTATACTTTAACATACTTAACATGTATTGGTCAACCTGCCATCAGGGGGAAGGGATGGGGAGAAGGAGGGGAAAAATTGGAACAAAAGGTAAATAAAAAGCTATTAAAAAAAGATATAGAGGAGGATTTAAAATGAAAAAAAAAAAAAGGAATGGGATTATAAATAAGTTAGAAGAACATAGGATAGTTTACCTCTCAGACCTGTGGAGGAGGAAGGAATTTGTGACCAAAGAAGAACTAGAGATCATTATTGATCACAAAATAGAAAATTTTGGTTATATCAAATTAAAAAGCTTTTGTACAAACAAAACTAATGCAGACAAGATTAGAAGGGAAACAATAAACTGGGAAAACATTTTTATAGTCAAAGGTTCTGATAAAGGCCTCATTTCCAAAATATATAGAGAATTGACTCTATTAAAAAAATCCATTCTCCAATTGATAAATGGTCAAAGGATATGAACAGACAATTTTCAGATGAAGAAACTGAAACTATTTCTACTCATATAAAAAGGTGTTACAAATCATTATTCATCAGAGAAATACAAATTAAGACAACTCTGAGATACCACTACATACCTCTCAGATTGGCTAAGATGACAGAAAAAGATAATGCTGAATGTTGGAGGGGATGCGCGAAAACTGGGATACAGACACATTGTTGGTGGAATTGTGACTACATCTGGCCATTCTGGAGAGCAATTTGAAACTATGCTCAAAAAGTTATCAAACTATGCATACCCTTTGACCCAGCAGTGCTACTATTGGGCTTATATCCCAAAGAGATCTTAAAGAAGGGAAAGGGACCCACATGTGCAAGAATCTTTATGGCAGCCATCTTTGTAGTGGCCAGAATTTGGAAATTGAGTGGATGCTCATCAATTGGAGAATGGTTGGGTAAATTGTGATATATGAATGTTATAGAATATTATTTGTGATGACCACATATTTTAAAATCAGCCAGAGTCAGGAATTCAGGTTAAGGGAAAATCTTCAATCTTTATTCTCAGTAGAGGTGAAGAAGGATCGGAGGTGAAGGGGGATTAGCAATGTGAGCAGCTGCATCAAGAAGCCAGCCAGACCAGAAGCCAGCCAGCTGTTAGTTTACCCGACTCTCGTCCTGCCCCTCTGCCTCCACCCACCAAAATCTTCATTTCCTATACAACACATCAGGACTTGCACAAAAAGTGGGCGGGGGCCATTCTTTCTCCAAGCATATATTTTAATAGAGTATGGTCCAATTACTATTTAGCCTCATGTGCTTGGGACCTCAGTGCATCAACTCGAGCTTCAGCCCATTACAATTATTGTTCTGTAAAAAATGACCAGCAGGAAGATTTCAGAAAGGTCTGGAAAGACTTGCATGAACTGATACTGAGTGAAATGAGCAGGACCAGGAGATCATTATATACTTCAACAACAATAGTATATGATGATCAATTCTGATGGACATGACTCTCTTCAACAATGAGATGAACCAAATTAGTTCCATTTGTTCAATAATGAATAGAACCAACTACACCCAGTGAAAGAACTCTGGGAAATGAGTGTGAACCGCACATAGAATTTCCAATCCCTCTGTTTTTATCTGCTTACATTTTTTATTTCCTTCTCAGGTTAATTTTACCTTATTTTAAAGTCCTATTCTTCTTGTGCAGCAAAATAACTGTATAGACATGTATATATATATATATATATATATATATATATATTACATATATATATATATATTGTATTTAACATATACTTTAACATATTTAACATGTATTGGTCTACCTGCCATCTGGGGGAGGGGGTGGGGAGAAGGAGGGGAAAAGTGGGAACAGAAGGTTTTGCAAGGGTCAATGCTGAAAAATTACCCATGTATATATGTAGTGTTCTCTTCTCTAAAATATATAATGTTCTCCGGGAGCAGATTTCATGGGTGGCTTCTGGTTGCAGCCTTTGTTTCAGTTTCAGAGTAATAATCACTTTAAATGCAGCCAGGTGTTAAAAGTCCAGTCTTTTATTGTCTCCTTCAAAATAGCCTGGTTAGCTTTCCTTGGTTCTGAGAGCTCCTGTTACTAGTCTTTTGCCTCTGCCAGCTTTAGCCTATCGCTCTCTCTGAATCCAAAAGCCTCCAGCCAGCACAAAGGTGATATATGGAATGAATTGACTCCTCCTCCAAGAGTGGGATTGTGGGAGTTGTGACTTGTGAATCTCCTCCACTGAACTTGTGAATCTTCTGGACTTGTGAATCTTGTAGAACTCCAATGAATACTAAATACATTAGTGAATCAGAGAACTGCTAAGCACAATGCTAAAATTAGACAACCGACTTAGCACTTTGTAAGAATCCTAAAAAGCTATAATAAAAAAAGTCCACATCAAACAATGGATATTCCAAGGGAAGTCCTGGTGTTGAGGAAAATTTCAGGATAAAACAGTTGTAAAGGCAGATTTTAGAAGTCCAGAAGTCAAGAATCAGACCAGAAGGGAAAAAGCATGGCACCCTGGATGGAAACCTGGTCTGAATCAAGTAAATCTGGGTTCAAGCTTGGCCTCTGGCAGACACTGACTATGTTACTCTGGGGAAGTCATTTAAACTTTTAGTGCCCCCTAAATTATAAGGTAAAGAATTGATCAGCATTGCTAGAGGGAATCCTTTATTGGGGTGTCTCACAACAATGAAATCATAGGTCCATTTTTTTTAAAAAGACATTGCAAATAGGGATAATTGAGAAGAGAAAAGAAAAATAACTGCCTTCTTAGCCAAGAGAACCCAAGATGAGGAGAAACCGGGGTTGTATGGAGTGTCAAGAGAGCAGCTGGGTGGTGCAGTGCATAGAGTGTTGGACCTAGAGTAAGAAGAGTTCAAATCTGGCCTCAGACATTTAATAGCTGTATGACCCTGAGCAAGTCACTTACCCCTGTTTGCCTCAGTTTCCTTATTTGTGAAATGAGCTGGAAAAGGAAATGGCAAACTACTCTAGTATCTCTGTCAAGAAAACTCCAAATAGGATCATGAAGAGTTAGAAACACAACTGAAATGACTGAATAACAGCAAATATTACCATGAGCCCTAGGTTGCCAATCAGGGAACCTGGTTCTCATCTCAGCTTTGCCACCATCTCTGGCATTGGATAAGTCAGGTATTCTCCTATTCTAAAGTTTTTGATCTATCATATGGGAGCTCTCAAAGACTCAAATGTAGATCCTACCCATCCCAGAAATGTTATAACATGAAGAAACTTAAACATTGCTCCATCAATCAACAAAGGCATTTTCCCAATTTCTTTTTTTATTATTAGTATTTTTATTTTTCCTGGTTACATGTAAAAACATTTTATTATACATATACATTCATTTTTTTACATATTTCCATATGTTTCATATTGAGAGAGAAAAGTCAGGAAAAAAACAATTTAAAATAAGATAAAAATAGGATATGTTGATCTACTTTCAATCTCCATAGTTCTCTCTCTTGATGCAGATATCATTTTCCATCCAAAGTTTATGGGGATTGCCTTGGATCACTGAACCATTGAGAAGAACCAAGTCTATCACAGTTGATCATTGCACAATCCTGTTGTTGCTGTGTACAATGTTTTCCTGGTTCTGCTTACTTTGCTCCACATCAGGTCATGTAAATTTTTCCAGGACTTTCTAAAATCAACCTAAACAGGCATTTATTATGCATTTATTATGTGCTAAGCACATAGTACTGGGCACATGGACACATAGGTACTGGGAATAAATAAAAATGAAAAGTTCCTACCTTCAGGAAGCTTACATTCTATCAAGATACCATGCACATAAAGAAATATGCATAGAAAATATGTGTCAGGTTATTAGTGAGAGAGGCCCTAGCTGGTGAGGTCTGTGAGGAAAGGCTTCATGCAAAAACAGTGCGTAGTTGAGTTTTGAAGTAACTAAGGGAAAAGATGAGGAGAGATTGCATTTGAGGTATAAAGGGCAAAAGTTCAGGGTTGGGAGATGGGTATTGATAATGGGACACCATGTGTAAGGAATAGCAAAAAAGCTAGTTTGGCTTAAATGTAAAGAACATGAAGGGAGATAATGTTTAATAAGGGTGGAAGATTGCAAGGGAATTAATGAAAAAAAAAATCAAATGAAGGTGGCTTAGCTGTACCAGATCTAAAATTATATTATAAAGCAGCGGTTACTAAAACCATCTGGTATTGGCTAAGAAATAGACTAGTTGATCAATAGAATAGGTTAGGTTCAAAGGACAAAACAGCCAATAACTTTAATTATCTAGTGTTTGACAAACCCAAAGACCCCAGTTTTTGGGATAAGAATGCATCATTTGACAAAAATTGCTGGGAAAATTGGAAATTAGTATGGCAGAAACTAGGCATTGACCCACACTTAACACCATACACCAAGATAAGGTCAAAATGGGTTCATGATCTAGGCATAAAGAATGAGATTATAAATAAATTGGAAGAGCATAGGATAGTTTACCTCTCAGACCTGTGGAAGAGGAAGGAATTTATCACCAAAGAAGAACTAGAGATCACTATTGACTACAAAATAGAAAATTTTGATTATATCAAATTGAAAAGTTTTTGTACAAACAAAACTAATGCAGGCAAGATTAGAAGGGAAACAATAAACTGGAAAAACATTTTTACAGTCAAAGGTTCTGATAAAGGACTCATTTCCAAAATATATAGAGAATTGACTCTAATTTATAAGAAATCAAGCCATTCTCCAATTGATAAATGGTCAAAGGATATGAACAGACAATTTTCAGATGATGAAATTGAAACTATTACCACTCATATGAAAAAGTGTTCCAAATCACTATTGATCAGAGAAATGCAAATTAAGACAACTCTGCGATACCACTACACACCTGTCAGATTGGCTAGAATGACAGGGAAAGATAATGCAGAATGTTGGAGGGGATGTGGGAAAACAGGGACACTGATACATTGTTGGTGGAATTGTGAACACATCCAGCCATTCTGGAGAGCAATTTGGATGCTCAAAAAGTTATCAAACTGTGCATACCCTTTGATCCAGGAGTGTTTCTACTGGGCTTATACCCCAAAGAGATACTAAAGAAGGGAAAGGGACCTGTATGTGCCAAAATGTTTGTGGCAGGCCTGTTTGTAGTGGCTAGAAGCTGGAAAATGAATGGATGCCCATCAATTGGAGAATGGCTGAGTAAATTGTGATATATAAATGTTATGGAATATTATTGTTCTGTAAGAAATGACCAGCAGGATGAATACAGAGAGGATTGGCGAGACTTACATGAACTGATGCTGAGTGAAATGAGCAGAACCAGGAGATCATTATATACCTCAACAACAATACTGTATGAGGATGTATTCTGATGCAAGTGGATTTCTTCGACAAAGAGAAAATCTAACTTAGTTTCAATTGATCAAGGATGGACAGAAGCAGCTACACCCAAAGAAAGAACACTAGGAAATGAATGTAAACTGCTTGCATTTTTGTTCTTCCCAGGTAATTTATACCTTCTAAATCCAATTCTTCCTGAGCAACAAGAGAACTGTTCGGTTCTGCACACATATATTGTATCCAAGATCTACTGTAACCTATTTAACATGTATAGGACTGCTTGCCATCTGGGGGAAGGGGTGGAAGGAAGGAGGGGAAAAATCGGAACAGAAGTGAGTGCAAGGGATAATGTTGTAAAAAATTACCCTGGCATGGGTTCTGTCAATAAAAAGTTATTTAAAAAAAAAATAATAAGGGTAGAAGGACAAGTAGGAGCCAGTTTGGGAAGAACTTTAAATTCCAAGCAAAGCAGCTTGCATTTTACCCCAGGGAAATGGAGAACTAAAAGAATTTATTGAACAGAGGAGTAGCATAGTCATATCTATGCTTTAGGAAGATCACTTTGTTAATTGTGCAAAATGGATTGGAGACTGTTATACCTTGAGGCAAGGAGATTAATTAGGAGGCTTTAATAACAGTCCAGGTGAAATGTAAAGAAAGCCTGAACTACAGAGGCAACTCTATGTTATGGGATGAGAGAAGAGAATAGATGTCTTATAAGTAAAATCAAACAAAACTTGAGGAATTTTGACCTCTCCAGTGATTAGTGGAAATAAAGAGTACATAAAAAGAGGGGAGCTGTGGCAAGTGTTCTGAGCATAGCCAGATGGTGAGAGCAGCATTTGTTAAGTTTGTTTAGGGGGAGAAAAGTGATAACTTTTATTAAAATCTCATTTGGAGCCTTTCTAAGTGGAGCTACCTTCTTCTCATGTGTACAGATTTAACCAAATAAGCCTGCAAAGGTGGGTTATTATTTGTTTGTTTGCTTGCTTGCTTTTATAAGATTGTGTAGGTTAAAAAAAAAAAAAAAGCAAGCAAAAAAGAATTGTTCTCTGGGTGTTGTATTAAATTTAATGTAATACATAGAGATCTTTCCAATGTTCCTCCACAAGCTTGAGATCAGCTCTATAACTCATGTATCCTATAGCCCCTCTCACCCTTATGATTGACTGTCCTTTATTTAAGGGAGTTTATTTGTACCAATCTGGGGGAGGGATAATCAGAGGGTTGCTTCATATTCTTCACTCACTATCCATTTTTAATCCAAAGCTAATCATACCAATGACCCCTCTGTGATCTAATTTATTTCCTAAACACCTTTCTTCCCTAAGATCTTTGCAAGGTTGACATAGGGACCTGAACCACCCCAGTATCCACCCTAACCCCCAACCCCACCAGGATTAGTTTCTTCTACTAGGAAGGACCATCTCACAGCTAAGCTAACTGACCAGGCTCCCAACCAAAGAGACAAGATTGTCAATGGTTTGACATCACAGAGGTCCTTTTTAGAAAACCCCCTCATTTCATTAAAATTCTAAATTAAACAGCAGCCCTCAGCCCAAGATGAATGGCCTATGGCATAGATATTGAAAATGATAAGCAGATTGAATGACAGAGCTTACAAGAACATCAGGAGAGTCTTCTCAAATTCTTTTCTTTCCCTCATCCCATGTGTTTTCTTTTTCAATGAGTCAGCTATCACAGGCTGATGAGTTTGACTTTAATTCTTGACAAAATTCAAGAACATGTTATTAAAAGGAAGGTTTGTGGAAAATTAGAAAAGAAGATTGTAAGTGGTGAGCAATTCCCTACTGAGCCACACTCACATATAAACTTCCCTAAGGGCAGCTTAGAACTTTAGCATACTACTTTGCCCTAGAATATATCCTCTATATACCAGCCATGAGCTCTTGAAACTCAAGACAATGAACCTGTCTCCTGAACATCAATTTTGGATATATATATATATATGGAATATGTTTGGAATATAACATTGAGTATGATGCAAGTTTAGCACTTTAGAGTTTTTTGAAGTCATAGTCCCATGTACTACAGGTTAAAAGATCTGGTAGATCATGAGGTGGGAAGATAAAAAAATATCATCAATTGATTCAACCATTTGTCCAGCTACATAACAATCAAGCAGACTCTTGCTACCATCTCTTTGCTCATCAACTTACCTTCAACCTCCCAACTCCTGGTCCAAACCTGGTAAAGAGGAGTAGGGAAACCCAGGATTTTGTGCCACAATTAACTAGAAGAACCAGAAATTTAAGAATGCCTTGAAGGACCAAGCTGTGTTAACTGATGTAATATATTTTTTTAATCCATGAAATGAAATTTTTCATTTAAAAAAATTATAACATTTAGCTAATTATTTGTATTTAAAATACATTTGCAAAGATAGGAAAAATTATACTGTTATAAAATGCATCAATTTCAAAAATCTGGTGGAAGAATAATGAATTTGGAGTTATGGATTTGAATTTTGGCTCTGTAACTCACCTATTTAGGATAGAAGTTGGATAAGTCATTCCCTTGATTGGGATACAATGATTTTATCTTTGCCTAAATAAGAACTCCATCTACAACATTCAGCCATCTATTTTTCACATTGAGGTGGATCCTACCGTCTGAATGCAGCCCACTCTACTTTTAGTGAGCTCTAATGACTGGGAAGGGTTTATTCTAATCATTCTGATCTATATCTTGTCACTGATGGCTCTGGAGGAGATATTGAGGCTGGTGACTTTGCACAGCCCTCCCTTACTTAAATCCAATTCACCTGCAAGACATGACATCTCCTTTATGATGTCATGGTCTTGGAGAACAAAGAACAAAAACCAACTTGTGAATAGTTATACCTGTCTCAGTGGGGTCCCAAATACCCTGGTTGGGCAACCCAGTTCCCTCCTTCCCTTCCTTCCTTCCTTCCTTCCTTTCTTCCTTCCTTCCTTTCTTCCTTTCTTCCTTCCTTCCTTTCTTCCTTCCTTTCTCAACATCCTCTTCCTCTCTCCTCCTTAATCTTTAATCCTTCCTCCTTCTTAATCAGTCAAACCGAGACCTGGTAAGGATTTTAACTTAAAAAGAGCAAGGTCTCCCACTGTATCAGGGCCATCACAAGTCTTCCTGAGATATATCTTGCCTCCAGCCCCAGATGGCTCTGAGGCTGATGCTTTTTCATAGTCCTTTCTCACTTAGATCTAATTAAATTGCTTCACCTTCCTGATGTCATGGTCCTCTTCAAAAACCAACAACAATGGTTGGGAAATTTGTCTATCTCAAGTATAAATTAGCCTGTCTATAATTTCCACCCACTGCTTTTAACTCTGCCTTCTGAGGCTAAGCAAAACAACTGTAGTCTTTCTTGTACCTGCTGAAAATTTTAAATATTTTAAAATAGCTATTCCCCTTAACTCTTCTATTCTTCAGGCTAAACATGTCCCTTTCCTTCGACTGATCTTGTTATAGAATGATCTTAAAACTCTGATTTTCCTGGTGTCAAGATATTAGGAGACATCCTGTTTTCTAGAGCTAAGGTCCAAGCTGTGCTTTGAGTTTAGCATAACAATTCTTTGTGCTTGTTCACCTTCTGGATGATTTCATTCACAGTAAAATCCCAGAATTGTTTCTGATCACAAAGCTTCCTGTGAGTCAAACTTGTCACATTGTTATTATAACCCCTCACTGTCAGGGCTATAGCTTACTGTGTAGCCATAGTTAAAAGAATGGAGATCTCTCACCAAACTGCCTTGGGGGCATCCACTAGGGCTGAGGTCATGGAACATGTATCTTTACTTGCAAACTGTTTCTCTCACTTTGAAAATAAACTTCTATTTGATTCCTGATTCTCCTGTCTCTAATATACTTTTTTCAGAACTGTCTATCCACAGATTAGAGGTTGGTTCTGGTCTGTTTGTCATTTAAATTGGTGTCAGAAGAGGGATTGGACATGGAACCAGGTTGTTAGGTTCTCCAGTACCAGTGGGAACGGACTAGACACAACCAGAGATTTATTTCTCTGGGAATGCAACCCCTCCACCTCATCTGGCAAGTCCTCTGCCCTTGTCCATGCTCCAATCCTCTGAGTTCCATCTTGCTTGAGCTCAGCATTCTTTATGAGGAAAATTCCTAGATCTCTCCCTTGATCCAGTCCAACCCGGATCACTCTGGCAAGGATATCCTTTCTTAACTGTACACCTTTTGTTCGGCCTCTCTGAGTGCCTTTGGTCTTTACTGAATGGCTTGTTAAATTTGCAAACTATGTACACCTCAGTAATTTGTGTATCTCAATCAAAGGTGTTAAAATTAGAATTATAATTGTATTTGCATCTTTGTAAAGTGTAAAAAAAAAAACTGTGTCATGTTTGTGTTGTAAGATAGATTCTGTTTATTGAAAGATTTAAAATGTAGCCAGTCAGAAAAATGTCTAAGGGCTGTAATCAGTGTTTAAACCATTGTGAAAGATAAATGAACTTTCATAGATGAAACAATTGGCCCAATAATCAGGACTAATTTTCCTTCTAGGCAGTATAAGGAGATCTTCACACTTACACCTATGGCTAGGCAGTGAGCTATAGCCTTCACAATGAAGGGTAATAATAATAATGTGACAAGTTTGATTCATAGAAGCTTCATGACCAGAAACAATTTTGTGATTTTGCTGTGGCTTGGATCTTCCAGAGGGTGAACACAAAGAATTGTTGTTCTATCAAGCTCAGGGCACCACGTGCTTGCTGGGTCTTAGGTCTGGAAAACAGGGTGTCTCCTAATATCCTGACAGTGATTATCATCATACAGACAAACTGCAGATTATCAATGTCCCTTCTAAAATATTGTACCCAAAAGTGAACAGATTAATTTGTTTAGGATTAGGCAAAATAAAAACAGTAAAAGTTCCCCCTCCTCCCTCCTTCTCTCTATAGATTATCTCCTATTTATCCTCTATGGAACATGTTTGCACATAGTCATTTAGTTGTTTTCTTCCATATTAGATTGTAAGCTCCATAAGGACTTGGATTCTTTTGCTTTTCTTTGTATTCTCACTCCTTAGCATAGTGCCTGAGCACTATGGGCACTTAGCAAATGTTTATTGACTGATTGACTCTAAGAGACACACTCTCTAAATATAGTATATGATTGCATTGGCTTTTTAGATTTTGATATCACATAATTGACACCTATTTAGCTTGAAGCCCATCAAGACCTCCAGTCTTTTTCAATAGAATTCATGCCTCTCCTATCTTATATTTGATTTTTTTTTTAGTTTGAGCTCTACTTTTATCTCTATCAAATTTGATCCTATAAAATATGGCTCAACATCCTAGCCTAGTAAGATCTTTTTTGAATTCTGTGAGTGAGTATATGAGTTATCTACCTCCAGCCTTATATTATTTATTAATTTGATAAGCACATACTAGTGAGATTTATCAAAAAAATGATAAAATTAAACAACACTGTGCAAAGAATAGCAAGAATGAGACTTGTTTAGATTCCTATAAAAGAAGGTAACAGTGCTTTGACAAAGAGGGCTTCCTCTTCCCTTGGGATTAGACAAAAGGAGGAAAGTGAATAATAACATTAAGAGGTTTAGAGAGGTAGGAAAGGTAAAATGGAGTATACATTAGATAGACTTATTCTTTTGAGTAAAGTAGGATATATGATCACCTGCAGAGGATGAGAAAAAAGGGAGATTAGCATCAGGAACTTGAAAAAAACAAGTCTTAGAAGAGCCACTGAGGGAAATGTGATACAGCATCAGTGAGAGATGAATGAAAGGATTGCCATGTAGCAGTGAAAGCCAAATTGATAGTAGATAACATAAATGTATAATGGACAAAATCAGCATAATGTTGTAATTTTCTTGGATAGTGTTTGGTAAATTTGTAATAAGAGCAGAGAAGGTAAATGGAGTAAGTAATCCAAAATTGAAGGTTAGCAGGATAAAGACTGTAAATGGGCAAAGAGCAAAGCCAAAAATTAGCCATTTTCCAGCTGTTCTGTATGATAATATATACTCTGAGTGTTTTTAAAATATAATGCTTTAAAATAAGGATTTATTAGTTAATTCAGCAAAATGTATTTGTCAAGGAAAACAAAACATCTACAGAAAATAAGTATTTGAGCCAAATTTTGAAAGAGGTAGTGGATATGGGCAGAAAGAAGTCAGAGAATACCATGAGCAAAAACATGAGGGTAGGAAGGAACAAGCTATCTGGCAAGCCTAGCTTGAGTAGAATGATGTTAGGAAATAACAATAGATGAGTAGTGAGCTTGCTGCCCTATAAAGACCTTGGCGACATAGGATTATAGAGCTTGATACTCCATAGCTCTGTAGGAACAAGGAGAAGCAAAGAGAGATGAAGAGAGTATGGGAATGCAATTATATATAACACCAATGCCCATCTCCTAATAGAACTATTCGGTCAAAGGAGATGAACAAGGTTTTTTTAAAAAATTAATTGAATAGCATAAATGACCATTCAAAAAGAAGCCACAAATTTATTTTTCACTCTTGTCATGCCTTCCAGTTTCCTTTTCCCCTTAGTGTTCTGTGAAGCCATCATGTCTGCTCTAAGTTCTCTCTTTCTTTCCTATGCTAATGCTATAATTATATAAATCAGTTTAGCTTTACCCCAACCTCCATTCTTGAATTCTTTTCTCCCTTATATTCTCACTTCTCATGCCTTGCTAAGCTCCAACACTGGACTTTCTCTTCAATGTATCTCATCTGATCTTCTTACTTACTGTTGGCCAATATTGAAGGAGTCACACAACTACATTAAGTGAGTCCACTACAGGTTTATGTTATTCAGTCTCAACTGTTTCATGAATTACCATTACTGAATGTTAATAATCAAATGGTTATTTTACAAGAGGTGAGCAGAAAGTATCAAGAAGCAGTAGTTTTACAGCACCTCAAAATTTGAACTAGTATTGCTGGTATTCTAAATGTGAAATTATTGCTCAGAGATGAATGAATGGACACAAGCCCTGTTAATCTTGACATTCTTGGTGTAAATAGGGGATTTATATACTTCACAATAAGTGTAGTAGGAGACATAAACTCCATCAATCTTGGACTTCTTGGCATAAACAGAACCAGAAGGAATAAATAAGTTCCAGTGAAATGGAATAATAGGTCACAGGTATTTCTTGAAGAAGTCAAGAAAAAGTTATCTTGTTTTTAATTGCAGATCCAGAGGCAACAAAAATATCATTTCTCAGAATTTAGTTATTTAGTATTAAATAGTAATGATAAGATCCACAAAAAGACCACCATGAAAATAATTGCAGTTTAGAGAGCAACATTTATTGCTGAAGATGAAAGAGGAGAAAAATTTTATTACAAAATGGAAAGGACCCTTCAAAAATGAAATCAATGTATACTGTGCAACTTAGTCATTTCAATGTAAAGATAGGAGAATATGGTTCAAGGAAAAGTAATGAGCAAAGTCAGCAATTTGCAGATTGCATAGAAACATGATGCCTTTAAAAAAAGAATTGGTATACATTAGATGTAGCAAGTACCAAATAACATCATGTGAAAAAAAAGATAAAGATTATATCTTATAAGACAGGAAAAGACTTGTTAATAAGGTGAAATTATCCCTGAAACAGCTGTCTATACACAATCAGACCACTGACTTGTCAGGGCAAAGATCAGAATTAACAAAAAGAAAGAATAATAATGGGGAAAAATATAACATACAATTGAAATGTAAGCCTGAACTATTTAAACATGCAATTAGCAGTGAAAAATGGGAATTGGACAACAGAAATTACATCATTACCAATTATAATAATTTTATACAGAAATTTACTGATATAAATCTATTGCCATAACAAGAACAAAAGACTCAGGAAGCACCTTAGTCAGCAAACATTTTATTTCCTTGCCAAGCAGAGATGGAAGCCAAAGGCAACACTGGTTTAGAATATAAATTCACTTGTAAAATTTTACAAAGAAGGCTGATGGACAATTATGAGAAGTATTATTTTACAAAGCAGGAAAAAAGCAATGAAGGATGAAACTAGTTTAAAGAAAGTTTGGCAAGAAATTCAATTAATCAAAGGCATCCCAAGGAGAAAAATGGCAGGAAAATAAACAGAAGAAAATGGAAGAGATCTAAAAAGATTACTTTGAGAAGCTATTTTTACCATCAAGAAGAATAGAAAAGCCCTTACTTGGTCCCTAACAACACAGTCTTGGATGGACCATTAGGAGAGATATAAATATCATTAAAGAAGACAAATAAAAGAAAAGCAGCCAGATAAAACAGAGTGTATATAGAGGAAATCTGTGCTGAAAAAAAATGCATCTAGGAAGGGAATGGGGGATCAAAATCCAAAATAATTAAAGCAGAGGAAAATATCAAAGCCAGAGAAAAAATATGGGATCCCTTTTCTTATTTATACTCTTCTCACTAGAATTCTATGACACTTCTCCATCTTGGGTCCCTTACCTGTCTGGTTACTCTTTTTTCAGTATCTTTTGCTGAATCTTCATCTAGATCTGTTCACCAGGGGTGTACTCTTGGGCTCTATCCTGGGCCCTATTCTCCCTTTATACCTTTTTCTCAAATAAGACACCCATCTCCCATTTCCAAAGATTTTTACTGCCTGTCTCTCTTCCATCCCCATTCTTCCATTTTTCCTCCTCCTGGCTTCCTTTCTTGACTTTCCTTCAAGTTCCAAATAAAATCCTACCTTCTTAAGAACCTTTTCCTCATCCCTTTAATGCTAATGCCTTTCATCTGTTGATCTGATCCTATATTTAGCTTATTTGTATATAATAATTTGTATTTGCTGCTCTCATTGCACTTTGGCTTCTTGAGAACAAAGATTGACATTTGCCTTTCTTTATATTCCTAGAACTTATTTCATTGCATGACATATAGTAGATGCTTAGTCAATGCTTGCTTGCTCACTTTATTCTGAGAAAAGTCACTGAAAAAATAACTACCAACCTGTGTGCCTAATGTCAAACCTACAAAAAATCTTTGAGATTTCCTTATACATGAGAAAGGGCATCCCTAATAAAGGGATTAACAGGATAAAAGCAAGATTTCACAAACAATAGTGAACAATAAATGACACTTTTATCATTTTGCAATTGACTATAAGATGTGAAGAACCTAACTTTGCATTGTGCTTATTATTTGTTGATTTTGAAAAAGTATTTGCTTTTATAGTGTATAAAAACACTATCTTAGAGGCTTTTTTTCAACAAAGTCTTTCCCATCCATTCATCAAAATCATTAAAGATTCTTTAAAAGACCTAATAACAAAAATAATCCCATTCAACCATCCTTTGATTATAAACCAAGCAAGGTATAAAATGGGGACAGGTACACTTAATAAGGTGTTCATCACTGAAGATGGAGAGGATCCAATGAAGAATCCAAGTTGAAAAGAGACTCTATGAAAAATGAGATCTTCCAGATATGCCTGTCCGTATATAACATTGTAGTATGTTATTCCTTTGATTTTGCTTTTTTCGTTATATATCAATTCAGGTACATTTTTTCTACACTTCTCTCATTTTTGTCATAACATTCCATTATATTCCTATGTAATGTCACTATGGGTAGACAAATGAATTGCTTCAACCATTCTGGATATTTATTTGAAAATTACTACATTGTTCATGTTCTTTAATGTTCCCAAGCTGTGTGTACCACTACTACTCCTTAAGGAGGTCAAAGGCAGAAACAAAGGTCAATATAAAATAAAATGTTCATGACTCCAAACTTTGTAGTAGCAAAGAACTGGAAACAAAGTTTATATCCTTCAATGTGGGTCAAAATTGTGGTGCTTAATGTGAATAGGATTTTATTATATTTTATTTACTTATTAAATACTATTGAGCAATAGGAAATGACAAATATTAAAAGTTCGGAGAAAAATGGGAAAAATTATATGAACTGATATAATGTAAAATAAACAGACTCAAAAGAACAATATAGAATTAGAGCAGGTAATGAAGAAACCAAATTATCACTCTTTGCAAATGATATGATGGTATACTTAAAGAACCCTAGAGAATCAATTAAAAAACTACTAGAAACAATTGACAACTTTGCAAAGTTGCAGGATATAAAATAAATCCACAAAAATCATCAACATTTTTATATATTACCAACAAAGTCCAACAGTAAGAGATAAAAAGAGAAATTCTATTTAAAATAACTAATAATAATATAAAATATTTGGGAGTCTACCTGCCAAGGCAAAGTCAGGAACTGTAAGAACACAACTATAAAACAGTTTCCAGACAAATAAAATCAGATCCAATCAACTGGGAAAATATCAAGTACTCATGGATAGGCTGAGCAAATATAATAAAAATAACAATACTATGTAAATTAATCTACTTATTTAGTGCCATACCAATCAAATTCCCAAGAAATTATTTTAAAGATCTAGAAAAAATAATATCAAAGTCCATCTGGAAGAACAAAAAGTCAAGAATTTCAAGGGAATTAGTGAAATAAGTGCAAATGAAGATGGCCTTGCTGCACCAGACCTAAAACTATATTATAAAGCAACCATCATCAAAACCCTTTAGTACTGGGCTAAGAAATAGAGTAGTCAATCAGTGGAATAGATTAGGTTCACAGGACAAAGTAGTCAATGGCTATAGAAATCTAGTGTTTGACAAACCCAAAGACTCCAGTCTTAGGGATAAAAACTCACTATTTGACAAAAACTGCTGAGAAAATTGGAAACTAGTATGACCGAAACTAGGCATTATCCCCCACCTAACACCTTGTACCAAGATAAGGTCGAAATAGGTTCATTATTTAAACATAAAGAGTGATATTATAAGCAAATTAGAAAAACAAAATATATTTACTTCTCAGATCTGTGGAGAAGGAAGGAATTTGTGGCCAAAGAAGAATTAGAAATCATTATTGAACAAAAAATAGATAATTTTGATTATATTAACTTAAAAAGTTTTTGTACAAACAAAACTAATTCAGACAAGATTAGAAGGGAAGCAATAAACTAGGAAAATATTTTTACATTCAAAGATTCTTTTCTAAAATATCTAGAAAATTGACTCAAATTTATAAGAACCCAAGCCATTCTCCAATTGATAAATGGTCAAAAGATATGAACAGACAATTTTCAGATGAAGAAATTAAAACCATTTCTAGTCATATGAAAGAAAAGGTGTTCTAAAATACTATTGATCAGAGAAATGCAAATTAAGACAACTCTGAGGTACCACTACACACCTCTCAGATTGACTAAGATGACAGGAAAAGACAATAGCAAATGTTGAAGGGGATATGGGAAAATTGGGACACTAATATATTGTTGGTGGAGTTGTGATCTAATTCAACAATTCTGGAGAGCAATTTGGAATTATGCCAAAGGGCTAGCAAACTGTGCACACCCTTTGACCCAACAGTGCTACTACTGGGCTTTTATCTCAAAGAGACACAAAAGAAGGGAAAGGGACCTGTATATACCAAAATGTTTGTGGCAGCCCTGTTTGTAGTGACTAGAAACTGGAAAATGAGTGGATGCCCATCAATTGGAGAATGGTTGGGTAAATTGTGGTATATGAATGTTATGGAATATTATTGTTCTGTAAAAAATGATCAGCAGGATGATTTTAAAGAGGCCTGGAGAATCTTACATGAATTGATGTTAAGTGAAGTGAGCAGAACTAGGAGATCATTTTACACGGCATCAAGAAGATTCCATGATGATTAATTCTGATGGACATGGCTCTCTTCAACAATGAGATGATTCAGACCAGTTCCAAAGATCTTGTGATGAAGCAGCCATCTACACCCAGAGAGAGGACTGTGGAAACTGAGTGTGGATCACAACATGGCATTTTCACTCTTTTTGTAATGGCTTGCTTGCATTTTATTTTCTTTTTCATTTTTTTTCTTCTTGATTTGAATTTTCTTATGCAGCAAGATAATTGTATAAATATGTATGCATATATTGGGATTTAACATATATTTCTACCATGTTTAACATATATTGGATTACTTGCCATCTAAGGGAGGGGATGGAGAGAAGGGAGGAAAATTGGAACACAAGGTTTTACAAGGGTTAATGTTGAGAAATTATACATGCATATCTTTTGAAAATTAAAAAGCTTTAATAAAAATTTTAAAAGAACAATATACACAATGAAAACAATCATATGAATAAAAATAATTGAAAGGAACAGAACTTGGAGAAATGAAAAACTAATGAAAGTCTCAAAGAGCAGATAATGAAGCATTCATATTAACTGAAAATAGAAATACTGAAAAATATTTGCAAAGAAGTTGGTATATATGTTCAGATCCTATCACTCTATTGAGGTATTTTGTTTTGAGTGTTTTTATTTAATTTGATTTTTTTTGTTTTTGTCACAAGGGAAGATTACTGGGTGGGCAGGAAACATTGGAACAGTTTAGCTAGGTTGCCAAGGGGTTGATTTGTAAAAAATTCAAATTAAAATAGAATAAGAACCAGGAATTCTAGACTCCTGGAGATACTGCCAAATTCCCCAGAAAGGAAGATTCCAACTACAGAAGACAGAGAGAGGTGGGAGGGGTTGGAATGGGAAGTGCAGGATGCTGACCCCAACAAAGAGTAGTTAGCCAGAGCTACTATGTTCTTTCTTTTGTCAATTCTGGCTGTTTCTACTTCCTTTATCTCTAAGGAAACCAAATTAAAAATATACCATTGGGGCCCTAATTGATCTCAAATTAACATTTCAGAATAAGAAAAGCAAACCATTTAATTAACACATAAAATCACCATAATCAGAATTAATTCATTATTGCCATGACTAACAGTTACAAGACATTGAAACCCTGAGAGTACTGGGTTCCCTCATGATACAACTGAAAGATGTGTATTTGCAAATGCATATTTGTGCATTAATTAAAGCTCAGGTGGGACCTCCACAAATTTCTCTCCTCCTTTGGTTTCCATGACATTGAATTATCTTAGTCCCCTCTTTTTTTTTCTGATTCTTCTTCCCCCTATCTGTGACCATCCCCCAAGTTTAATACAGAGGCCTTTTCTCTCTCTTTGTTTGCCTTCCTCTCCCTTTTTTTCTACTTCCATAGATTCAACTATTACCTCTTTGTGAATGATTCTCAAATCTCACTCTAGCCTCAATCCTTTCCTTGAAATCCAGAGCTACTTTTCCAACTACATATTGGAGATCTTCACCTTAAAATTCTGCTGTTACATCAAACTCAACATATTCAAATACATACAAAAACAATTCATCTTCCTTCCCATAGCCCTAATCTTCCTTTTGATTTCTTGATTTCTATTAATGGTACTGCCATTGATTTTCAATAACTTTGGTTCAAAATCAGTTTTCTCCAGTTTTGCCTTTTCTCTCTGGTGCCCAGTTATCAATCAGTTCTCAAATCCTATTGATTCTGTCTTCCCAATGTCTTCCTTATCACTTTTTCCTTTCTATTTTCTTTGCTACCTCTTTAGTTCAAGTTCTCATTACCAATTCCCTACCCATTACTTTACTTTCCTCACTGTTTTTTTCTCCTCCACTCTTCTCTAAGTCAAGAATCCATAATAAGATTAATTTTCCTATAGCACTTATTTTCATATCTCTCTGGGTTCGAAAATATTTTATGAATATTTATTGCCTGTCAAATGAGCTTCTTACCAATGTGGCCCACCGTTTTTCTAGCCAAATTTACCATTATTTCCCCAAATGTCTTTTGTGCTTATTTCAGCTGGATTACTCATCACTGACAGTATGGATCATGTCTTGAGCTTTATCATTTCTGTGTCTTTATAAGTCCCCCCAACTTTCTCTTCCCAGGACTCCTCTAATTACGGTCCTGCAATTCAAGACACAACTTAGATGTCAACTATTCCTCCCTGGTCACCCCAACTTTAATGTGTCACCTTTCCCTCTGAAATCTCTGGAGCATTTATCAAATGATGCTTAATGCTATGTAACATATTTATTTGTGTATATGTCTTAGTGCAGTGAACAGAGGGCTGGATTTGGAGTAATAGGATCTAGGATCTGATTCTGCTTCTGCCACTTACTTCCTAAGTGATCTTAGGCAAATCATTTAATCTTCCTTAACCTTCATTTATAAAATGAAGGTGTTAAACTAAGTGATCTCTGAGGTGTCACAACTCTGAAAGAAGAAAATGAACATTTATTAAGTACCTACTATGTGCCAGGTATTGTGCCAAGAACTTTACAAATATTATCTCATTCGATCCTCAACAACCATATGAGTATGTTATTATTGTACTCTTTATTATGCAGACAGAGGTTCAGTGATTTGCCAAGGGTCACAAAGCTAATAAATGTGTGAGGTCACATTTGAACTAATGTCTTCCTGACCCCAGGCCAAGTGTTCCATCTCTCTCTCTGCCAACTAGCTGCCTCTATAGTATCTATGACTTTAAGTTCTTTGAAGAAAAAGAATAAGTCTTTATCTGTCTTTGTATTCTCTACAGTGTTTAATATAGTGTCTTACATGTAATCATACTCAGTAAATGTTTGGTGAAGGTTTAATGAAAGAATGTACTTCCAAAAAATTTCTCTACTCCAAATAGTTTCTAAGCTCTTTACCAGTAGTCTCTCTAACTCCTAAAAAGGGAAACTTTCACAATTGAACAAAGTGAATTATAGTGAAATGTTGCCCCCAAAGGCATTAAGGAAAAAAAGTGACTGATCCCAGAAGAGAGCACACAAATTCCAAATTCTCCAGAGGAACTAACTTAATAAATGGCTTCATATGATCAAATGTTTGCTTACTGGTACTCCCTAAATTTGAAATACTTCTTGTCTCATTTTAGGACAACTAATCAACCAAGCTATCCTTGATCCATAATGCCACCTACTGGCGAATATAAGGAATTCCATGAAGATCATAGAACAAAAGAGACATTATTGAATGGTTAGTTCACTCACCTGCTTGATTTTACAAATGAAAAAGTAGAGGCCAAGAGACTTTAAGTGAACTATCCAAGGTTTCACAGGTAATAAATTTCAGAACCAGAATTCAAACACAGAAAGCTATTTCCCCAGAAGACTGACCCCTCCCCCTTCTGAAGAGGTGGGAAAAGAAGAGATAACTAGTTTTACTCCCTGGCTCCATTTTATTTATTTTTCATTAATGTATCACTTAAAATTATCCCAGATCATCTCTGTACACAAAATCTTCTTTAATATTTAACTTCCTTCTCCCCTCTCTCCTCCATTTTTTAATTTTTTGTATTTCTCATTCTTTTCATTATTCAGAATTCTATATTCTATTTCTGAGGTTATAAACCTGTCTTATTATGATTAAATGTAAATTTAGTGTTATTGATACACTTATAGGAAGAAAAAAATAAATTATTATTTTTTGACTTATTTTTTTTTTTTTTTGCTGAGGCAATTGGGGTTAAGTGACTTGCTTAGGGTCACACAGCAAGGAAGTGTAAGTGTCTGAGACCAGATGTGAACTCCTGACTTCAAGGCTAGTGTTCTATCCACTGCACCACCTTAGCTACCCCTAAACTATTATTTTTTTATTTTTTATTATAGCTTTTTATTTACAAGATATATGCTTGGGTAATTTTTCAGCATGGACTCTTGCAAAACCTTCTGTTCCAACTTTTCCCTTCCTTCCCCTCACCCTCTCCCCTAGATGACAAATAGACCAACACATATTAAATATGTTAAAGTATATGTTAAATACAATATATGTATACATATCTATAGCTATTTTGCTGCACAAGAAAATTCAGACTTAGAAATAAGATAAAAATAACCTGGGAAGAAAATCAAAAATGCAAGCAGACAAAAAACAGAGGGAGTGGAAATGCTATGTTGTGGTCCACACTCACTTCCCAGAGTTCTTTCATTGGGTATAGCTGGTTGTCTTCATTATTGAACAAATAGAACTGATTTGGTTCATCTCATTGTTGAAGAGAGAGCCATGTCCATCAGAATTGATCATCATATGACTGCCTCCAAAAATATAGATTTCCCAGACTAACAGAGGAGGAAGTAAATTGCTTGAATAGTCCCATTTCAGAAAAAGAAATAGAACAGGCAATTAAACAACTCCCTAAGAAAAAATCCGCAGGACCAGATGGATTTACATGTGAATTCTACCAAACATTTAAAAGAACAATTGGCCCAATGCTATATAAATTATTTGATAAAATAGGGAATGAAGGAGTCCTACCAAATTCTTCTATGACACAGACATGGTACTGATACCTAAACCAGGTAGGTTGAAAAAAGAGAAAGAAAACTATAGACCAATCTCCCTAATGAATATTGATGCTAAAATCTTAAATAAAATATTAGCAAAAAGACTACAGAAAATCATCCCCAGGATAATTCACTATGATCAAGTAGGATTTATACCAGGAATGCAGGGCTGGTTCAATAGGGAAAAACTATCAGCATAATTGGCCATATAATAACCAAACTAACAAAACCATATGATCATCTCAATTAGATGCAGAAAAACATTTGATAAAATCCAACATCCATTCCTATTAAAAACACTTGAGAGTATAGGAATAAAATGGACTTTTCCTTAAAAATAATCAGTAGCATCTATTTAAAACCAGCAGTAAGCATCATATGTAATGGGACAAACTGCAACCATTCCCAATAAGATCAGAGGAAACAAGGTTGCCCACTATCACCATTACTATTTAATATTGTATTAGAAATGCTAGCTATGGCAATAAGAGCTGAGAAAGATATTAAAGGAATAAGAATAGGCAATGAGGAAACCAAATTATCACTCTTTGCTGATGATATGATGGTATACTTAGAGAACACCAGAGATTCTACTAAAAAGCTATTACAAATAATCCACAATTTTAGCAAAGTTGCTGGTTATAAAATAAACCCACATAAGTCATCAGCATTCTTATATATCACTAACAAAATCCAACAGTCAGAGTTATAAAGAGAAATCCCATTTAAAGTAACTACTGATAGTATAAAATATTTAGGAATCTCTCTGACAAGGGAAAATTAGAAACTTTATGAGCAAAACTACAAAACATTTTCCACACAAATTAAGTCTGATCTAACTAACTGGGAAAATATTAAATGCTCTTGGATTGGGCAAGCAAATATAATAAAGATGACAATACTACCTAACTAATCTATTTATTTAGCTATACCAATCAGACTTCCCAAAAACTATTTTGATGACCTAGAAAAATAACAACAAAGTTCATATGGAAAACAAAAGGTCAAGAATTCAAGGGAATTAATGAAAAAAAATCAAATGAAGGTGCCTTATTGTACCAGATCTAAAATTATATTATAAGGCAACGGTTACTAAAACTATCTGGTATTGGCTAAGAAATAGACTAGTTGATCAATGGAATAGGTTACGTTCAAAGGATAAAACAGCCAATAACTTTAATTATCTAGTGTTTGACAAACCCAAAGACCCCAGTTTTTGGGATAAGAATGCACTATTTGACAAAAATTGCTGGGAAAATTGGAAATTAGTATGGCAGAAACTAGGCATTGACCCACACTTAACACCATAACCAAGATAAGGTCAAAATGGGTTCATGATCTAGGCATAAAGAATGAGTTTATAAATAAATTGGAAGAGCATAGGATAGTTTACCTCTCAGACCTGTGGAAGAGGAAGGAATTTATCACCAAAGAAGAACTAGAGATCACTATTGACTACAAACTAGAAAATTTTGATTATATCAAATTGAAAAGTTTTTGTACAAACAAAACTAATGCAGGCAAGATTAGAAGGAAAACAATAAACTGGAAAAACATTTTTACAGTCAAAGGTTCTGATAAAGGACTCATTTAAAAATATATAGAGAATTGACTCTAATTTATAAGAAATCAAGCCATTCTCCAATTGATAAATGGTTAAAGGATATGAACAGACAATTTTCAGATGATGAAATTAAAACTATTACTACTCATATGAAAGAGTGTTCCAAATCACTATTGATCAGAGAAATGCAAATTAAGACAACTCTGAGATACACTATACACCTGCGATTGGCCAGAATGACAGGGAAAGATAATGCAGAATGTTGAGGGGATGGGGAAAAACAGGGACACTGGATACATTGTTGGTGGAATTGGAATACATCCAGCCATTCTGGAGAGCAATTTGGAACTATGCCCAAAAAGTTATCAAACTGTGCATACCCTTTGATCCAGCAGTGTCTCTACTAGGCTTATACCCCAAAGAGATACTAAAAAAGGGAAAGGGACCTGGATGTGCCAAAATGTTTGTGGCAGCCCTGTTTGTAGTATCCAGAAGCTGGAAAATGAATGGATGCCCATCAATTGGAGAATGGTTGAGTAAATTGTGGTATATGAATGTTATGGAATATTATTGTTCTGTAAGAAATGACCAGCAGGCTGAATACAGAGAGGATTGGCGAGACTTACATGAACTGATGTGAGCAAATGAGCAGAACCAGGAAATCATTATATACCTCAGCAGCGATACTGTATGAGGATGTATTCTGATGGAAGTGGATTTCTTCAACAAAGACAAGATCTAACTTAGTTTCAATTGATCAAGGATGGACAGAAGCAGCTACACCCAAAGAAAGAACACTAGGAAATGAATGTAAACTGCTTGCATTTTTGTTCTTCTTACCAGGTTATTTATACCTTCTAAATCCAATTCTCCCTAAGCAAACAAGAAAACTGTTCGGTTCTGCACACATATATTGTATCCAAGATCTACTGTAATCTATTTAACATGTATAGGACTGCTTGCCATCTGATAGAGGGGATGGAGGGAGGGAGGGGAAAAATCGGAACAGAAGTGAGTGCAAGGGATAATGTTGTAAAAAATTACCCTGGCATGGGTTCTGTCAATAAAAAGTTATTTAATTTAAAAAAAAAAAAAAGAATTGATCATCATATAGAATTGTTGTTGAAGTATATAATGATCTCCTGGTCCTGCTCATTTCACTCAGCATCAATTCATGTAAGTCTCTCCAGGCCTTTCTGAAATCTTCCTGCTGGTCATTTCTTACACAACAATAATATTCCATAACATTCATATAACTTATTCAGCCATTCTCCAATTGATGGGCATCCATACTCAGTTTCCAGTTTCTGGCCACTACAAAAAGGGCTGCCACAAACATTTTGCATATGTGGGTCCCTTTCCCTTCTTTAAGATCTTTTTAGGATATAGACCATATATATATATATATATATATATATATATATATATATATATATATACCCACTGCTGGATCAAAGGGTATGTAAAGTTTGATAACTTTTTGAGCATAGTTCGAAATCACTCTCCAGAATGGCTGGATACATTTACAATTCCACCAACAATGTACAGTGTCCCAGTTTTCCCACATCCCCTCCAACATTCAGCATTATCTTTTCCTGTCATCCTAGGAAATCTGAGAGGTGTGTAGTGGTATCTCAGAGTTGTCTTAATTTGTATGTCTCTGGATTAATAATGATTTGGAGTATCTTTTCATATGGCTAGAAATAGTTTCTATTTCTTCATCTGAAAATTGTCTGTTCATCTCCTTTGACCATTTATCAGTTAGAGAATGGATTGATTTCTTATAAATTAGAGTCAATTCTCTATATATTTTGGAAATGAGGCCTTTAACCTTTGACTGCAAAAGTGTTTTCCTGGTTTATTGCTTCCCTTCTAATCTTGTCTGCATTAATTTTGTTTGTACAAAAGCTTTTTAATTTGATATAATCAAAATTTTCTATTTTGTGATCAATAATGATCTCTAGTTCTTCTTTGGTCACAAATTCCTTCCTCCTCCATAGGTCTGAGAGGTAAACTAGCCTATCTAATTTATTTATAATCTCATTCTTTATGCCTAGATCATGAATCCATTTTGACCTTATCTTGGTTATGGTGTTAAGTGTGGGTCAATGCCTAGTTTCTGCCATACGAATTTTCACTTTTCCCAGCAATTTTTGTCAAACAGTGAATTCATATCCCCAAAGCTGGAATTTTGGGGTTTGTCAAACACTAGATTATTAAAGTTATTGACTATTTTGTCCTGTGAACCTAACCTATTCTACTGATCAACTAGTCTATTTCTTAGCCAATACCAAATGGTTTTAGTGACCACTGCTATATATATAATTTTAGATCTGGTATAGCTGGGCTACCTTCATTTGATTTTTCTTTCATTAGTTCCCTTGAAAGTCTTGACCTTTTGTTCTTCCAGATGAATTTTGTTGTTATTTTTTCTAGGCCATTAAAATAGTTTTGGGGAGTCTGATTGGTATAGCACTAAATAAATAGATTAGTTTTGGTAGTATTGTCATCTTTATTATATTCAATTGACCTATCCAAGAGCACTTAATATTTTTCCAATTGGTTAGATCTGACTTTATTTGTGTGGAAAGTGTTTTATAGTTTTGCTAATATAGTTTCTGCCTTTCCCTTGTCAGAGAGATTCTCAAATATTTTATACTATCGGCAGTTACTTTAAATGGAATTTCTCTTTGTAACCCTAACTATTGGATTTTGTTAATGATATATAAGAATGCTGATGATTTGTATGAGTTTATTTTATATCCTGCAACTTTGCTAAAGTTGTGGATTATTTGTAATAGCTTTTTAGTAGAATCTCTGGGGTTCTCTAAGTATACCATCATATCTGCAAAGAGTGATAATTTGATTTCCTTATTACCTACTCTAATTCTTTTAATCTCTTTCTCAATTCTTATTGCCAAAGCTAGCATTTCTAATACAATATTGAATAATAATGGTGAAAGTGGGCAGCCTTGTTTCACTCCTGATCTTATTGGGAATGGTTCCAGTTTCTCCCCATTAGATATGATGCTTATTGATAGTTTTAAATAGATGCTCCTGACTATTTTAAGGAAAAGTCCATTTATTCTTATACTCTCAAGTGTTTTTAATAGGAATGGATGTTGGATTTTATCAAATCATTTTTTTGCATCTATTGAGATGATCATGTCCATTTTGTTAATTTGGTTATTGATATAATCAATTATGCTAATAGTTTTCCTAATATTGAATTAGCTCTGCATTCCTGGTATAAATCCTACTTGGTCATGGTATATTATCCTGGGGATGATTTTCTGTAATATTTTTGCTAATATTTATTTAAGATTTTTGCATCAATATTCATTAGGGAGATTGGTCTATAATTTTCTTTTTCTATAATCAACCTACTTGGTTTAGGTATCAGTACTATGTCTGTGTCATAAAAGGAATTTGGTAGGAGTCCTTCATTCCCTATTTTTTCAAATAATTTATATAACATTGGAATTAATTGTTCTTTAAATGTTTGATAGAATTCACATGTAAATCCATCTGGTCTTGGGGATTTTTTCTTAGGGAGTTGATTAATAGCTTGTCCTATTTCTTTTTCTGAAATGGGACTATTTAAGCAATTTACTTCCTCCTCTGTTAATCTGGGAAGCCTATATTTTTGAAGGTAGTCATCCATTTCACTTAAGTTACCAAATTTATTGGCAAAAGTTGGGCAAAGTGACTCCTAATTATGGCTCTAATTTCCTCTTCATTAGTGGAAAGTTCTCCCTTTTCATTTTTAAGACACAATTTGATTTTCCAAATTTCAGATTTACCAAAGGTTTATCTATTTTGTTGTTTTTTTCATAAAACCAACTCTTTGTTTTATTTATTAAGTCAATAGTTTTTTTTAACTTTCAATTTTATTAATTTCTCCTTTTAATTTTAGAATTTCAAATTTAGTATTTGATTGGGGGTTTTTAATTTGCTCTTTTTCTATAAGTTGCAAATCCAATTCATGGATATTCTCTTTCTATATTTTATTCAAGTAAGCCTCTAGAGATATAAAATTTCCCCTTATTACGACTTTGGCTGCATCCCCCAAATTTTGATATGATGTTTCATTGTTGTCATTCTCTTAGGTGAAGTTATTAATTGTGTCTATGATTTGCTGTTTCACCCATTCATTCTTTAGGATGAGATTATTTAGTTTCCAATTACCTTTTGGTCTATTTACCCCTAGCTTTTTGTTGAATGTAGTTTTTATTGCATCATCATCTGAAAAGAATGCGTTTACTATTTCTGCCTTTCTGCATTTAATTTTGATGGTCAATTTTTGTATAGGTTCCATGAACTGCTGAGAAGAAAGTGTACTCCTTTCCCTAAACTATTATTTTTAAAAAGGATAAACTAGATACACTATAAAGCCAATGCTATTTTCCTTGAAAAGTCTCTTAAGATTATTATAAAATTATAAAGCTACAATTATCTTTCATCATTTTTAATTAAACCTGTTTTCCTCAAACTCTTAAGATAAACAATATTATTATATTCCATTTCATTATTTTTAATGTTGAAAATTTTGTTTGATAAGTAATATAGAAACAATAGTTTCTTCCCATTTTTCATTTCATATATTCAAATAAGTCAGTAATAAATGGGCTTCTAAGGATTTGCAGACATATTTACATTTTATTTCTATTTCTAAGATAAAATATATTGAGATTGCCAACTAGCCAATTTATAGAATGGGCTTTGGAAACATAACTCACTTCCAACAATAAATGCTGAAACAATTCAAGGAATAAACAATTGCTATATATTGGGATTGAAAGGCTTTTTAAGAAAAGATGAAAAGTTAAGCAGTGAAAGATGGTCAGTATTTGGACAAAGGAGAAAAGAAAGCATTTTAGGCCAGTAAAATGACACAAAGGAAAGATCTAGAGGTAGTATTGTCAATTCAACCATTTGCAGTAGAGGATTCCCTTCCTATTCACTTTTCTATTTCTGAGAAATTGGCTTCAGATCTACTACTCAAATGAAACTGCCCTCTGCAAAGTTGCTAATGATTTTCTACATAGTTCAATCTATTGGTCTTTTCTCAGTCTTCATCCTTCTCAACACATATTCAGTTTTTATTACTATTAACTATCCCTTTCTTGAGATTTTGTGACTCTTGCTATCTTTTGGATTTTCTCCCGGTAATTGATAACTCCTTCACATTCTTCTTCACCCTTGTTCCAAACATTACTTTTGAGTATCATTTCTCCTAGTCGCTCTTCTCTTCCCTTTTTACACTTACTTGGCATTTCCAATCATATATTATCTCTATGCATTTAATTATTAAATCAATAATATTCATTTATCCTTCTCATCACAAACTACCTACTGAACATAACTTTCCCACAGCCATCTTAAACCCAACAGCTCCAAAACAGAGTTCATTCTTCTTCCCCCCTAAATAAATCATGTGACTTCAGTTATATGATAGTAATTTTTGCATTTTTATGCCATTTCCCCCTGGAATATTTTGGCTAACTGAAGCCTGTCTTCTATTATTATTAATCTCATCTAGCTAAAACCTGACTCATAGAATGATAATTAATATTAAGGGAAGACTTGTAAATTCCTTATTTAAGAAGACAAAGTGGAGTTTCAGCTTCCTAAGATGTTATGGCTAACTATTTAGGAAGTGATTCTACTACTCTGTAGTTATCTTTGAGATTGTAAATCATCCCTCTCGATCAGCCTACTGTGAATCTTCTAAATATAGTTTAAACTGTAATTTGACTTAGTTTACTTCCAGAGTCTGTTCAACTTGGTTTGTTTCCTTAGGGAATGTATGAGAATATCATTCTGTTTAATGAACTTTGTTCAATGTTTTTAGCACTTATTTTTTTATTTAGTATTTTATTTTCATCCAATTACATGTAAAAACAACTTTTAACATTTTTTAAAATTCAGTTTCAAATTCTCTCCCTTCCTTCCCATCCTTCTTACTGAGAGAGCAAATAATTTGATATAGTTTATACATGTGTAATCATGCAAAATATACTTCCCTATCAGTCATGTTGCAAAATAAAATATAGACCAAATTTTTTTTTTTAAAAGAAAAAGAAAATTTTTATCTGTATTCAGACTCCATCAGTTCTTTCTCTGGAGATGAATACAATTTTTATCATCAGTCCTTCAGAGTTCTTTTAGATCATTGCATTCCTGAAAATAATTAAGTTATTTACAATTCATTATCTTACAATATTGCTGTAACTATGTATACTTTTTTCCTGGTTCTATTCATTTTAGTTTATATTAGTTCATGTAATTCTTTTTAGGGTTTTTCTGAGAGCAATTAGCTTATCATTTCTTATAGCACAATAGTATTCCATAACAATCATACTACACAACTTGTTCATCTATTTCCCAGTTGATAGGCATCCCTTCAATTTCCAATTTTTTGCCATCAGAAAAGAGCTGCTATAAATGTTTTGCATATATAGGTCTTTTACCTTTTATTCATTTTTGTTTATAATATTTATTTTTTATTATTTATATTTGTTTGATTTGTGAGGTAGGGCCAAGTATTATGGGGGACAAAAGAAATCTGAACAAAACTCTAGGAAAATTTGAGACAGGAGAGAGTACTTTGAGTTCAAAAGATGAGGGAAGGCTTCATAGCAATTTTGTAATTCCTATCTTTTTATTTAAGTTCTCAAGTTAAATTTTAAAATATCAAATTATTATTTTACAATTTTAAATTAAATTTTTGTTTCAAATCATAATTTTGGGATTTTAACTTTATAATTTAAATTTAAATTTTAAAGTTCTAAATTATAAGTTTAAATGTTGATTTTAAAGTTATAATTTTAAATTATAATTTTTAAATTGTAAGTTTAAATTTTTTAATTTCAAAATTGTGAAACTTCAACTTGAAATGTTAATTTTCAGTTTATAATTTTCTTTAAATTTTTCATTTACATTTTATATTTTTATTCTCATGATTTGTTTTTAATTTATTTATTAATTTTAACTGTTTTTGTTTAATCCCCAAGTGGTCAAGTGGAGATGAAGATGGAGATGAGGGAAGTCTAGACAAAGCTCTAAGGAAATCTGAGACAAGGGAGAGTACTTTGGGTTCAAGAGATGAGAGAAAGTTTCATCGCAAATATAATTATCCCATTCTACCTCTTCCTTTCCCTTTCTCCCAATACATTTCTCTTTCTCATTCCTTAATTTTATTTTTTAGATATCATCACATCATATTAAACTTATACCTATGTTCTCTGTCTATATATACTCCTTCTAATTGTCCTAATGAGAAAGTTTTTATGAGTTATAAATTATATTTTTATGGAGGAATGTAAACTCTTTAACCTTAGGTCCCTCATGATTTCCCTTTCCTGTTCACCTTTTTATCCTTCTCTTAAATCTTTTATTTAAAAGTCAAATTGTTGATTCAGCTCTGTTCTTTTCATCAGAATGCTTAAAAGTCCTTGATTAAATTGACTATCCATTTCTCCTCTGAAGGATTATGCTCAGTTTTACTGGATAAGTGATTCTTGGTTGTAATCCTAGCTCCTTTGCCCTCCAGAATACATTCTTTTGTAGAGTGCCTCAATTCTTTAATGTAGAATCTTATGTCATCCTGAATGTGACTCCATGATACTTGAACTGTTTTATTCTGATTGTTTGCAATATTTTCTCATTGACCTGGAAGCTCTGGAATTTGACTATAATATTCCTGGAAGTTTTCATTTCTAGATCTCTTTCACGAGGTGATCAGTGAATATTTCCATTTTTATTTTCCTTTGGTTCTAGAACATCAGAATAGTTTTCCTTGATAATTCCTTGAAAGATGATGTCTATATTCCAATGATCTTGTCATGAAGAAAGCCATCTGCATCTAGGGAGAGTACTGTGGGAATTGAGTATAGATCACAACATAACATTTTCACTCTTTTTGTTGTTTGATTGCATTTTGCTTTCTTTCTCACTTTTTTCCTTTTTGATTTGATTTTTCTTGTGCAGCAAGCTAATTGTATAAACACATATGCATATATTGGATTTAACATATATTGGATTGTTTGCTATCTAAGAGAGAGGGGTGGGGGAAGGGGAAGAAAAATTGGAACATAGGGTTTTGCAGGGGTTAATGTTGAAAAATTATTCATGCGTGTCTTTTGAAAATTAAAAAATTTTAATTAAAAAAAAGAAAGATGATGTCTAGGCTCTTTTCTAATCATGGCTTTTGGGAAGACTAAATTTTTTTTATCTCTCTTGATTTATGTTTCTGGTCAGTTGTCTTTTCTAATGAGATATTTCATTTTTTATTATTTCTTTATGTCTCATAGAGTCATTATTTCCATTTTCTCAATTCTAATTATTAAAGAATTATTTACTTCTGTAAGCTTTTGTACTTCCTTTTCCATTTGATCAATTCTACTTCTTAAAGAGTTCTTTTCTTCAGTGAATTTTTGTATATCTTTTCCCATTTGACCAAGTTTGCTTTTCAAAGCATTCTTCTTCTCATTAGATTTTTGTATTTCTTTTACCATTTGGCCTATTCTGTTTTAAAAGAGCTGGGGTGAGTTCCTGCCTTTTCTCCATGATCTTGGCTCTGCCTTCTTCAGTTTGCTCAATTTTTATGTCCAAAAAGGATATACTAGATGGTTGTATGCCAAAAATTATTTCTCTGCCTCTCTGGTGTAATCTTTATTCTATAAAAAAAACCTTGTTATAAACCTTATCTTTGTTCAGGGTCATTTTTCTGCTTCCTAAATCTGTGCTTAACTATAGGAAAACTTGTATTCTTACCTCCATAATTTCTGTATTGTAATGAATTTATTCAGTAGCAGTAACGTACCACATGAATTCACCAAGAAGATATTTCACCAAAAACAGTTCTGTATTTCTCTGGAGGATCTCACAACTCTTCTAATCACCCAAGTGGACAACTTCAGTGCATTCACCACCTATATTCAACTCATTGTCAAATATTATGAATTCTCTACAAAATTGCTTGGATCAGCCAGATTCTCTCCACTCACAGTGACCACCCTAGTTCAAATCTTAATCACACATCCCTGAATTATTACAATAAACTCGTTTTTTGTCTTCTTGCTTCCAGCTTCTTACCATTGTGTGTGTGTGTGTGTGTGTGTGTAGTTCCAACCTATGTTTCTAGGATAATCTCACATTATTCCTTCTAATGTGCTCTACATTCTAGGTCTACTTAGTATTCCTCATCTACAGCATTCTGCCTTTTGCTTGTATCTTTACTTGTCTATTCCCTCCCCTCCTTCACTATTCTTAAAATCTCTAGCTTCCTTCAGCTCACACATTAGGATTCATGTCCTACAAAAGGTCTTTCTTGATCTCTCTAACTGACAGTGTTCTCAGCTCCCCAGGTTACTATTTGTTGTGACTCTACATCTATTTCATATATACTGATTTGGATATGTTCCCCTTCTACCACCCCTCAGTCATTGTGTAAACTTCTTAAGAGACTATTTTGTTTTGTCTTTGTATCCCCAGCACCTAACATGGTACTTGACTTGATGGACAATAAATTCGTGCTGAATTGAACTGAATTGAATTTAGTTGAAGGGCAACTGGGTGACATAGTGGATAGAGTATTGAGTCTGGAGTCAGGATGACTCATCTTCCTGAGTTCAAATCTTACATTTACTAGTTATATGACCTGGGCAAGTCACTTACCCCTGTTTGCCTCGGTTTCCTCAACTGTAAAATGAGCTGGAGAAAGAAATGGAAAACCATTCTAGCATCTTTGCCAAGAAAACTCCAAATGGGGTCATAGAGGGTGGATACGTTTAGACAAGAATTTTTTTAAATTGAGAGTTCATATTGAAGAATATTAGGCCATAAGGTTAAATAAATAGACAGCAGTCATATTGAGGACCCTGAACATGAGGTTAAAAAGTTTGTGGTTTTTTATCCTTTAGACAGTGAATAAAGGTTTGTGAGCAAGGGAGTGGCATTTCCAGAGCTTTAATTAAGAAAAAACGGAACAATAGGCACAATGGATGGGGGAAGGGGGACAATGGATGCAGGAGTTAGGAGTCCATTTAAATAGACTAAGCCTGAGGCTATTAAGGCTAGAAACTAGGGTAGTAGCTGTGGGGATAGAAAGAAAAGATCAGATGCAAAATACATAATGAGGCAAGAATCAAGGGGAATGCAAAGGGGAAATGGGGGATTTAAGCAATATATTTATCTTTTTTTTTTAATGAAAAAATTAAAAGATTTATTTTTTTTAATTTAATAACCTTTTATTTACAGGTTATATGTATGGGTAACTTTACAGCATTAACAATTGCCAAACCTCTTGTTCCAATTTTTCACCTCTTACCTCCCATCTCCTCCCCCAGATGGCAGGATGACCAGTAGATGTTAAATATATTAAAATATAAATTAAAATCACAATAAGTATATGTGACCAAACCGTTATTTAAGCAATATATTTATCAAGAAAAATTTCAGGTAACTGATGAAATCAGTGAAGTTATCTTGAATGGTTTGCCCCAAAATTCCATATGAAAAGATTTTAGAATTTCCTAGCTTCATGATGATTAGTTAAAAATTCAGAATTGTTTCCTGAAATGTGTTTTAGAGGAGGAGTTCTTAGTCAAGGGTCCATATGTTTATATTTTGATAGTGGGACGATTGGTTTCCTTTGTATTTTATTTTATTCATTTCAAAACTTTATTCTGAAAAAAGACCCATAGGTTTTACCACACCACCACAAAAGTTAAGAACAGTCCTGTTAAAATAACCCACATGTGCAAAAATGTTTGTGGCAGCCCTTTTTGTAGTGCAAGGAACTGAAACTGAGTGGATGCCCATCAATTGGGGAATGGCTGAATAAATTGTGGTATATGAATGTTAAGGAATATTATTGTTCTACAAGAAACGATCAGCAGGATGATTTCAGAGAGGCCTGGAGAGACTTACAGGAACTGCTGCTAAGTGAAGTGAGTAGAACCCAAAGAACATTGTACACAGCAACAATAAGATTATATGATAATCAATTCTGATGGACGTGGTTCTTTTCAACAATGAGGCTAATTCCAATAGATTTGTGATGGAGAGAGTCTTCTGCACCCAGAAGACTGTCGGGACTGAATGTGGATCACAGCAGAATATTTGCACCTTTTGGTGGTTGTTGTTTACTTTGTTTTTTCTCTCATTTTTCCTCCTTTTTGATCTGATTTTTCATGTGCAACATGATAAATGTGGAAACGTTTAGAAGAATAGTACAGGTTTAATCTATGCTGGATTATTTATTGCTTAGGGAAGGTAACAGGGAAGGAGAAAAATATACAACACAAAGTTTTTCAAGGGTGAATATTTAAAACTATCTTTGCATCTTTGAAAAATAAAAAGCTATTATTTAAAAAAAAAAAGTCCCTGTTTTAGGTTTTACAAGATGCAATTATCTTTATATCCACAAGATGGCAGAGCTACTCTATACCTTAGGCTGTAGTAGTAGCATTTTGTTGTTCAGTGCAGTCATTTGCATCAAAAATCACTTGATATTCTCTTGTAAAATAGTTTGTCTCCTTTTTTTAGGACATAATCAAATAAATTCTTCTGAACTGAAATATTTTGCAAATCAATTCAAAGATAAATTTTTCCAGAAGCTTTCCCCCTAATTTCTGAAGCTTTAGATGATCCTTTCAAATAAAAGTCAGGCTAGCTGTTTCTGAAATAAACATGATAACTTAAGGAAGATGGCCTTTCCCCATTTTCTAACGTTGTAGGTCTAACTAAATCCACACTCAAATGAAGCCTGTAGTTCAAAAAGGGAGACTGAAAATTGGCTTACTGGATTCTGGGCGGGATGGGCTCTTAGATGTGTGTGGCTTGCAGAGTTTAAAGGAGAGCAAGGAAAATAACATCACCATCTGGAAGTATGACTTGTTTTTCTCTGGGTTTATTCAGAGTTTTCTTAGGGTTTAGCAGGGGTAGTTCCAGGTCTTACTTCTTCCAAATCAAGTCAAAAATCAAATATGTATTAAATGTTTACTATGTATCCTAATGCCTAAATCCTAAAAAAAAAAAAAAAAAATCCTAATTCAATGGATTGAGTGCTGGACCCAGAGTCAGAGAGACCTGAATTCAAATGAACCTTAGACAATTCCTAGCTGTGCGATCTTGGGCAAGTCACTTCCACCCAATTTGCCTCAGTTTCTTCATCTGTCAAAGGAGCTACAGAAGGAAATAGCAAACTATTCCAGTATCTTTGCCAAGAAAAACTTCAAATTGAGTCACAAAAAGTCAGAATCCACTGAAAATGACTGAAGAACAGCAATTGTCCTACAGCAAATATATCTCTCCCCATTCCTCAGTTCACACTGATCTCCCTTTCTCAGAATTATAGTTATTATTGTCACTGTACCATTTAGCACTTATGAGCTCCCATAGATGTTTGGCTTCTTAGTCAGTGGAGGCTGTGGAAGCTCATAGTTTCAGGAGTCAGGGAACCTATAATCATAGCCTATCTCTGATACCTGTGTGAGCCTGAGCAAATCACTTTATCTCCTGGTTCCTCAATTTCTTCAAAAAATGAAAAGATGGGCTAAAGGGCCTCTGAAGAGCTCTCTAGCACTACAGCTATAATCTTTGACTTGCCCTTGTCTTTCTCATCAGTGAGCAAACTTGGATTGCTACTGATTTCTTGTTCTCGCTACTTCTCACCTCTTTAGTTCTTGAACAGTTTTCCTTGAACAATAGAATACAGATTTTTTTTTCTCCTTTGCTAATGTGTACTATATTCTAATAACAGCATGTGCTATTTGCGGGGAGGAGGGGAGATCCATCCACAGTAAGGCTCTATTTTGAGACTTTTACTATTGCTGCTCTAAGGAAATGTTCCAGGAGTTAAGATTTAATCTAACCAAATCCATTGACCATTGTTAGAGCGCCTAATAGGTCCCTTTTGATGCAATTAACTTGGGAAGTTGTACATTTTAAAATTATGCTATTTTTGCTAGTATTTCTGGGTTCCTTTTTAGAATGAACTTCAGTACTACATTACAAACTTCTCTAGCTTCTGTGAAAGTGCAATTGATATATGTGCTCCCTGCCTCGACATGGGTTGTAAAGCATATTCATCGTGAGGCTGTATTTAGCAACATATGCTGGAGCATGAGGATGGATAAACTTTCTCCAATAGGAAGATGATCCTAATTGCCCCCAGCTACTAGATCCTTCCCTTAAAAATTACATTGCATAAATAAAATATTATTTAGGGACTACCAAGGTGTTTGACTGGATACCAGAGATGGACATCTGCTATTCAGAAAAAAAAAAGAAACAAACAAGAAACAAGCTCTGAGTCAATGACTGAAAGAGTCAAAGCTGCTCCTTAAAGCTCAAACTCCCTCACCCTAAGGGATTGGGGAAAGTAGAAGCTTAAGATGGAGAGGTGAGAAGTAAGTCAAATGATAAGAGAGATGTCAGGGGCTTCAACACTCAGGTCATTAGGAAGAGGGAAACTAGTGTTGCTTAAGCCATTTAGGGAGAGAGGAAGAAAAAGAAAGAGGAAAAGGGAGAGGGAGGAGGAAAGAGAGAAAGAGAGATAAAGGGAGAGATACGGAAAGACAGAGACAAGAAAAAAGACACAAAGAGACAGAGACAGAAAGACAGACAGAAACAGACACAGACAGACTAGACAAAGTGACCTAGATAAGAGAAAAGTGGAGCTAGAAGGAGGAGCAGCTATGAATGTTACAGCATAGGGGAAAGCATCTGGGTCCTGGGGAAGGAAGAAAAGAGGCTGCTGGAACATAGCAACACAGCAGTTTTACTGCTTACTGCTTACTGCTACATACTTAGGTATGAAATATGGGCATAGACCAGATATCAATTAATGAATCAATCAACAAGCATTTAATCAATGCCTTCTATGGGCTAGGTATTATTCTAGGTCCTGTAAATACAAATACACTTTGAGACAATTACTGCATCCTAGGCACTCACCATCCATCAAAGGGTTACTAAGTATAAACAGAAGAGTAAATAAAAGCCACATATAAAAATACAAGTCATTTCAGGGAGTTATTAATAACTGGGATAATCAGAGAAGGCCTCTTGAAAGAGATGGCACTTGTCCTGAGCCCCATAATTTCTCTGATGATTCCTCTTATTGGAGAAGAGTATTTTCAGCACGTGTTTATGCACACTCACACACACACACACACACACACACACACACACACACACACATTGCCAAATCACTGTAGTCAGACTGAATCCCAACTGATTCTTTCCTCTGGCTGTATCACTATGGCTATGGTCTTGTAAGGGACCTGTCTTAGCCTAGCAGTAACAACACTGGCACTGCTGGTTCTTTGAATTATATCATGGAAAGGTTGATGAACTTGAACAAACACTGAACAAACATTGATAAACAAATCACTTAAGCTATCTGTACCTCAGTTTGCTCATCTGAAAAATAGTGATGATACCTTTAATGCCCAAAAGGCTGGCTGCCGAAATTAAGTGAAACAATATAGAAAAATCCTTTGGGGACCCAAAAGCACTATGTAAATGTCACCTATTATTATAAATTCATTGGCTAGATGTAACTACAGCATAGACAACAATGATATTTCATTCTCCTGCCACAACAGCTGCACCTCCTCCCTTGACACTTGAGATTCAATGGTATTGAATTCCCTGCTGTGCTAATACATGATGGAACACAAATACAAGACACTTTTATATGCTAACATATTTTAAAACTAGGACAAGAGGACCAAAGAAGGGAACAACCCCTTCCATAAGCTATATTACAACATCATCATCAACAACAACCACAATAATAATAGCTAGTAATTTATATGGCACTTTAAGGTTTGTAAAGCTTTTTCTCAAAGTTTTTCTCTTTAATTTTCAAATTAATTCTCTAATTTAACAACTCAGGGAGATAGGTACTATTATGATTTCCATTTTATAGTTGAAAGTGGGGCTATAAAAGTTAAGTGACTTGTGCATAACTAGACATTGAGAGTGAATTTGAATCCCAGTCTTCCTAACTCCAGGTCCAGTGTTCTATTCACTTCACCACCTGTTGTTTGTCCTTCATTTACGAAGAAGACCAATGGTATCATGAGGTTATGTCTTGCCTCATGGACCAATTGGATTTAATTGCAAAAAATTGTCAGTTTCGCTCTTTCTTCCAAAGACACTGAGTCATTCAGTGGGAATGACCCCAGATGGACCAGATGATCTTGGTGTTCTCCATGTTTGACTCAGCTTTACTTTTCTAATTATTAGAACAAAATATTCTCAACCACCCATTCTCCTGAGGAAGTCTTCACATGTTTGAGGTAGATATCCCCCCACCCTAATTCACTGAGCTTGAGACCTGTCAGTTCCCTTCAATCTGGCTGAAGGAAACCATCTT
This sequence comes from Sarcophilus harrisii, assembly GCF_902635505.1. Lineage (NCBI taxonomy): Eukaryota > Metazoa > Chordata > Mammalia > Dasyuromorphia > Dasyuridae > Sarcophilus > Sarcophilus harrisii. The sequence continues at coordinate 363,327,786 of NC_045428.1, forward strand.
CCAAGATGGTTTGCTGGAGTGTGACCACTATACTTGCCACAGCTTCTTGGAGCCACAGATGAGATTTGAGTGCCTGGTAGACACTGGATGAGAGTTCCTGAAAAGGACTCGGCAAACTCTCAGACCAGAAGTGCTATCCTCCCTAAACATTCCATACATCTCTACACTGCCCCTCCTGGCCACTTTCAGGAATGCTAAATTAAATATCTAGGAATTCTAATCTAACACAATAATGTGTTCTTTCTATGAGATTCAAGGCTGTTTATCAGATTAATTCAGCAGTCTACACCAGACAATTCAAATTCGAGTCAAACCTGAATTTAAAATAATAATCCAGGGGAATTTGCAAGCAAATAATAACAGTTTGCTTTGAAATAGTCTTATAGCCTTTCTAAAGCACTTTGCATAAATATCTCATTTGGTCTTCAAAATAACTCCATGAGTTAAGTGGTTTTATTATTCTTATTTTACTGATGAGGAAACTGAGGCAGAGTTTAAGTGACTTGCCCCCAGGTCATATAGTAAACACAAGACCTGATACAAATCATCCCATTAACATGAGAGAGATAAAATAAATCAGAGTTAACACAAATCAGAGCTCGTTTATAGGGAAATAAACTGAGTTCAATTTGACTATGCTACATGTACACCAGTCTTCACACAAGTGTTGTTCACTTGGCGGCCCCTCTTGCCTCCCCACATGGGCTTTAACACCTGTGCTGGTATGAGACTTAAACACCATCCCCCTCCTCCACTGCTTAGAAATGCTTGTTGTCATGGAGAGCAGCTAGGGCAGGCAGCAGGAGCTCTCCAGCTTAGCTGAATTCAGAGGAACCTGGAGGGAGGGGCCAGCTGTGCACTGCCTGACATAAAAACGCACCTGCAGATAATTTTTTGCCAAATCTCGTATTGCTTCTCTTAATTTTAGATCCGTATAAAATGACCCTGGGCCTTATTAGAGCTCTCAGATTTTGTCTTTATTTTGATTTTTTACATTGCTTCTACTTGCCACCTCTGGCTCTTTGAGGCCATGACCTGCACCTGTTATGGAGAGTTCATGATATTCCTAACTCTATACCTGAACAAGAATGTTCTGGTTTCAGCAATTCCCCATTGCCCAAGATGGAATGGCTCCAATCAGTATCCTGGACCTTTCTCAGTGACAACCTATGATATTCTCAGGGATATAGTACAATCATTGCACTCATGTCCGAGCTCCCAAACACATCGTAAGGTTGAAGGCACATGTACAGTATGAACTTTCTCTCTTAATAGCTTTTTATTTTCAAAACACATGCATGGGTAATTTTTCAACACTGACCCTTGCAAAACCTTCTGTCCCAAATTTTCCCTTCTTTCTCTCCCTCCCCCTCCTCTAGATGGCAAATAGTTCAATACATGTTAAATATGTTAAAATATATGTTAAATGCAATATACGTATACATGTTTATACAGTTATCTTGCTGCATGAGAAAAATCGGATCTAGAAAGAAAAAAAAAAACCTGAGAGGGAAAACAAAAGCACAAGCAAACAATAACCAAAAGAATGAAAATGCTATGTCATGGTCCATACTCAGTTCTCATAGTCCTCTCTCTAGGTGTAGATGGCTCTCTTCTGAACAATTACTGAACAATTGGAACTGGTTTGAATCATCTCATTGTTGAGAGACACGTCCATCAGAATTGATCATCCTATAATCTTGTTGCTGTATATAATGCTCTCCTAATTCTGCTCATTTCACTTGGCATCAGATCATGTAAGTCTCTGCAGGCCTCTCTGTGTTCACCTGCTGGTCATTTCTTACAGAACAATAATATTCCATAACATTCATATACCACAATTTATTCAGCCATTCTCCAAATGATGGGCATCCACTCAAGTTTCCAATTTCTGCCACTATAAACAGGGCTGCCACAAACGTTCTTGCACACACGGGTCCCTTTCCCTTCTTTAAGATCTCTTTGGGGTATAAGCCCAGTAGTAGCACTGCTGGATCAAAGGGTATGCACAGTTTGATAACTTGTTGATATTGAATACAGGGGAATTTCAAGGGCTGACAGATGGTTCTATATGTTTTTGTCATAATTGTAGTTCCACTATGTCCATATTGTTCTCCAGAATGGCTGGATGTATTCACAATTCCACCAGCAATGTATCAGTGTCCCTGTTTTCCCACATCCCTTCCAACATTCTGCATTATCTTTCCCTGTCATTCTAGCCAATCTGACAGGTGTATAGTGGTATCTCAGAATTGTCTTAATTTGCATTTCTCTGATCAATAGTGATTTGGAGCATCTTTTCATGTGACTAGAAATAGTTTTAATTTCTTAATCTGAAAATTGTCTGCTTATATCCTTTGACCATTTCAATATGGACTTTCTCAAAAAGACCTGATCTCAATCACCTCACCTTTTTCAGAAGTCTTAGACTGCCCCATACCAAGGAGGTACCAAGCACAACCACTGACCCCCAAGTGTCCAAGGAGTCGTGAAGGGCTTAAAACTGCCCTCCATTATATAACTATGTCTAAAGAACTATAAAACTGTGCATATCCTTTGACCCAGCAGTGCCACTACTAGGTCTGTATCCCAAGAAAATCATAAAGGAGGGAAAAGGGCCCACATGTGCAAAAGTGTTTGTAGCAGCTCTTTTTGTGGTGGCAAAAGAATTGGAAAATGAGTTGATGCCCATCAGTTGGGAAATGGCTGAATAAGTCATGGTACATGGAAGTAATAGATTATTATTGTTCTATAAAAAATGATGAATAAACTGATTTTAGAAAGGCCTGGAAAGATTCACACAAACTGATGCTAAACAAAACAAGTAGAACCAGGAATACATTGAACACATAACAGCAAGGTTGTGGGATGATCAGCTATGAAAGACTTGGTTCTTCTCAAAGGTTCAGTGATCCAAGGCAGTCCCAATAAAATTTGGATAGAAAATGCCATCTTCATCTACAAAGAGAATCCATGAGATTGAATGTAAATCAACACATGCTATGTTCACTTTTTTTCTGTTTTTTTTCCTTTTTGTGTTTTTTTCCCTTTTGTTCTGATTTTTCTCCCCAACATGATTCAAAAATAGGTATGTATTTTAAAAGTTAATACACAAGTATAACCAGAAAAAATAAAACAATTTTGAAAATTTAAAAAATAAAAAGAAATATATTAGCAATTAGGTAGGGCTAAAGATAAAAAAAGAACTGCACTAACATTTGCCTTTCCCAGACAACTTCCCAAGGGTCAGCATGTCTGGGGAAAACACAGAAAAGATATTTAAATGGGAGAAAACTCCTGGGGATTCCATTAAATATAACCATATCCTTGCCAAACCCAAAGACTTGCTCTCTATAAGAATCCAAACCACTATGAAGTTTTTAAATTGCAGCAAGTCTACTAATTATCAATAATAGACTTTCTTTCTTTACTTCAAACTCCTCATTATAAATAGACTCAATGTGTATAGGATGGTGGCAAAATGAATTTTAGTTTTAAGGGATTCTTCATTTTCTCTTATTATAGTTCTGACTGAACTGACTGTACTAGACATTGCTACATGCTGATATACTCCAACTAAATCCCAATTTCCAACTATAACTCTTCTCAACCTTATTAACTATATTTTAGCCACCCTAAATATATTTTTAACTCAACTTCTTAACCATTACTAAAACTAAATTACTTGCTAGCCAATGAAACAAATCTGCTCCTATAACTATTAATATTCTCCTTACTCTCCTGTCTTCAGGAAGGTTCCCATCCCTCACCAGTTTCATGCCCAAATGACTTATTCTACAAGAACTAATCACCAATGGAAATATAGTGTTCTCAGTTAGTTTATCTATTTGAGAAAGACAGAGAGAGACAGAGTGAGAACTAGTTGGCCAACAAACATTTATTAAGCACCCTCTATGTGTCAGGCTCTATGCTAAGCACCCAGGGGAAAAGGCCTCAAGGATAAAGCTCTGTTGACCAGAAGGTTGTCCAGTGGACACTTTGGATGTGAATATTTCTACTATAAGAGAGCATTGTGTATCCAGATAAGTCAAGAGGAAAGCTTGGGCAAATCAAACTTGCTACTGAAAACAAGTCAACAATTTAAACAGTTTTCCAATTGGCATTATTAAGTGCCTTCTGTATGCTAGGTACTTTGCTAAGTACTGAAAATACAAAGAAAGAATGACTGAAACTTGGTCCATGAGAGGAGTGTTCAATAAAACAAAACAAAACAAAACAAAAACCCAATAATAATCCTCATGCAATGTAATTCCTTGTATAAGGTGGTACAGTTGGTGGATTGCTAGTCCTGGAGTCAGGAAGTATCTTCTTCCTGAGTTCAAATATAGCCTCAGATACTTACCAGCTATGTGACCCGGGGCAAGTCACTTAACCCTGCTTGCCTCAGTTTCCTTATCTATAAAATGAGCTGGAAAAGGAAATGACAAACTACTCTGGTATCTTTACCCAAAAAACTCCAAATGGGATAATGAAGAGTTGGATACAACTGAACAACAGAACAACAATAACAATTCTTTGTATCCTATAAGAACTAGGAAGAACTTGAAATTGGCCAGAGAGTTCCCTGGGAGGTCCCCATAATGACTTCCAGAAAGTATGATGAAGTAGAAGCAGCTTGAGATTTAGAGTCAGAAGTTCAGATTCTGGCTTTGCCACTTAATGTGACATTGGGCAAGTCCCTTACCCTAAAGTCCTCATTTTCAAAATGGTAAAGGGGTAAGGAACTGGACCTAAGTGTGGTACACTGGGGAAACTCTGGATATGAAATTAGAGAAATTTGATGCTAAAGAATCAGGAGAAGGGAAGTGACATGCTAATTGTGGAAATTCTAATTGTGAGGGGAAGCAGAGTCTCTAGGGTCAGAAAATCTTCATTCAAATTCCTCCTCTGATGCATAATGTCTCTGTGACTTTGGACAGGTCATTTAAGCTGTTTCAGCCTCAATCTCCTTATTTACAAAATGAGTAGATCGTACTAAATGATTTCTGAAGTACCTTCCAATTCTTGATCTACTATTCTACTTGTGTGATATGGGACACATCATTTTCCATCTTTCGCATTTTTAAAATGAAATTGTTGGAATAGATTCTCTTCCAGTCCTTTCTGTGGTTCCCTGAATTCTGACTCAGCCTGCCACAACTGGCTTTCCCCCCACATTTTACTAAGTAGTCCCAAAGATGACCTGGCATAGTATGAACCAGTTAATTAGATAGAGTCTTTAGGTTTGGTTGAGTAGAGGAGGAGGATGTTTAGACATATCCCAATGCTTTGCTCAATCATATCAGAAAAGATTGCCTTTGTAAATTTCTGGAAAGTAACAGGCATCTTGCAGGGTCCAGTACTCATATTGCCTCAACTGAGACAGAAAGGTATTTTCCATTCTTCTCTTTTAAGAATTTAAATGGGGTTATCATAGTTCTCTCTTCTTTTAAATCCAATTTAGTGAACTATTTGCCCTAGTTGGCCAGCAAATCCAGTATCTGGGAGATGCTGATTAAAGAGAGTGGTTGCTTCTAAGATCAATTATCAGATTTCTCACTCTATCCTAAGGGAAAATACAGCCAGTGTCATTAAGATCTAGAGATCTCTGGGTCTGAATAGTCCAGATTACCTTTCAACCATAACCATATATAAGAGATAAAAGGCAAATCTTTCATTTTAGATAGACACAGCCTAAGGGATAAGCTCATATATTAGTGAGCACTCAGAATAAGACAACAGATGAAATCCTAGAATCAAAGAATTTCACAGTTGGAAGGGACATCAGAAACCATTAAAAATCAATCCAAAAGCATTCTAGGTCACCTTAAACCCAATAAGTGAGTATTAAGCTGCTGTTCAAAAAACTCCAGAGAGAGACCTGGGATGGAATCAGCTCTTACTGACTCCCAAGACCTGGTGGTTAATTGTTCAGTGTCAGCATTTTATACCTCAAAAATTGGCAATGCTACAAATCAGGAATTAATTTGTTGTTTTGTTGATTGTCTAAAGAAGCAGGAACCTACTATGATTAGAAGCAATCCATTTCACTTTGGGATTGTTCTAATTGTAGGGAAAGTTTTCATTACATTAAACCTAAATTTATCCCCCACCTCCATCCTAGAAGATAAGCAGAGCAACTGTGGTCCATCTACCAAATGATAAGTCTTCAAATATTTGAAAACAATTGTCACGTGTCTCTCACCCCCATCCACCAAGTCTTTTCATTTACAGGCTAAACATCCCAAGTTTCTTTGACCAGTCTTCATAAGGCGTGATTTCAAGACCCTTCACTGTCCTGGTTACCTTCTTCTAAAAATTCTTTCATCAATGTCCTTTTTAAAATTTAATGACCAAAACCGAACATGATATTCTAGATGCCTGACTAGGCAATGCCCCTATTGTCCTGGGCAATCAGTCTCTCTTAATCCAGCCTAAGACTGCATTAGATTTTTGACTTATATCATACTGTTGGCTTACTATTTATCTTGAAGTCCAATAAAACCTATAGATCTTTTCCCTATCTCTCTGATCTTGCACATGTGAAGCCTAATTTTATAATTCCCCTCTATGAGCTTGTTTAAATCTAAGGAAGAGAGACATAGTTTCCTCTCAGAAATAACTTCATTATAATCTATTGCATTAAAAACAATAATAGAAGTGGTCACTGCTGTTGCTGTTCAGTCATTTTTAAGTCATGTCCAACTCTCTGTGACCCCATTTGGAGTTTTCTTGGCAAAGTTTTTGGAGTGCTTTGCCGTTTCCTTCTCCAGCTCATTTTACAGATGAGGAAATTGAGGCAAACAGGATTAAGTGATGTGTCCAGGATCACACAGTATATGTGTGAGACCAGATTTGAATTCAGAAAGAGGAGTCATCCTGATTCCCAGACCCTACACTCTCCCCTGTACCATGTAGCTGCCAATGATAGAGGATGCATGCTAATTTATGACATTTATTAACTCCCAGCATACCTATTCTGATTCAGGCAGTATGTGCTATTTCACATCCATAAAGTCCCACCAGGTGCTGTCAGCTCTTTCAGAGTGACAAATTGTTCTGAGTAGCTCCTGACACTGCTTTTATATATTCAGAAGTAGTCACAGGGAACTGGACCCCATTGGTACAAATATACCAATCTTTGGAAAACAGGCCCTAGGCAGCTTGAAAATAGCTAGATAAGGACATCTATAGAAAAAGGTTGATACAATTATTTTGATTTCTAGTTGTTGCTCCTAAGGACTCATCAGTCATTCTGACTGTTTAATCTTCCTGCCCCTTCTCCTTTTGCTAGGAAAGAGTTCCTAGACTAACCAAGATACCTCACTCAATGTAAAACTTTCTATTTATTTCTATTAAATAGTATATTAGGAGATTCAAAGATAGAGGATCTGAATCTAAATCCTCAGTATTACCATATGCTAAACTTGACCAAGCTCAAGCCAAGAGGTATTTATTAAGTTTTATTGCATGTAAGGTATTGCAATAGCCATTTGGGGATACAAAGTCAAAACTAAAAAATGATCCCAGCCTTCAACAGGCTTACATTCTATTGCAACATATGTAAGGCAGATTTCTGGAGTTTGTCTTCCTCAAACAGAAAATGAAGGGATTAAATTAGATAATTCTTAGGTTCCTTTTAACTCTAAATCTGTAATAATTAGAGGTAAATCTACTGAAGAGATATATAAAGTTCAATTTTTCTATGAACCCCTTTGAATTGCTAGTAAATTGGTTGGGAGGAAATTCAAACATTTTTAAAATGATATATAGGTAAGTGGCTACTTAAAAATAATGTGGTGAATTTTTTCGTAAATAAAAGGTCATCATTAATAAAACTCTCCCTGTGTTCAAAATAGTTTGGTTTAGTGAATTCAAGAACTACATATGCTGTCTCTACCACTTAAATGAATGACCCTAAGTAAATAATTTAACCTTAATAAGCCTCCAAAGTTTTGATATCTATGAAATGGATATATTTTTTATAAAACTTATAGTAATACTATATAATTAGCATATCATTCTATTAAAATATCTGTTTGCCTACTTCTCAGGGTCTATAATATATTATCACATAATATATTTTTAAATTACTTTGCGAACTTTAAAACATAATATATATGTCATCTAGGTAGTCTTTAAGTCCCTAAAGGCTGTTTATCTCACCAAAGTAGGTACTTAATAAAGAACTGATTGATTGGTTCATTGATCACATTCAGTTGAAGTTTTCATTTCAAGGAATTTTTCATAAGCATCTTCTCTTTGCAAAGTACTATACTAGTCAATACAAGTTTGCAATATAGATTTATAATACCAGTTTAGATAAGATGAAGTCTATATCTCAAGAAGTTTACAATATAGAGGAAAAGATACATACATAGATAACTATAATGCATAATTATATAATAAGTTCATTAGAAAATAATAAAGCAAAATTCTAAGTGAGCCATAGGGAATATCATTAAAATTTCTTTCTCCCAGTGCTTAGTACAGTGTGCAAATGAGGTTTTTAATAAACGTTTCTCATTACAACTCTTAGGTACCACCACACACTTCTCAGATTGGCTAAGATGACAGGAAAAAAGATAATGATGAATGTTGGAGGGGATGTGGGAAAACTGGGATACTAATATATTGTTGTTGGAGTTGTGAACTGATCCAACTGATCCATTCTGGAGAGAATATGGAACTGTGCCAAAGGGGTATAAAACTGTGACTACCCTTTGATTCAGCACTGTCTCTACTGGGTCTGTATCCTAAAGAGATCATAAAAAAGGGAAAAGGACCCACATGTGCAAAAAAAGTTTGTGGCAGCCCTTTTTTTTGTAGTGTCTGAAAACTGAAAACTAAGTGGATGCCCATCAGTTGAAGAATGACTGAATAATTTATGGTATATACATATTATGGAATATTAGTGTTGTATAAGAAACCATCAACAGGATGATTTCAGAGAGGCTTGGAGAGACTTACAGGAACTGATGATAAGTAAAGAACATTATACACAGCAACAGCAAAATTATACAATGATCAATTCTAATGGGTTGCTCTTTTTAATAGTGAGGTGATTCAGGCCAGTTCCAAAGGTCTTGAGACAGAGTAGCCATCTGCTCTTAGAGAGAAGACTGTAGGGACTCAATGTGGATCACAACATAATATTTTCACTTTTTTGTTGTTTGCTTGCATTTTGTTTTTTTTTTCTCATTTTTTTTCTTTTTGAACTGATTTTTCTTGTGCACCATTATAATTGTGAAAGTATGTATACAGGAATTGCGCATATTTAATCTATATTGTGTTACTTGTTTCTAGGGGAGGAGTGGAGGAAGGGAGAGAGAAAAAAATGTATAACACAAGATTTTGCTAGAGTGAATGTTGAAAACCATCTATACGTGTGTGAAGAAAATAAAAAAAAACTTTATAAAAAATACAATAAATGTTTCTTGTTGAATGAAATTGACATTTAATTGGCCCTAACAGTTATTTCCCTCTAAGAGCAATGTGGGAGTGGATGGAAGAAGAGAAAATGTATACTACAAGGCACAGAGAGTGGCTGCCAAAGGGCCTTGGTTCTGGTGATTATCGCACCCCTTTGAGCACAGCTCCTCTTTCTCATAGCTCCATGTCCAACACATTTTCATCAAATCAACAAGAATGAACTCCAGGATAGAGGTATCTTGGCAGTAATCCTACCAAGGAAGACAATATAATTTTATAGAAAGGAGCCTGGATTGGAAGTCAAGAGAGCAGCACCCAAATCCGATCTCCACCATAAAATAACTATGACTTTGGTCTTTCCGGACCTCAGTTTCCCCATCTGTAAAATGTATATAGTTGTACCAGAGACCCTGAGCATCTTGTTAAACTCTGTAATTCCACTTGGGTGCAGTCCCTGTGTGGGACTTTCCCTGCTGTCATAAAGTGCCTTCCATCACCTTTGTGGCTTATTGCCACTCCTCGGATGATCTGAGAACTTCAATGTCAGCAAATACCTTCTTCCTGCTGGTCAACACCATTCTCAGCCTTAGGGACGCTGCCAGTTCCATTGTCCTCCGGAAGATGGCAGATGCTGCACTCTGCTTTCTGTTTAAATCTCCATCAGTTCCCTACTCTCTGCCATCCTTGACTTCTCCAGCAGATGGTGCTCACCCCTTTTCCAGGGGCGCATCTTGCTCACCTGTCCAAATGGGGGATGAGTCTTTAAAGGTGATATATAGATATATATAGATATATATAGATATATATATACATATATCTCAAAAACTCAGATCTCCAGTTGTCTTAGACTTTCTTTGGAATATGGTCACCATAACTTCAGACATCACATTTCAGGTTTCTTTGGAATTTATGTGAAGCCCTCTTCCTTACACTCCCACAAGCACCTGTTACTTATACCCAGCAGGTTTGGGATCTCTTTACCACATATCTGAGTTGTTTTTGTTACTCGTGTTGTATTTTGTTACTGCCCCATCCTATTATTTTTGCTTTGGGCAGCTAGTCTAGAAGAAAGGGAATACTGCCAGCTCCTCTCATTGTAGACATTTTGACACAGGGAAGAAGGAAGGGATTTGTAATTCCTGTATTATATACACCACCTCCTATCCCTGGGGTAGGGAAATTAGATGATTTAATCCTAAAACACAATAATGTGTGAAAGAGATTATTTTTCTCTATTCAGTGTCCACTATTCCATTTCAGGTGAGTTCCTTTAAGTGAGCTGCAGATGAAAGCATATTTGCTCAGTATAGTTACAGAATCATAGAATTTTAGAGCTTGGCAGGGGAAATTTCAAAGACCATTCAATACATACATAAACAGAAATCTCTCCCAAAATATCTTGGACAGGTGTTTTTAAAAAAGACGTTAAAACTCTTCAGTCTCTACTTGGAGATCTTCTGTGAAGGGGTGCCAATGAACAAGCCATTCTCCTTTGGGGAAATTCTAAAACTTGGAGAATTTTCCCTTATTTCCAGTTTGTAATCTTCCAAATTTCAGTACAAATGCATTATTACATCATTACATTACTCTGCTTCACTTGATTATTTCCTATTTGCTTGGCATTTCTCATGGACTCTTTCTTCCCATTTCATTCTCCAGTCACAAAATTCTATGTCAGGAGTCCTGGACAGAGCCTGTTCTTTGCCAAACTCTTTTAATACAATCACCTACATTTTATAATCACCATTCCCTTGACTCATATAAGACACCAATTCATAAGCAATGCAATTAATATTGAAAATAGACAAGTAAAGTTGTGAATGGCTACAACTGTTCTAAAAATCAAGATATAATTTTTTAAAATTTATTTTATTTTTGATGTGTGGAATAAAACAAGCATTTCCATGACATAGTATGATTAAATGAAACTGCAAATCTACTATCCACAACTTGCTCTTTCAAATATACAACAAAATTTCCCCATAAATGTCTTTTTTACCCCAAGATATAATTATGCAAATAAAGTGATTCAAATATCTATACCCTTTGACACAGAGATGCTACCACTAGGCATATACCCTAAGATCACTGACAAAACAAAAACAAAGATGAATATTTCAAAACAGTTATAGCCACATTTTTATGAGTAAAGAATTGCAAACATAGTAGATGCCTATTGATTGGAGAATGACTAAAATTATAGTATGTGAATGTATAAGAAACAATGAAAATGATGTGTGTGTATATATATATATACATATATATATATATATATATATATAGAGAGAGAGAGAGAGAGAGAGAGAGAGAGAGAGAGAAGTGTGGGAAGACTAACAGGAACTGATGCAAAGTGTAGTAAGCAGAGTCATGAAAAAATATACACAATGGCTGCAACTATGTAAATCAGAAAAATAATGACCACAAAACTATTGAAATTGGATGCTGAGAAATCATAGAGTAAATTTGGCTTCAAAGAAGAGACATGAGAAGATAATTTCACTTTACTTCTTAGCAGAGATTGCAGCCTACAAGTACAGAAGATAGTACATAATTAAATTTTTTTTCAGTGTATTGATCATTTTTTTCTGATTTTTCCCTCTTCTCTCTATTTTTAAACAAACTTATATTGTTGTTGTTTTTATAACAGGTCTCTTTGGGAGGGAGGCATACAGAGGGAAATCAATAAAAATCCTTTACCAAAAAATAAGAGACAAATGGACCAAAAAATATCCACAAAGGAAAGAAAAACTCACAATTTCTTATTCTTTTGATTCTTCTCTTCACAAAATAATGATAAACAGCCTGGAATAAATTGCTAGTGGAGTCAGGAAGATCTGGATTCAAGTTTCACTTCTGACATCTTGACTATGTGATTCTAGGCAAGTCATTTCACTTTTTGGTGCCCCACATAACTCTAAAAACTAGTTGAAAAAATGCTGATGTTTACATTGGTAAAGAGATTTTCCATAGAAGCAAATTCCCTATTCAGAAGAAACAATTTTTTGTTCTTATCACCCTACTAATTACATGAGAAAAGGGACTAACCATGTCTTATTCAAATTTTCTCTCTCTCCCATTAAAGAACACATGCAGTGGGCACTTAATAAAAATCTATATGGAGGTGAGCTGAATGAATAAATCAGCCATATGACCTTGGACAATTTGTTTCATCTTTCTGACCTTCATTTTTCCATCTGCAAACTGAAATGTGACTAGATTCAGAATTCTTTATTTATTTTGGATCATGAACCTCTTTGGCAGTGTGGTGAAGCCTAAGGATCCTTTCTTAGGTCAATAATTTTTTTTAAAAAGCATTACATGAAGTACTATATTTAAATTCTAGGTTAGTAAACATAAAAAATTTTTTTCCCACACAAGTTCATGGATTTTCTGAAATTCTTGGATCTAAATACCCCAGGTTATCCCCTGGACCAGAATATCTAAGGCCCCTTATTACTCTAATCTTCTGTACTCTTTGTGAATCTGAAGCCTTGTAAACAGAACAGAGCAGAATGGGGTTTAAAAGTATAACCTGTTCATCCTTGGGGACAAATGAGACTGGGGGACAGATAGGAAGGCAAGCAAATTAGTTTGATTGAGAAAAGAGTCCATGTTGGGAAGTAATGAGAAATGAGAGTAATGTGGGGAATTTGGAATTAAGGTTTGGAGGAATAGTGGGAAAAAAAGTTGAGAGCTGTAATAAGACTTCTTTGGACTTGTGCAGCCCTCATATACCTCCTAAAAGATTGCAATACTCTGTGGATGATACCTGGAACTTCAGAAGGCCTGTTCCTGATTCTAGCTCTCCTATCCACTGCATCTATGACCATACAGAAGAGTTTCTAAACTTTCTCTTTCAAACCTCCTCCTCCAGGCCATCAATGGGAAAAAAGACTGGGCTTGGAGAGAATAATGAACAGTAGTGGAACTCTTTGAAGCTTAAACCAAAGACAAATACTAACTATTACTCCATTTTAAGGAATGCCCTTGTCTCTGCACTTAAAGTGTCAGGTCTTAATCCTGGATTCTCTGCAATCCCAGGGATCCTAGCAAGGAGAGGGGAGGAGAGAGGGTACAGCACTGCCTCTTCCTGCCACCCGACTCTTCCTCACTCTTTCCTAAGAATAGATGTATGAATTGCTCTTTCTCCTGCGTTCACTGAAGTGGAAGCAGTGATAGTATTTGCTTCCAGATGTGGGTAGAGCACAGGGCCTAGAATCAGGAAGCCATGAATTAAAATTTGGTCTCAGACACTTAACTAGCTGTGTGACCCTGGGCAAGTCACTTAACCCTGTTTTTCTCAGTTTCCTCATCTGTAAAATGAGCTGGGAGAAGAAAATGACAAACCAGTCCAGTGTCTTTGCCAAGAAAACCCCAAATGGGATCATAAAAAATTAGACACAACTCAACAACAATAATTGAGAGATGGGGGTCAAGAATGAAAAATAGAAGGGATATAGGTTCCTTTCCTTTACAATTTGGTGGGTCAGTCAAGGTGCATTCATGAAAGATTTTCTATGTACCAGGTATTCTGCTAAGTCCTAGGGATACAGAAAAGGGAAAAATATGGTTCCTAATTTTATACTCTAATGGGGAAGGTAGCAAATGACTATTACTATGTGCAGAAAAGATAGATGTAGTGTAAATAGAAAGTAATCTCAAAGAAAATTAGCTAACAATATGGGAAAGGTGAGAAAGCCAGGGAAACGGCCAGTAAAAAAGGCCTAAAATTATGAAGAATGTCATGTATAAGAAACAGCAAGGAGACCAGTGTTATCAGATTGTAGAAGGGTATAAAGAGTGACAAGACAAGAAAGGTAGGTAGAGGGATTTAAAACTCAGAGTATTCATTTTTTGATACTAGATGTCCACAGTTATCAAACTTTGGGGTCTCAGGATCCCTTTGTGCTCTTAAATATTACTGAGGAATTTAAAGAGCTTTTGTCTATTTCAGTATGTTAGTTAAAACTGATAAATCTTTAAAATATTTAATTCTTTTAAAAATAATAATAAATCTATTACATGTTAGTATGTGTAATACATTCTATGAAAAAAAAATGTTTTCCTGAACTAAAACAATTTAGTGAGAAGAGTGAAATGTTTTACATTTTTGCATATATCTTTAATGTTTGGCTTACAGGAAGATTTCTAGTTTTCTGTTGCTTCTGCGTTCAATCTGTCACAATATGTTGTTTGGTTAAAATATATGAAGAAAATCCGGCCTCATACCAATATGAACTTAGAAAAGGAAGGAGTATTTTAATGGTTTTTTAGATAATTATAGATATTCTTCTTTGATACTATACCAGAACTTGAAAAATAATTGAAATGCAGAATCTGAATTCCAACCAATTAACTTTTTATACTCCATTCTATTAAAATCCACTTATCTATCCTGCACTTGAATAGATCTTTTAACCATATACAATTTTGTAACATCATGCATTGGTCATTTGAAAAATACTAATTCACTGAGTTCTTTGAAATGTTGACATGTTTCATTATACAATAGTTTTAAAATTACACTTCTTTGTATCACTACCACTCTCATCAGAAAAGACATTTAAATATTTAGAAGTTGTCATATTCACAGTAGGAAATACAAGTTTTCTAAAATTCAGATTTTCACTTGAAAGCTAGTATTTCATCATCATCAACAAAGACCATCAATTTTTTTCCTTAAAGTGACAGGCTCACTTTGTTCATTTTCAAAAAAAAAAAAAAAGTCTGCCAAATAGTCAAGTGTGGGTCATAGTTTATTAATTATTCTTTCAAATAAAAATGGTATTTCATGAAAAAAATGCTGGTTCAGTTCTCAACTCAAACAACCCCAGAGGGCTTTCATTCACACACTCCTTGTTTTAATATAGAGTAGTGCTCTCCCCATTTCATCACCCATTTTAATCACCTCTCAGTGGCCAAGATTTAATAAAATTCATATTTTTATTGCTCATCAAGCACATGCTTAAGTAAAATTGACATTTTTAAATTGCTGGGAGTGCCTGGTAGTAACAAATACAATGACTTCTAGAACTGTTAGGTGTTACTGCCTTGAGATGTCCGCAGGTTTACCCATCACTGCTTTTGGATCATACATGCAAATGCCAACACAATCATGCCAGGACAGACTGTGAGACTCAAAAAATGTATTCAGCATTCTGAATATTTCAGCACCTCTTGTATTTGTTGCCAGACATTCACATAAGCGAAGATGTTCTTCTATAATTGGTTGTTGATATCATACAAATACATACAGAACAAGTCCAATCATGTCTGTAGATTTGTAATGCAAAAGTACAATTCTACAGATAAAAGATTAACTCAGTCTTCATATTTGCAGCGAAATCTTTCATTCACAGGTCAGGTGACCTCTGGAAAACTCCATTTTATCCTCATGAAAGAATGAAAAGGAAAAAGGCAAATAATGTTGGCAATATTATTATGAAAATACTTCTGACTTTACAGATCTCCTCACAGTGTCTTGAGGATCTCCAGGGCACACCTTGAGAACAACTGCAATAGTTTATAGGGAGCTACTGAAATTTGCTGAGGAGGGAGGCAACATGATCAGACCTGCATTCTCGGAAGGTCACTTTGGCACCTGAGTGGAAGATGGACAAGTGGAGAGAGAGTTTAGACAGGGAAACTAATCAGAAAACCTTGAAATATTCCATGTGTGAGATGATGTGATCTTGTTCTAAAGTGGTGGCTGTTGAGGTGGAGAGAAGGGAACATAAAAGAAATGTATTGCAAAGGTAGAAATAACAAAACTTGGCAGTAGGTTGGATATATGGAAGAAAAGGGACTGAAGAGCTGAGGATGACACAGGGTTCAAACCTGGTAACTAGGAGGATGGCGATGCTTTCAAGAGTAGGAAAATTCAGAGGAGATAAAACATTGGTGAGAAAGATAATGAGTTCTGTTTTGGACATGTTGCGATTGAGAGGACTCTGGAATTTCTAAGGGGAGATGTCCAAGAAGCCATTCATAATTACAGCTCAGGAAAGAGATCAAGAGATATAGATTCAACTATCAATTGCATTAGGCAATTAAGTTGTACAGTGGATAGAACACTGGCTATTGAATCAAGATGACCTGAGTTCAAATGTGACCTCAGACACTAGCAACTTGAGCAAGTTTGTTGGTTTGCCTCAGTTTCCTCCTCTATAAAATGAGATGGAGGATATGGCAAACTATTCTAGTATCTTTGACCAAAAAAATCCCCAAAGGGGACCATGAAAAGTCAGACAAGATTGAAACAATTCAACAATAGTTATCATCTGCACATATATAATCATTGTATCCATTGGAGCTGATGAAACCACTGAGTGAAATGTTATAACTAGGGAAAAGAAGACCCAGGACAGACCATTAGGAAACACTCACAGATTTCAGCCTAATTTACTGCAGCGCCCAGAGCCCTTCCTCAGCCCTGAAACTGTCCACCCCATCAAACGCATCACTCTGATGGGAGGAGGAGCCAAGTACTGATGTTACTAGGATAAAAGCAAGCACTTGAAACCTGGCTCCTCCACCTACTTATCTGCAAGCCTCTCAAATTTGCTTGCTTCAGGAAAGCAATTCCCATTCTAATCTGGGCAAATTCCACAACCCAGCAAAAAAAAGACCTGAATGAGTTCATCAGGAAATATTTCAAGAGTCAGAGTTAATAGAGATCTATAGGGCTTTCTCATTGAGCAGAAAGAAAAGCTATGCTCAATGTGTCTCCAAGGTCCAAGGAGATCAGTCTTCTTTTTGGAAATGAACATCATGGAATTTTAAAGGCAAGAGATTCCAGAGAGGTTGGCAGCTCTGGGAACCAATCTATCTGCCCACACACCTAAAGGAGAAGATGTCTCTTGGCTGCCCTAGTAGAGCCAACAAAGCTAGCTCAAAAGGATGATGTTTTCGTTTTTTTTTCAAGTAACAAATTTTTTTTATTAATCTGTCCATCCCATTATCCTCCTCTCATTGAACAAATGAAAAATATCCCCCAATTAATCCCTTAATACATCTCAACATAGTCTTACAAAACATATTTCTATATTAGCCATGTCCAAAGATGTATTTCTCTTTCTGTATTTAAAGTTCATCACCTTTTTGCCAGGAGGTGAGAGGAGGGTTTCATCTTCATCCTTTTGGACTTGAGGATTGTCCATGTGTTGATTAGCATTCTAAAATAGTTCAGAGTTGTTTTTCTCTATAATGCTATGATTGTTTAGGTTGTGTTCCTATTTCTTACTTCATTTTACATTATTTCATGAAGGTCTCCCTAGCTCTTTCTGAAACTGCATCATTTCTTGTGACTCAGTAATATTCTATTATACCTATATATCACAAGTTTTTAACCATTCTCCAACAAAATACCACCTCAATTTATAATTTCTAGCTACTACAAAGAGAACTTCTGTAAATATCTTTGCACATATAAATCCTGTTTCTCCTTCTCTGCTTTCATTGGGTTATATACAGATCTAGTAAAGAATATAGCAAGGTCAAAGGGTATGCATGGTTGGGTAAATTTCTGGGCATGGTTCCAAATGCTTTTTAAAAGAGCTGAACCAATTTACATTTGCACCAGTAAATGCATCCCAGAATACTCCTGAGTGCAGCTCAAATCAGATTAAAATGTAATTGGAAAACATTTAACAAAATAAATATAATTACCACAAAACATAGATGATCCTAATATGTGATTTTCTAAGTCAATAAGAGACCTGCAGGGATCCTTATAGACAATTTAGTGGTCCTCATTTATATTTGAGTTTGGCACCATTGCCCTAGTATGCCTATTTTCCCACTGCCCACCATTTATCATTTTCCTTTATGTCATTTTTACCAGTCCTCTCTATGTAAAGCAGTACCTCAAAGTTGCTTTATTTTGCATTTCTATAATTATTAGAAATTTAGAGCATTTTTTTCATATAATTATTGAAAGCTTAAATTTTTTCCTTTGAAAACTGATCATATCCTTTGACCTTATCTACTGGAGAAAGGCTTTTAGTCTCTGAAATTTAAATCAGTTTCCTTATAGGTTTTGAAAATTATAACTTTATAAGAGAAACATTGCAAAGATTTTTTTCTCAACCTGTTTTCCTTCTAATTTTAACTGCATTAGATTTCTTTGAACAAAAACTTTTAAATTGTATGCCATCAAAGTTGGCTATTTTATCTTTTGTTTTACCATAATTTGTTTAGTCTATAAAATAATTTCTTCCTTACCCCTCTAATTAATTTACAATGTGAATTTTATATCTAAGTCTTGTATCCATTTGGAATCTTATCTTGGTGTTTGGTGTGAGATAATGGGACCTTTATTTTTCACTGACCATAATCTATATTTAATGGTAGTTATTAGAGCATATACCTTACCTACTCAAATAGAGCTTGTAGTAATAAAGGAGGCTGTTTTATCCATCTTCAGATCTCTTTAGAGCTTAGTATTGTGCCTTGTACATACTAAGTGCTCAGTAATATTAATGAATGAATGGAGAAATGGATGGATGGACAGAAACAGAGAGAAGGATAGAGAGAGAGGAGGGAGGAAGGAAATAGAGACAGAGAGAGACACACAGAGAGACAGAGAAAAAAGAGATAAAGAGAGAAAAAGAACAAGGAAAAGAGATAGAAACACACACAAAGAGAGACAGAGACAGAGAAAAAGAAAGAGTAAGACGGGGGGGGGGAGGAAATAGAGAAACAGAGAGAGACACACACAGAGAGAGATAGAGAAAAAAAGAGAGACAGAGACAGAAAAAGAACTAGGGAGAGGGGGGGCGGAATAGAGAGAGAGACACACACACACAAAGAGAAAGAGAGAGACACACAGAGAGACAGAGAAAAAGAGAGACAGAGACAGAAAAAGAGCTAGGGACAGAGAGATAGAGACAGAGAGAGAGAGAAAGAGAGAGAGAGAGAGAAAGAGAGAGAGAGAGAGAGAGAGAGAGAGAGAGAGAGAGAGAGAGAGAGAGAATGGAACTGATTAACTATAGGGAAGGAAGAAAGGAAAGATGCCAAAACAGCAATAATTGAAAGAAAAATAGGGAAACTTAGTGGAGTGATGAGGCTGCTGTATTTTTCACTTTAGTTATGTTTCTTTTGTGTGTGGATAGTGTGATCGAGAATAGGAAGACTCGGATTTAAATTATTTTTCTGATATATACTAATGGCTGGATCCTGGACAAGTCACTTAATTTTTCTATGGTATAAATTACAGAACCTGTGGCTAATCTATGTTGGCAAAAGGAGCTTCCTCACTGAAAAGTTCCCTACACCAATGAAATGGCAGTCTGATCCATAGTTTATGTGTCCTAGTCCTCTACTAGAATGTAAGCTCTATGAGGTGAGCTTATGCAGGGCCTAACACATTGTAGACATTCCATGATACTTGTCAATCAATGAAGAAACAATGTTATTTCTTAACTAAATTTTCCACCTCCAAGGAATTTGTGACCAAAAGAACTAAAGATCATTATTGATCACAAAATAAATGACTTTGATTATATTAAGTTAAAAAGTTTTTGAACAAACAAAACTAATGCAGACAACAGTAGGAGGGAAGCAATAAAATGGGAAAACATTTTTATATTCAAAGGTTCTGATAAAGGCCTCATTTCTAAAATATATAGAAAATTGTCTCAAATTTATAAGAAAGCAAGCCATTCTCCAATTGATAAATGGTCAAAGGATATGAACAGACAATTTTCAGATGAAGAAATTGAAACTATTTGTAGTCATATGAAAAGGTGCTCTAAATCACTATTGATAGGAGAAATGCAAATTAAGATGACAGGAAAAGATAATGCTGAATATTGGAGGGGATGTGAGAAAACTGGGACATTAATACATTCGGGAGAGCAATCTGGAACTATGCTCAAAGAGTTATCAAACTGTGCATACCTTTCATTCAGCAGTGTTACTACTGGGCTTATATCCCAAAGAGATTTTGGAGAAGGGAAAGGGAGCTGTATGTGCACGAATGTTTGTGGCAGCCCTCTTTGTAGTGGCCAGAAACTGGAAACTGAGTGGATGCCCATCAACTGGAGAATGGCTGAACAAATTATGGTATATGAATGTTATGGAATATTATTGTTCTGTAAGAAATGACCAGCAGAATGATTTCAGAGAAGCCTGGAAAGACTTACACGAACTGATGCTGAGTGAACTGAGAAGAACCAGGAGATCATTGTACATGGCAACTACAAGACTATACAACAATCATATCTGATGGACGTGGCTCTCTTCAACAATGAGATGATTCAAACCAGTTCCAATTGTTCTATAATGAAGAAAATTAACTACACCCAGCAAAAGAACTTTGGAAAATGACTGTGGACTACAACGTAGCATTTTCATTTTATCGGTTATTGTTTGCTTGCATTTTTGTTTTCCTTCTCAGGTTTTTTTCTTTTTATATCTGATTTTTCTTGTACAGCAAGATCACTGTATAAATATATATACATATATTGGATTTAACATATATTGAACTACCTTACAACTAGGGGAGGGGGTGGGAGAAAGGAGGGAAAATTTGGAACAGAAAGTTTTGCAAGGGTCAGTGTTGAAAGATTACCCATGCATATGTTTTGTAAATAAAAAGCTATAATAAAATAAATTTTAAAAACAACTTTCCACCCCCTCTCCCCATTCCAGCTCATCATAATACTTTGCACACAGAGTACCTTTAATAAATATGCAGTGACTTGAATTGAATTGAGTGAATGACAACCCATAGATATTTTCAGTTTCCATTCTTCCCCATGGTGTGGGATTGGTTTTAGTTCAGTTGGTTGAATGACAAACTACAGATTCTAACAGGTTCAATTCCTGTTTGAATTGGTTAGCTTGGCTCTGTTTGGAAGTTGGAAATGTATTGACCACAGTGAGAAGCAGCTAAGAGAATATGGACAAATCAATGCAGGTCCATCTTCCCTGCTGGATCTCTGCTCTCGAAGATCCGACACATAGCCACCACTCATCTTAGTATGTGAGCTGCAGGGCTAAAGTCCTTGTGCACCCAAATTCCAGATTCAGTTCTAGGTGTGGCAAGCGTTTCAAAGCAGATCTACTAAAATCTGATGCTATTCTTCCCCCAAACCTCATTCTGGCTGCATTGGGTGTGTGTATGTATGAGACAGAGACAGAGACAAGGAAGGAAGACAGAGGAGGAGGAGGAGGAGAAGGAGGAGGAGGAGGAGGAGGAGGAGGAGGAGGAGGAGGAGGAGGAGGAGGAGGAGGAGGAGGAGGAAAGCCAAGGGTCCTCTTTTCCTTTCCTGTGCCCTTCCCTCAATGACGCTAGGGCGACCCAGACCCCATGGGGTGGTTGAGAAGAAAGAAAAACACAACTTTGGATACCATTTGGACAAGCTGGTAGTCATCAAGCTTTCCAGTGAGATGAAAGACACCCTCAGGCCTTACCAGTCCTTTCTCTAAATTTCCCAGACCCACAGACACTGTCATCTTCATCTACCTTTTAGCTGAACTGTTTCATATATATTACCTACCCCAATTAGAAGGTAAACTTTTTGAGAGCAGGTACTGTCATTTATTTGAACTGCAGCACTAATACTCCACACATATACATCGCCACACATACATACACTCACAAAAGTTCCTCTCTGAGATCACAGGATCTCCAGAAAATGAAAATCAGGTTCTATTTATAATTACTTGTAATTTACAATTACAATTATACAAGTACTTATACACTTCTATGTACAATTACAATTACACTACCTATATTATTGAAGATTAAATACTTTTAAATTTATTTAATATTTTTCCCAGTTACATTCAAAACATTTTTTATATTTGTTTCTAAGATTTTACAGTTATAGGCTATCTCCCTTATCCCCACCCACAATTTAGAAACCACATGTGAAGTTATGCAAAACATTTCCATAAAAGTCAAGTTGTAAAAGAAAACATAGATCTCCCACTCTAGTGAAAATTAAAATGCTCAAGAAAAATTAAGTTACAAATAAAGAATGAGATAGAGAGAGAAATAGAGAATACTTTGATTCAGATTCAATCAGTTTCTTTTCTGGAGCTTCATCATAAGTCCTTCAGGGTAAATGTGGATGATTGTACTACTGGGAGTAACAAAGTATGTACAGCTTGTCCTCCCAGAGCATTGATATTACTTCAAATACAGCTTATTTCACTTTGTTCATGGAGGACATTCCAAGTTTTTCTTTTTTTTTCTTTTTTTCCTGAGAGTATCCTGCTCATTTTCCAGAGAACAATAATATTCTATCAGAGAAACTTGCTTCAAAATTTTTTTACAATTATTACTGCTAATTGTTAAATACTTTTGTAAAGACTTTATGAAGACTGTATTATTTCCTAGCATCTACCCTGCCCAGAGGAAGAACAGTCATCCAGAGAAACAGCAAGGGTCTTGTACCCTTGTGGTATTGTTTGGGAACTGATTAATCTTTGAGGTAGTAGTTAGAAAAAAAAAAAACAGGGAGGGAGAGTCACGGAACTCAATACTTCAGAATGCAATTTGAGATTCAGGATTTTGAAGCTCTTTTCTCTGCTATATTCGTGGTATGCATCACAACTCTGAGTAAGTCACTTTGTCTCTGTGTGGGATCTATAGCTAAACATGAGAAATTCATCTTCTCCATCCCAACCACAAAAGAGTGATGAACCTATGTACATCTACCACAAACCATAAACTTCTGCATGAGTACATAAGATAAATACAAGTCACTGTCATTATCAGAAAGTTGATCTTTGGAGGCATTTACTGAGTATGCTCATCAGCCAGGGAACAGTAGGGTGATAATAATAGTTCACATTTTCATAACACGTTAAGTTGTGCAAAGCATTTTCCTCATGTCAACCCTGTAAGGTAAGTAGAGCAAAGAGTATTAATCTTGATTTACAAGAAAGGGAACCAAGGTTCAA
Organism: Sarcophilus harrisii; assembly: GCF_902635505.1. Classification (NCBI taxonomy): domain Eukaryota; kingdom Metazoa; phylum Chordata; class Mammalia; order Dasyuromorphia; family Dasyuridae; genus Sarcophilus; species Sarcophilus harrisii. The sequence goes on from NC_045428.1 coordinate 363,351,132, forward strand.
TGAGATTAAATAACTCATCCAGGGTCTTGCTCATCATTCCCACTAAGATTTAAAGGGTCTAGCTCCCAGATGGAAAGTCCTGCCGATTTGAATATAGTCAAATAATGATGAATACAAGTTTAACTAATGAAAAATTCAAATTAGTACAAATTATAAGATAAAACCAGGTCACATTTAATGCAAGACAAAATTCAATTAATGCAATGCATGAGAGCTAGTCAAGGGTTTTAACACCCCACTACATCATCAGTCTGCACTTAACTATCATTGAGAATAGACATTATGTGTGATGTGAACCATATTACCAACAGTTGTGCTAATTTTTTAAAAATAGCCTTTGACAAAAAGGGACAAAAACAAAAAATACTTGGGATGGAAACATTTCCAGCACAGAAAAGAAGAGGCTTGTTATTACATCAGAATAAACATTTGGTGTAATTTGAATAGCATGAATATGATCACAATATCTCTAAAACAGAATGAGATGTTGGAGTGTCTGAATTTGCAGTAATGGAGAATTATAAAATACACAGTTCAAATAAAAGCATAGGGCAAAGCTGCATCAGCTTTTTGTGGTTTACATATAACTACAAGGAACACAAAAGTCATAGTGATAGAGATAGAATATATATTGGCTTTATAAAACATAGTCCTCTTAAGACAACCAAACAAAAGCTCCAATTTTGGGGAAGGGGGGTTAGTTTTTTTTTCTTAACAGGGAAAGAAAATAGATATTAAAGTGAATAGTGAAAAAATTTCTACTGCAAGAATTGACTGGTTCATTTGCTTTAAAAATTGAGTTCAATTGTTTAATATTAAAATTATCAGAAAGGCAGCCAATATAGATGAGTATATGGCAGCAAAGTATCCTGATGCTTTTAGGAAAGTAATCAAAGATGGATATGCTGATCAAAAAATTTTAATGTAAATGAAATAGGCTTATTTTGGGAAAGAATTCTTTCCAGAACTTATATTTCAAAGAAAGGGGGAAAAAAACCTTGGATTTAAAGTATTTGAAGATCATCTAACACTTTTACTGGGAGATAATAAAAAAAATGGGATTTTACATTAAAGCTAATTTATCAGCCTTCAAGTTCTTATGCTTTAATAGGACTAAAATCATTTCAGTTTCTTCCAGCTATTTGGCGGCCATTTAACAAAGCTTGAGTTACTAAAACTATTTTCAAATACTGATTTTCGAGTAATTTTAGCTCAGTCATTGAAAAATATTACAAGGACAATAATATCATATTTAAAACTACACTGCTTTTAGATAATGCCCCAAGTCATCCAATTGCACTTAGTTCATTGTATAAGATTGTGAGAATGCAAATTTGCCTAATGTGGATAAGATTCTCTGCACTTACCAGAGCATATATCAAGATTTGAAGAAAAGAGAAGACAGTTCAGTCTATGCTGCCAAAATATACTAAATGACAATAACAATATTTTCATTATATCATCAATGTGTTATTATCTTTTGGTCTATTTACTCTCTTTTTTTTGTTTGCTTTTTATTACTCCTCTATTACTTTGTAATAAACTTGAATCAGAAATATTTTTCTTATATATTGCTGTTTTATTACATTACATTGATTAACAGATAAAAGCTTATTTTTCAAAATTTTCATTGCATATTTCCATTGTATTAGAAGGAATTACCATATTTTACATGTAGTCGTGACTTCAAATAATGCAAATTCAAATAATGTGAAGGCTTCACTGAGTTCATTATTCACACTAGTTGGGACCTAGTTGTACATCTGTTCAGCTGAGGCTCATCTGAAGGATGGCACAGGGACTAATACAGTCCTACAGATGCTCATATCTAATGTCAGCTTTGGAAGAACAGGACTAACATGAATTATATATTGGAATAACACATTTAGTCTACCCTGCTCAACCCTACCTCAGCCTTGTCAATCCTATTAGTTCTTTCCATTGTGTCCTATTAAATCCCTACATCCTTCTGCATTTTCTCTATCATCCCTGCAACCCACTGTCTATAAATGATACACAGTCCTTTCCCCAGATGACCCTATCCCTCTCTTAACTCTTCAATGGAAACTATTTCCACGTGTCTTATCCCATCTAAACCATAATTCACGAGATGAAGAATCTGGGCCCATTTTGCCCCTTGTTCATTTCTGCCACTCCTAGATTCTGATTCTTAGAACATCACTCAATAAACTCAGATTCACAGATTGCGGAAGATTATTTAAAGAGCTCATCTAGTCTACCTCTCCCTTCTCCCAGATGAGGAAACTATGGTCCAGAGTTGAAGCAATTTACCTCAATTAACATAGCTAGTAAATGGCCAAGCTTGAGCTTTACACATTAACCTTCTTATCACCAAACTCAGTTCATTTCTCACTGTACCAAGCTGCTGCTCCTCTTCTGACTCCAGGCTACCTGTTTATTACCATCCCCTCCCCTTCTCTGCTGCTGATGACTCCCAACATCTGACCACTATTTTTCCACCTTCTTCTATGGTTTTGGCATCTGGCTTATGGTCCTTGACACTGTATCCCTTGTCATCATCCACTAGGGCTTTAGCATCTACAGCAAAGGCACTAGTTTGGGGGAGTTTTCTGCTCATATCCTACCTGTTATCATGATCTTCCCAGATGCACGTGTCCTACACACACACATACACACACACAGTTATTTGCATTTACTTATGCTGTTTCCTCTAATCTCCTTGAGGGCAGAATTATTTCATTTTATTTTATCCCCAGGGTTCAGCAAAATATATCGGGATGTCTGATAAATTCTTTTGGAATGGATGGTGCAACCAACAGCTTAACCTTTCAACTTCTCAATTCCCTCAACTCTAATGATGTCTTTGCCTATTGCTTGTCAGTCACCTACAAGCATGGCCACACTTTGGAACTTATCTTTACTCAGAACTGTTTCACTGTCAAGTTTTCAGACTTGGACTTTCCCCTATGCCTTTGCCAATTGGCAAAGGTAGGAAAGAAGGAAAGAAAGAAGGAAGGAAGGAAAGAAAGGAAGGAAGGAAGGAAGGAAGGAAGGAAGGAAGGAAGGAAGGAAGGAAGGAAGGAAGGAAGGAAGGAAGAGGAAGATGGAAAGGAATGTGGGAGAGAAGGAGAGAAAAAGGAGGGAGGGAGAGAGGAAAGAAAGGAGGCAGAAAAAGAGAGAGGGAAGTAGGGAGAGAAGGAGGAAAAGAGGAAGGGAAAAGTATAAAAAGGGAAGGAGGGAAGTAGGAAAGGAAGAAAGATGGAAGAGAGGAAAAAAGTAAAGGAAGGAGTAAGAAAGAAAGGAAGGAGGGAGGGAGGAAAGAAAGGAAAGAAAGAAGAAGGGAGGGAGGAAAAGAGGGAAAGATGGTGGAGGGAGGGAAGAAGGGAAAGAGGAAAAAGGGAGGAAGGAAGGGGGAGGAACAGAAAGAGAAAGGAAAGAAACAGATATTTTTTACAATAATTACTATGAGTTAAGCACAAAGGATACAAATAGAAGCAAAAAAACAGTTCTTGCCCTCAAGGAACTTGCATCCTAGTAGAGTAAGGCAACATATAAAGAAACTAGAAAATGGTGAAGGATGATAATGAAGCCAGACATAGGAATGGAAGGGGAATGAAAGTAGACTTGGGCAGCCCTACAAAATAATCTCCTCTTAAAAGTCTGAGGACTCCACTTTTAAACCATTCTAGTTGAATATTTCCTGAAATCTTAAATCTGCCTCCTCACAGAGACAACAATCAAGGAATCAAATACTACCATTTTCTTACTACTTATTTATTCCCTCTCAAATTTCTTACAATTGTTCTTTTCTCTCAACCACTGTCTTGAAAGTAGAAGCTGCTCACTGGTAGAGCAATGCCCTAAAAACCAAGTTTGATTGACTTTTTTCTTAGTTACTAATCCAAGGGGCTTTCCTAAGTCCTCATTTTCCTTGGCATTATAAAAATATTGTTATATTATGACCATCCTTTCTGCTTTAATAATCTCTCCTTCCTTAACTTCTGGGACAATGTATTAGCCTAGTTCTCCTCACTTTTACTATCTCCTTCATTGGTTTCCCTTTCTCTTCCTACCTTAGAAACCCAAGAATCTGACCTTGACCCTCTATTCTTGTCTCATTACACTTGACAATCTAATTGAATCATGGAATCACAGCTTGAAGATAGTCTAATTCAAGCTTCTTCCTTGAACAATCCAGACCAAAAAAGTATCCAGTTTCCATTTGAACATCTCCAATTAAATGAAAAATTGTGTGTTATGAGAGAAAGACTATTGGATTTGGATTGGAGGATCACCTTTGTATTCATGAACAAGTTACAACTTCTACAATCTCAGTTTCCTTATTTCTAAAATAGGAAGATCAAGAATGGACTAGATGATCTTTAAAATCCTTTTTCATTATAAAAATCTAAAATCTATAATCCTATGAGGAACTACTTCAACACTTCAACATTATTTCATAAGGCAATGCAGAATCTCATTTTCATTAGAACAAAAGTCTCTCTCTTTCTAACTTCTACCCATTTACCATGGGTAGACCTATTTATATGGAATGAATCTAATCTTTTTTCTACATAATGTTTGTTTTTCAAACATTTGAAATCAGCTGTCATTCAACTCCTTCTCTCAAGTCTTCTCCTGGACAAAGATCTGTAATCAGACTCCAAATATGACAAGTCCTTAAACTGACAAGGCTTAAAATCCTCCTTCCTCTCTCTTATCCTGGAATACCAGAAAGCAAACCAGAGGAAGACTTGTCTCAGTTCAAAACTGAGCCCTGTAACTTAATTATGTGTATGATCTTGGGTAAATCATTTTTTTGGGGTCTAGTTTCCTCACCTGTAAAATGAAGTTGAGAGACTAGGTGATTTCTAGATTTATGATCTGAATTTTATTTTGTCTCTCTTAGGGAGCAAGCCAATGACTCAAATCTGATCTTAATGGAAACTGGAAGCAAAGAGCCAAGTTTGAAACACCAGATTTGTTTATTGGCTACAGTTTAGGAGACTGGTCAACAAAACTTGAAGTAGGTAAAGCTTATCTCTCCATTCTTCATACATTCTTGATATGGTATATGGTGTCACCTCAAATTAAGTAGATTTCATGCTGTTCCTCAGTTGCCTAGCATCCCCCACTGGTGCAACCCATCTACCTGTGTCTCTTCTGTCCATAAAAGCCTACCTGTCTGCAGGCTCATACCCAAGAGCCTAGCTCTTCGGCAGGGGGAAAGAATTCAATTAATTGAATAAATCTAACTCTGCTAATGTGTTTACTAGTTACAATGTATTGTAACTTCCAGGTAAAATAATGCCCTTAGCCAAAATGACAGTCAGAAAGACCTCAAAGAATCACTTTAAAGAAAGGGAATTTCAGACATTTGGCAGATGAGGAGATATTTCCCAGCAGACAGGCTTTTAATTCTTTTCAAATGACATCCAGAATAATCATAGCTGGCATTTATAGAGTACTTAAACTTTACATGAGAAAAAGAATTACTTTATAGTCACCACTTTTGATATAAATCTTCCTCCCAATCAGTCCACAATCTCTTTGAAGACAGGAACCCTATCTTGTGTTACCTTGAATTTTTATATTGTATAAGAATGATAAAGTTACTCAAACCTCAGGTATTGAGATGATGAAATAGATTCACCCAACACAAAATTGTCATATGTGTCCCAAAAAGTTTTAGTGTAGTTTTAGACCAATAAAGTCATTGAAGCTTTTGGAACACTCTGCAAATTATATTTGTACAGATATGTCGTATGTATATATGGGTAAATATATAACATGTATTACATATGTATGTATATATGAAATATACTTATTTTATATATACATAAAATACACACGTGTATGTATACATATATATATATATATAAATGCACTTTTTTTTTACTTAGCTGGTGGTCAAACAATGGTCAAGGGTATATGATGCAAGATGAGATTTAAATAGCACTTATAGTTAGGGGACAGACTCCCCTTGTCTCTCTCTGTTTCACTACAATGAGGTTCATCCCAATCTAGTTCTCACAGGAACCAGTTCAAGATTACTATTTGTTTGGTCAGAGGAGCAATGAGTCTTCTTGCTATGATTGTTTTTATTCCCAAATGTTGGATTCTATATCAACCTGAGGGTTTCTTGGACAATAGTCAAAAAAAGGACCACATAAATTGAGATGTCAATTTTACCTTTATGACTTTTTTTTCTCCTGACTCTTTTCCTTCCTCTAATTTACAACTTTGTTTGCTTGCTTCCACCTAATTAAATTCTTGCTATGCCCTCTACCCTCTGGATTCTTACCAAATACAGCAGTCAGGTCCTGATGAGAGTCACAAAAGGGACTGGCCAAAATCCACAACAGTTTTATTTCCACATTTAAAAACATTCCTATGATTTCATATATAAAATGAAGGTTTATTAATTGATTGATTGACTATCAATTGATCCACTCAACAAATATTATTAAGTGCCTATTACATGTAGGAACTCTGGTAGGTTTTGGGATGTAAGTACAAAGAAGAAAACAATTCCTATATACAAGGGACTTATTTTCTAAAAGGGGAGACAATGGCAAATATATATGTATACATACATATATAAATATGTTACATAAAATAAATATATAAAAATACAAATATAAAAAATATGGTTAAACAATAAAATAGTTTGAAAGGAAGGGCACTATCAATTAGGAGAATCAGGAAAGGCTTCATATATAAGTACTGCTTGAACTGTGCCTTGAGTAGAATATATGAGATAGTTGTGAAAAGGGAGTGCATTCTAGACATGTGTGATGGCATCTATAGAGGCAAACAGATAGGAGTTAGAGTATTGTGTTTGCAGAAGAGAAGGCCAAATTGACTGGATTACAAGCAACAGAGTGGAAATAATGTCCACTGAGATTGAAAAAATAGGTTGGGACTGGGTTGCATAAAACATTAAGAGCTAAACAGAGGGAATTTATATTTTATCCTAGAAGCAATAGCTTTGGAATTTGTTGAATTGGGGGGTCACATCATCAGATTTATGTTTAAAGAAAAATATTTTGGCAGAATATAAGAGAGAATGGTAAAATACTTGGGGCAAAAGAGACTAATGGGTACACAAAATAATCTGCCCAAAGAGGGCCTTAGCTAAGTGGAGCCAAAGGATTGGATGCAAGAAATGTTATGGAAGAAAACAGAAAGTTTTGGCTACCAGTTGGATGTGTGGGTGAATATGGAACTTGGGGTAAGACTTATTTTGGAAAAGGGACAGAGTTGTGAGAAAAGGTAATGAATTCAGTTTGGGATATGTAGAACTCGGGATATCTCTGGGACCCTTAGTTTGAAATATCCAAAAAGCAGATGGTGATTTGGGACTGAGGCTCAGGGGAAATGTTAGGACTAGATATGTAGATCTAAGTGTCATCTGCATAGAGATGGTAGTAAACTCATGGAAGCTATTGAGAAAGCCTAGAAGAAGAAAGAAAAGAGCCAAGAACATCAAAGAGAGAAGACTTCTTCTCTGTGGACACACAACCAAAGATTCTTTTTAAATACCCCTTTCATGCTGAAAATAGGAAATAAGCAAAAGTCAGATAGAAAAATCTCTTGGGGAGTTCTCTCCACTCTGACAGCTCAGTGTAGGTAAGAAAGCCTTTGGGAACATGGCAATCTCTAATGGAATGAAGAACTCCAGGTCATCTTATAAATTGAATGGAGTGATTGTGAAGACCAGTGGAGAATTGTAGGTAGTGGGAAAGTCATTGATTGACCCAGATTTGACTACATAATTTCCTTGCTCTAAGAATTCTCATGGCTTCCTATTAAAGCTAAGATCAAATATAAATTCCTCTGTGCATCATTTAAAGTCCTTCACAATCTAAGTTTCAGTCTAGTTTTCTAACCTTATTTTAAATTACTACCTTTCCCACATGTATATGGTCCAATCAAACTGGATTTTCTGCTCCCCACACACAACATTCCATCACCCATCCTCAGGCCTTTGCATAAGTTCTTTGCATAAGTCCCAACCTCCTTATCTTGGAATCCTACTTTTCTGCAGAGTACCGCCTCCTATATGATGACTTCTTCCATTTCCCCACCAGACTACTACCGCCTCCCTCCCAAAGTATGTAGTATTTATCTTGTACATAATTTATATGCATAAATGCTATCTCTCAGATAGAATGCAAGTGCCTGAAGGACAGGAGTTTTCATTATTATAAGGATTTTTCTATCCTGTTTTCAATGGATATGGGGAAAATGAGAGAAAAAGAAAATAAATGCTTGTTAATTGAAAAATACAAAAATTCAAAAGGCAAATAAAAAGAACTAAAAGAGACCATCTAATCCAGTTATTGTTATCTTTGTATGTATCTGGCACATGGTAGGAATTTAATAAATTCTTGTTGATTGATGAAATGATGTACATTCTGAGTGTGGAATTAGGAAGTTCTGGGTTCTCACATTTTTCTGGTTGATCTGGGGAGAGTTAACTGAAGAACTAGAATTTCAAAACTGTAATCATTTGTTTTTAACTAGAATCTGGAAAGGGAGGGAAAAAATCCTATCTCTTTTCTCCGACCCTCTTTTCTCCTTTCTTCTCATTCCCACCAATCTGGTCTACAAAGCTTTGATTTCTGCCCAGTCCCACTTGTAGCCAAAGTTACTTTCTCAAACTTGGTGAACTGTCAGGATCATCTCTTTAGCTTTGAGCTGAGGGAGAGGAGCTTCTGGGAGGATATTTGCATTAATTACCACATTAATTCCTCCTCTCAGGAAAAACTCAGCAAGCTCCAAAGCCTTCCTATAGGCAAACACCTGTGATGCCTGGCAGCAGACACAGGTGTTTCAGGACAGAGAGGTGGCATTTGAGCCAAGGTGACAAGAGTCCTGGAAGGGATATTGTTAATAGCTTCTGTGCAGGTGTTCAGCATAATGGGGTGTTAATTGGGTAACAGGTGGAAGCACAGGGGGGAGGAGAATGGAACAGAGTAAGCAGGGCAGATACTTAGCTCTGTAACCTAATTTTAAAGTAAATGGAATTTTCCTTCTATTTGCTTCCATCTGGGCTCAGACAGGTTCCCCCAGTCGAAAACAATAGCAATCTAAAGAGGAGATCTTAAGCTAAGTTAGTAAAAAGATTATATCCAGGTCATGGAAAATGATAATCCTGCTGTGCTTGGTCTGAGCAGAGTACATCTGGAGTATTGGGTGCCTCTGGACACCATATTTTAAGGACAATAACAAGCTGAAACAAATCCTGCAAGGCTGAACACAAGAGAGGACATAAAACTATGACATTCAAGCAATAACAAAAAAACCTGGGAATTTTTTTCTTGTAGGAAAGAAGACTCGGGGTATCATTAGCATTGTTCTAATACTTTTGAAAGACTTTGGGAGCACATCTGATGGGATGAAATGTAATAGAGATGACTTTAAACATTCAAAAAATCAACATCACAAAAACAGGTAGATGTATTTGTGGTGGGGAGGAGAGGAAGGGACCTCTTGAAAGAAGTCTACCTATTTAAGGGCCAGGCTTTTTATGGTATCCCCTGACTGCCATCAACTCAACAGCCTGGTGAAACATTCAGGAAATTCTTAATGGAGGGATCCTTCTTCTTCCCACTTAGGGCATATATAGTATTTTCTGACTTATTCCTAACACAACTTCATGTTGTTAAAAAGACTTAAATGGTTCCTGAGGCAGAACCAAATGTACCTATAGGAGGCCAGAACAAAGGCTCTCTCTCTCTCTCCCTTTCTTGATGGTGAATGGAGCAGGAATTTTCCACAGGCCACTTGATGGAGAAAGAACTTTGGGCCCTCTTTCCTAGGTGACTCCTATGTGGCTGGGGTAGCACAGTACGGAGCCCTGAACAGGAAGACTCATTTTCATAAGTTCAAATTCAACCTTAGACACTTCCAACCACGGGATTGATGATATATATAAGTATGAATGAGATCCCTTCTGCTCAGAGACGCAGGTTCAGAAGCAAAAGCATTTGCTAAGCCCAAAGTCTGGCAAAAAAAAAAAAAGGGGGGGGGGGAGGTTTTTATTTTTCACTAAAAGGCTATTCTTTAGTGGGCATATTTCTTAATGAAGAAACTTGCAAAGAATGAGTGGGCAAAAAAACTCTTCAATGAGGAAATCTGGGGACTGGTTATCAGACCAGGATCTCCCAATAGAATGAAATTACTTTAAAGGCTTCTTCAACCTGAATAGGGGATCCGGTTTTTCCAAAATATCTATGGGAGTGATTTGCCCTTGAATGACACTGTTTATCTCAATCTGGGAAGATGTGCCTTCTTTCTAGAACTCTCTGGAGCCTGGGAGACCCCGAGTCTCTTTCTTTGCAGATCAAAGGGGACATAGTTTCAGTGATTATTTTACACAATTTTTACAGAGTTCCCCCATGTCATGATCTTGGATAAATCACTTAACCCTGTTTACCTCAGTTTCTTCAACTGCAAAATGAGCAGAAGGAAATGGCAAACCACTACAGTATCTTTGCCAAGAAAAGCTGGACCGACTGAAAACAACTGAACAACAACTATATGGCTATTCAAGATGCACTTCACTATTGTCCTTCTATCTCTGTTATATTTATATGATTTCGACCTTGGATAGATTGAAAAACAAAAACGGAAAGGACTAGGGTCAGTAGAATCACTGAGGGTTCTGCAGCTGGATCCTGTTTCTCTCAGCAGCTTAGCTCTGTGAGGATCCAGCCCCAAAGAGGGATCTTCCCTGTGCTCTGAATCCCAGAGGAAAATGGTCCTTCCTTCAAGAATTTCTGGAATCAAGACCTCCAAAATGCCATTTGATGCCAGACAGAGCAAATGATACACATTCTAAGGACTTATCTCAGTTTTAGTGGACTGCAAAGTTACTAAATATCAATGACATGTTGACCCTTATGATATGACAAGGCTCACAAAAATGTTAAATTAGTCGAATGCAGTGACATTTGGAGTACTATCTTCAATTGTGGACACCACATTTTAGGAAAAACCACAATGAACCAGACTAAGAGCAATCCAGAGAACAGATCAATATGACAGATTAACTTTGTTTGGTCTGGCCTTAAGGCAGTTAGGTGGCCCAGTGTATCAGAGGCCCTGGGCCTGAGTCAGGAAGATCCAAGTTTGAATCCAGCTTCCAACATTTATTTACTCTTCCTCATCTGTAAAGTGAGAATAATAATGGCACCTCTCTCACAGAGCTGTTGGGAAGATCGAATGAGATTACATTTGTAAAGTGTTTAGCACAATTCCAGGCACAAAGTAAGTACTTAATGAATTTTTTTTGGCCTTAAAGAGCAGAATTAGGATGAAGGGAGAGAAACTAAGGGAGGAATATTTCTACTTAATATAAGAATCAAAGAGTATTGATTACTACTTAATACCTATGTGACCTTATGCAAATCACTTCTCTAAATCTCCATATGCCCACCCTTCAGATACCTGAAAAAGGCTTAAGTCTTCCCTAGGCCTCCATTGAACAAACCTGATTCCTTCAATAGATCCTTACACACTATAGTCTACTGTTCTATTGTCATCATTGTATAAACTGTTCTAGTTTTTCTCTCTTCTCTTTACATTAGTTCATGAAAATCTTCCTGGTCTCCTTAATTGTTCATTTCAACATTTCTTATAGTACAATAATATTATATTTTATTCAGATTTCACAGGTTTTTTTTTAAAGTCATTCCCCAATAGGAGGACATTCTTTAATCCTAATTTCTGGCTAAAGAGAATTTTTTGCATACACACACACACACACACACACATACACACACACACACACACACACACACACACTCACACACAAAACCACATATATATATATATATATATATATATATATATATATATATATATATATAGTTGAGTCAAAGGGCATGCACTTCTGGACATAGTTCCAAATTGCTTTCCAGTAAGACTAGACCAACTCCTTCAACATTTGTCACTCAAACTAACAAGGCATATCAACTATAGGACAGCTTTTACTTAATTACATTGAAAATGAAAATTATGTAAGTAGATACTGAATTATCACTAAAATTCCCCTCTTTTCCTAGTAAGTCTCACTTTTCCCCAGGGTCCTACATGAGCTCCAGATTAATGGTACCACTTCGTAATTTACACTCTGCAAAAGGAAACAAATTTAGGGTTTCCAAACCTGAAATATCCAAATAATTTATATTAATAGCACAGGCAAAGTTGAGCTTTTTTGTTATCCTATGTTGCGGTTCAGTCTCTTTGCCATTTCTCTAGCTTCAGGGCCATCCATGGTCATGATCTTCCTTTACCTAAGAGGGAAACTTCTTTCTTTCAAAAATTATGTACTTAAAGTAACCTCTCTAGAAACTCAATATTGTCAGGAAATTTGTCCTTCTTTATCCAGGAGACTGAGACACAGTAATTCTCCTCTCAGGTCTATAAGGGAGATCACTTAGAACTATGATGTCTTTTCTCCAAAGTAGCCATTATCAAGTCCCAAGATGAGAAAAGCTTACACAGGCTTTTTTTTTTCCTCACTTGGACCTAAGAGCTCTTGGTCCTGATATTCTATCGTTTAAATTCAATTCTTTGAGGATCTCTACAACAAAAAGAAAAAGGCCCAAATCTGTAAATGAGTCCCCCCTTTCAAGAGACCCAGCACAAAAAGCCAAGAGTCTGTTAAGAGTCTTAGCCAATTAATTAATCCCCTATTACAGAAGACCTAAGGAAATATTATCATCTCAATAAGATGACATCCCTTGTCATATTCCACATTCTCCATAAGGAAATAAAATCAGAATCCTAAAGTATCACACACACCCCTGTAACTTTGACTCTAATTGAATCTAGAGGAATGACTTTACACACACACATACACAACACACACACACAGATATACACACATGTACACACACAATGCTAAGGACAAAAAAAAAAGCTTTTAGAAGTAATATTTTAAGCAAAAAAAAAGCAAAGAAAAATGATCTTACTGCTTTAGGAAGATTTTGTAATGAGTACATTCACTAAAGTAAAAATGGGATCATCATTTTACTTGTCTTTTCTGTCAAGGTGAGTAATCATCAGACTGGAAAAAGTAGAACAAAGATATTTAAGAGAAAGTAAAAGAAAAGGTAAGTAGGGAAAGGGAAAGGAGGACCCATTTCAAATCTGAGATGAATTATAGGACAATGTACTGAAAAAACTTAGAATTCTGAATAGATGGAGAGGTGCCATTGGCATAGAGATGGACAAGAATTCTTGCCTATAGATCCCAATCTATAGATATCTAATCTACCAATTAAATAGATCACTTATGAGCACCTAGAAAGGGAAGTGATGATCCCTAGAAAGTGATGACCACAAACAAGATTTTAACAAGTTGTAATTTAATAGGAATAAATGAAAAGTTCACTACTTTAAAAAAAACATCAAATGTATAGCGCATAACATATATCAGATTGCTTACCATCTTAGAGAGGAGTAAATGGAAAGAGGAAGGAAAAATCAAAATTTTATAAAAATGAATATTGAAAACTAGATTTACATGTCTCATTTAGAAAAAACAAAATACTATTAAAAATCAAATGTACAAAGTAAATGAAGGCAGCATAGCTTGAAGATCATGTGGGAAAAAGTTAAAAATTTTAGTTAACTTTAACTTCCATATACTTTAAGAATGAGCTGGCAAAAGATAGATAGATTTATAGATACATACTCAGAAAATAGATAAATTAAGCTAATGCACTCTTAATTTGTTTTACTGGAAGTCTATTGTCCAAATTGGGGGCAGGGTAGGGTATTAGTAGTTTCACAGTAGTGGTCAGACCACATATTAGTCCATCCTAACTCTTATGCTAATTTTTGGATCCCACATTTTAGAAGAAACATTGACAAAAGAGATCAGCAAAGTCCGTAAGTGGACTAGCCTAGTTACAATAATGAGTAAAACTGTTGGATGAATATTAGAAGGAGGAAGATTTTCACAGAATCTCAGTGTTAGAAAGGCCCTTAGAGGCCATAATTAGTCCCACTTAGCCCTCAATGTGATGGTAATCATTGAATCATTTTACTTCCACTTTGACGGTAGTGGAGTTTACAATCTTCGAGGCAACCCATTCCATTTTTTTTTTTTTTTTTTTTTGATTAGGGAATTTTCCCTTACCTCCAGACTAAATGTGCCTTCTTTTGACTTCTATTCATTGCTTCTCATTCTACCTTCCAGGGACAAGCAAAACAAATCTAATCCCTCTTTCACATTTCAGACTTTCTAACATCTGACAGCTACCATGATATATTCCTCTTAAGTTTTGCATCCTCCAGATAAAACATTTCCATTTCCTTCAAAATGTCTTCAGATGGTATCATTTTCTTTTTTTTTTTTTTTTTTTTTTTTTAATAGCCTTTTATTTACAGGATATATACATGGGTAACTTTACAGCATTAACAATTGCCAAACCTCTTGTTCCAATTTTTCACCTCTTACCCTCCCACCCCCTCCCCTAAATGTCAGGATGACCAGTAGATGTTAAATATATTAAAATATAACTTAGATACACAATAAGTATACATGACCAAAACATTATTTTGCTGTACAAAAAGAATCAGACTCTGAATTATTGTACAATTAGCTTGTGAAGGAAATCAAAAATGCAGGTGTGCATAAATATAGGGATTGGGAATTCAATGTAATGGTTTTTAGTCATCTCCCAGAGTTCTTTTTCTGGGTATAGCTAGTTCAGTTCATTACTGCTCCATTAGAAATGATTTGGTTGATCTCGTTGCTGAGGATGGCCTGATCCATCAGAACTGGTCATCATCTAGTATTGTTGTAGAAGTATATAATGATCTCCTGGTCCTGCTCATTTCACTCAGCATCAGTTCGTGTAAGTCTCTCCAGGCCTTTCTGAAATCATCCTGTTGGTCATTTCTTACAGAACAGTAATATTCCATAATTTTCATATACCACAATTTATTCAGCCATTCTCCAACTGATGGACATCCATTCAGTTTCCAGTTTCTAGCCACTACAAAAAGGGCTGCCACAAACATTCGTGCAAGATGGTATCATTTTCAGGCCCTATACCAGCCCTGGTTATCTTTCAAAAAATACTGTACTCTTTGTTAATGTCCTTCCTAAAAAATGGTTCTTAGAACTAAATATAATACTCCAGGGAAGTGCCCACCAGGACAGATTACATTGAAACCATCATTTGCCAAGTCCCATATATTAGGTTTCTCAATGTAGCCTTGAGCCAAACCAGCTTTTGTGGTTTCATATCACACTATTGACTCATATTTACTACAACTTACAGTGCACTGAGACCCACAAGATCTATTTTAGACAGTCTGCTGTCTAACTGTACTTCCCCTATCCTGAATACTTGCACCCTAACAGCTATTCTCCTTATTGATGAATTCCTGAATGGGATCTCCATGGGAGAAGGAGCCCCAGTTATGCTGTTCATTTCATTCCTTGCTCAACTCATTCTCTGGAATGCTTCATCTTCATACTAGTATGTGGTTCTTCTTCCAGTCCCATTTCTGTCTGCTTTTTAGTAATCCTTATTATGTTTTGTCTTCCCCTATTAGAATCTAAAGTCCTTTAAGCAAGCTGGTTTCAGTCTGAAAAGATTTACATGAACTGATGCTAAGTGAAATGAGAACCAAGAAAATGTTGTACATGGCAACAAGATTACGTGATGATCAACTGTGATGGACTTGGCTCTTTAAACAATGAAGTGATTTCAGACCAATTTCAATAGACTTGTGATGGAGAGAGTTACCTGCATCCAGAAAAAGAACTATGGAGACTGAATGTGAATCAAAGCATAGTATTTTCATCTTTTTGTTGATGATATTGTTTGTTTGCTTGTTTTTTTTTCTTTCTTTCTTGTGTTTTTCCCCCTTTTGATCTGATTTCTCCTATGCAGCATAACAAATATGGAAATATTTTTGGAAGAATTGCACATTTAATCTCTAATGGAATGCTTGCTGTCTAGGGAAGAGGCATGATGGTAGATGGAGGAAAAAAATATGGAACACAAGTTTTTAAGAAGATGAGTACTGAAGACTATATTGGAATATATTTGGAATTATTAAAAATAAAATTCACACACACACACAAAGAATGTAAAGTCCTTGGAGAAAAAGGACAAAAAATTATCTTGTTTTCTGGTAATTGTATCCTCAACACTTAAGGCAGTCTTTGCGTGTAATAAAAGCAATAAGCTCTTATCTTACTTAGGTATAGATAAATGATAGAGAAAGAAGATAGAACTTCAGAGACATATATATGATAGAGCATTTTAACAAATGCTTTATCTATATATCTATCTCAATCAATATAAGAAAGAATTTCATAAAAACTAGAGATGTGCGATATTAGAATATATTTCCTTAACAAAACATATATGGTAAAACTTTTTTGATAAATTGGTTGACTTTGCTAAACTTGTGTTTTCTTCTTTTCAATATAGGATTCTCAGGAAAACAGCAGAAAATGCAAGTGTTATAAAAACAAAAGCAATAAATAAAATTTATTTTTAAAAAGACATGCCTACTGTCAGCAATTTATCATTCAAATATTTCTGAACCATTCCTATGGCTAAAGTCATGTCTGTGCCAACTGACCATGGTAACAGTCAGAGACTATGGGATTTGTGACAGTAATGATAACATGGATTTGTACCACATTCCCAAGCCTGTATCGTCTCATCTTCCCTCAATGGAATTGCCCAAGCAGAGGGTGGATACGCATTTGCTAAGAATGCTGAAGAGAACATTTCAGAATTGGACATGAGATACTTCTTCCAAGTCAAAGAATCCTTGATACCATATGTAGGACAATGTGATCTCTGTCCAGATTTCCATGGCACATTCTAGTTCTCAGGTAAATCCAACCTAAAAATCCCCTCCTTTTTCTTCACCCTCTCCTCCTCCTTGTAAGATCTGTGCCCCTGTAAAGTTGACAATAATCATACTCTTTCACCCATAATTGTATTTAGTGCAGCTCTTGTAATATGGACAGAGTCAAACAGCAGCACCCCCAGCACTTTTGTATCTTTCAGTGGTGTAGGATGGAGAAATCTAGAGAAGTACATACAGCCTGGTGAGACATGAAGAGATGGTTGGTGTAGATGGTCTGTATAAATGAAGGTTCTGGGAGCAGTCGGAAAGAGGGGCTGCAGGTGTGGAGAGTATTTCTGATGTGTGAGTTCCAGCATGATCTTCCAGGATGAAGAGGTTTCTAGTAGGGGGGAGACACATCCAAAGTGCAGCCTGATGAAAAAAGGGGATTGTGTGTATTTTAATACTCCCAGAAGGATTTGAGGAGGAAGTATTTCCAGAATTGGACCTTACTTTGTAAAGCACTTTGCTTACTTTAAAGTGCTGATAAATGCTAGTTACTACGACTCCTACTATTTGAATGGTGAGGATATTTGAAGAAGAAAGGAGAGCATGCAAGAGCTCCTGCTCAGCATGCAGCCCAAGACTCCGGCACTGGGTTAAACAGCAGCATAATGCCCCTTTTTCAGAACACAGCCAGCTTGCCTGACCTGATAACAATGTGCATTTGGCCAAGTTAAGCCTCACTGCCTTTGCAGATGAATCTGGGAAGCTGGCAAAGGTTTGCAGGAGGAACAGAAGGTAGGCCTGCAGAAAGAATGCCTTCATGGGCCAAGGACACAAATCCAAGGAAAAGGGAAAAGAGAAAAAAACCTCTTCTAACACTTCACCATTACAGGCTCACAGACACCGTGGATCACGCAGAGCTCTGAGTAATGCACAGTTTTACCATGATGAAGCATATTTAGCCTAAAAAAGAATAGAAATGGAAAGTTAGTCCTATCGCCACATTTTATAGCTTACTAATATTTTTAATTTAAAATACTAATCATTTAATAATTTATGCCTGAGACCATTAATTCACAATTCTGGAACAGGGCTTATAGACACTCTATAGAAACTCTATAGAGTTTATTCCCTTATCATCCAGTGATGTATTCAGGCTAGTAATCATAAAAAGATTCCTGCATTAAGTTTCTTTTTTAATTCATGGGGCAGCTAGGGTGTCTTAATGGATAGAAGGCTAGGAATTCCTGCTTGCCTCAGTCTCCTCAATTGTAAATGAGGATAACATAGCATCTACCTCCCAAATTGTTGTGAGGATTAAGTGAGGCAGGATTTGTAAAGCACTTAGTACCATACTTGGAATATAGCAGATAATTAATAAATGTTTTCTCCCTTGCACCTTCCTTTCCCTTGCTTAAAGGGAAAGGTAACTTTCCCTCAAATTCTAGTCTGTAAAAAGACTCATTTTCTTAGGGTTCTAAATAGCTGAAGTTTTGTTTTTCCCACTTGTTGAAATTAGCCATTACATGGAATAAAAGGGTATTACTTAGGAGACTGATCTTCAAGGAAAATATGGAAAAAGTAATTCAGAGCAAGCTAGAGTTGAAGTAAGAAAAACAGCAACTACTAATTGGTCTTTTTCTTTCTTTTCCTCCAGACATAAATACTTTTCAAGAAGGCCTATATTGCTTTGCTGTTAGGTTAATGAAAGGAACCAGAAATTTTTATTAAACAGAAAAGGCATTTTGAAAAGCTAAAAATGCCATGCAAATACCTTGTCAATTTTATGGTCATATTTTTCTGCATGTGCTTCCATCCCTAAGTATGCCAAATATCTACTGTTTGGCAGGATTTTACTGGGCTCATGTCTAACCAAGAGCAATTATTTCATTCCTTGGGCCACCTGAGGCAGGCTTCCAATTCCTTGAACCACTTATATGGAAAACCGAAGACTCAGTCAGTCACGGCTGAGCCTGGGGAGATGGGGAAGGACATAATCTGTTCCTTTTTCACTGCATCTTTGCTTTTGGGGTAACCTCAACTCAAATCTTTCCTGGGATTGATTTAGCTCAGCAGCCCGACACTGACCCACAGATGCCCCAAGGCCCCAGAATTACACTGGACAAGTGGAAAGAAGCTAATGACTAGACCAGGCTTTCTAATCCACTTTCGGAAACCATCAGGACCATATAGAATTCTAACTCAAAAAACATTTTTTTTCCTGAAAAGCCACTTAAAATAAGGACTTAAGATGAAAAAGAAACACAAATGAAGGATTTCTCCTTCCCTACTTCTTTTCCATCTCCCCGTCAGCTGCCATCACTGTCACTCACAGGAGAATGTATTCAAGTTTACCAAATGCTACAGCGAGGTGACTGAGACAAGTAGTACAAACATCAGTATCCTTTTCTTACAGCTGGAAAAACTGAGATTCAAAGGAATCACGTGATTTGTGCAGGCTCACATAGCTACTAAGTGCCAGGACTGGTAGTGATTGAGTAGGGGAAAACCAATCCACTGACTTTGTAGCCAGAAAATTCAAAGTGACACACAATGACCTGTGGGATTTGAGGCAAGCCAGAGTTTCCTCATCTGTAAAGTGAGGGAGTTGGACTTAGTTAGCCTCTAGGGTCTCTTTCAACTCTTCATGTATGATCAGATAAATTTGAAGGGAGATCTCCCTGACAGCAGATCCCTGGAGTGTTCTTTCCCCTCCAGGACACCAGCTTACCAGCAGCCTGGCTTCTTCTTTCCTCAGGGAAGGGGAAAAAGTCACAGTTTAATTTGGAATGATTTTTACTTGTTCAGCAATAAAGGAATGAAATTTTAGACCTTCTGGGAATAGGAGTGCTATTCTCTCATTTCATCCCACCCATTTGGAAATAGACCTTATCATTTTTAATTGCATTTTAGGTCTAGGGAAGACAGAATGATTCTTTTCCCTTTTGGTCTGAAAAAATAAGCTAGAGTAAATGAGCATTGATCAATTGGAGAAAATAGTACTAAATTTTTTAAAAAGTAGAACAGTTCCAGAAAGGGAAAGAAAGAGATTAAAGGAATTTAGAATATCATCTACTATACCTCCCTCATTTAATAGTTGGAAAAACTGAGGCCCTTGAAGGGGAAACTAAATACCAAAAGAGTTTGAATTCAGGTCTTTTGGCTCCAAAATCAGCGCTTTTCACTTTACCAAGAGGAAACCATAATAAGATTTATATAAGACTGTAGTGACAAACTCGAATAATAGGGGCCAACTGATCATAAACAAGCAGGCTGCATATTGACTTAGAAAACCACCAATTGCAATTATTTGTATTTTATTATATTTTTTAGTTAGTTAAATATTTCTCAATTACGTTTCAATCTGATTTTGGTTTCACTGAAGTGTATTGCTGGCCCCATGAGGCAATTGTGAAACTCTAAGAGTTTAAAAAAAAGGACTTTCTGACAATAAGAATTATTGAGATTCCTTATCCCAACTCCCATTCCCATAAATTGGGTCATAGAATGAGAATATTTCTAATCTTCAGAATTCTGGGGGTAGCTCTGAGAGTTTGGGGGTAATGCTGTAATACCATGGGATCAATCCCCCACTGGGTAATTCACCTCATGATTGTCAGTTGAGACTTGAGTCAACCAATCTTAAGTACCATTTAGAAAGAATTATTTACTAAAGTAATACATTGAAAACAATTGTTATATAACATTCAAACTCCCTTCCCCTCCAAAAAAATCTGTGATACATTATACCAAAAGTATATAAAAAGGGTAAGGGAAAGTGGGCCTAAGTGTAGGAAGCACACATGGCAAAGAGGCAATTCACAATTTCTGTTGAAAGTCCTTTCCTCCCATTCATGGGATTCTCAACTAGTTTCCCTTAGTCATGGACCATGAGCCCAATCTGTTCCTGGTTTCCAATGTAAATACAGCCACCAGCTGATGCTATCCCAGGAGTGACGCCATGACCATAATGCGAAGATAGGAAGTACAAAGTCCTCCAGATCCTTGAACCTTGCAAGTTTCTCCTCCAGCCCCAAATGGGAGTAAGACCTGTTCAAAGCCCAAACTGAGGTCTCCTTCCTCTTCTCCAGTCAATTCCATCTCAGGGGGCTCACAATTCCACATTCCAATTTCTGGAATGAATCCTTTCTCAATTCACTTGGAAATTCATAGATGATCTCTGGATGGGTGAGTGGAGAGGAGTGGCCAGATCTCCTTAATCTATCTGTGCAGGAGTTTTTTGTGAAGTCATCCTAGTGCCAGGGCCTTTTCTGCCTTTAAATTAAGGCCTATGGATGAAATGTTCGGAAATTTTGTCATTTACTTTAAATGGGAGAGGACTGAGTAAATCAATCATCACACACACACACACACACACACACACACACACACACACACACAAGGACCTTCTGAAATATCTTTTTTCCTCTATCTCTTTAAGGAGTAATTAGCGTTTCCTAACCTTATTTAATCTGCAATACACCTGAAACATATTGCTAGGAATAACCTTGGTGAGGAGGCAGCCTTAATCCCACCACAAAGAGTTTCTGGCCCACAGATTATCTCAACTCTGGAAACCTAAAGGCTAAAGTGGCCACATTTAAATGCTTCATCTTTGCCCAGTCATGTTTTATAAGCACTTCCAAGAAACTGAAAAGCAGCAAAAATTGCAGCCCTTTTCTATAAATAGCAAAGAGTTTATTTTCAAAGCATAATGTTTATTTCTTAAATGAATGCAGTCTGTCTTGGCATGTTGGAAAATATTTTTAGGTTTCAGGAATTCCCATTTGAATGTAAAGCAGCTTGCTGCTTGCTCATTAGTCTTTTTCCCTATTTCCATGGCCCAGCTTATTTAAGTACAGTTTTTCTGTGACAATTATGAGCTTAAGCTTTAGATTTCAGACTGGGAGCAGTCAGTGTTAAAAGCGAACAATTGTGAAATGTAGGAAAATGTGGAGAGTTAGGAAAGGGAGGCTCAAAAGAGCATAGATTTAGAAGTGAAAACAATTTTGAAGGAGATCTAAACCTTCCATTTTGCAGATGGGGAAACAAGTGGCCAGAATTTTCACAAGCAGCAGGAAGCAGAACAAGGATTTGAACCCCAAATCACAGAATATTAGTACTGCATGGGAGTTTTGAAAAAGGCTAATCTCATGTTATCAATAAATAATCTATCCATTTCATCATATTTTGTTCCCATGGTACCCAGGGCATCTTCATGATATACCAAAGAAAGGCATTCTGATTGAGAATAAGCGTGAGAGAAAGTGGGAATACATGGGGTACAAGCAAAGGACTGACTGCTATGTTCCTTTCCTCAGCCAGGATACTAATAATGTAGAATAGCTGGTCAGTACAGCATCTAGGCAACTAGGTGGTCCAGGGAACTTCAAGCAAGAAGTCACTAAACCATAGCAACAAATGACCTATGCAAAATTGCTAGTTCCATTACTTTAATTACATTTAATATTTAATTAATTTAATTGATTAATTAATAACAGACACTATCCCTCCCCACTTAAAAGTATTTTATTTTTTCCAATTATATGTAAATATAGTTTTCAGCATTTACTTTTATAAGATTTTTATTTTTATTTTTTTCTCTTTTCTCCCTCCCCAAAACTGGCAAGCAATTTGATATAGATTATACATATGCAATCATATTAAACATATTTCCACATTAGTCATGTTGTGAAAGAAGTCTCAGAACAAAAAAGAAAAAAACACATTAAGAAAAAGACAAAAAAAAAAGTGAAAACTGTGTTTCAATCTGCATTCAGACTCCACAGTTCTTTCTTTAGATGTGGATAGCATTTTCCATCATGACTCTTTTGGAATTGTCTTAGATCATTGTTTTGGTGAGAAAAGCAAAGTATACCAAAGTTGATCATCACATAATGTTGGTGTTGATATTCTCCTGATACAATGTACAATGTTCTCTCCTGGTTTTGCTCACATCACTCTGCATCATTCCATGTAAGTCTTTCCAGGTTTTTTTTCTAAATCCACCTGCTCATCATTTCTTATAGAATAATAATATTCCATTATATTTATACCACAATTTATTCAACCATTTCCCCAATTAATAATGGCCATTCCCTGGATTTCCAATTCTTTGCTACTACAAAGATAGTTACTATAAACATTTTTGTATATATGTGTTCTTTTACCTCTTTTATGATCTTTTTGGGATACAGACCTAGAATATTGCTGAATCAAAGCGTATGCACTGTTTTATAGACCTTTTGGTATAGTTCCAAATTGCTCTCCATCAACAGATGCTTATCAATCAAAAGACTGAGCTAAATGTGAGGGGGAAAGTAAATTTTAGATTTGAGCCGTTAAGTGATATAGTAAATAAAATGTCCATCCTGAATCCAATTCTAGCTCAGATACTTACTAGCTGCATGATCCTAGTAAATCACTTAACCCTGCTTGCCTCACTTTACTCGTCTGTAAAATGATCTGGAGAAGGAAATGTCAAACCCCTCCAGTATCCTTGCCAAGAAAACCCCAAATGGGGTCACAAAGAGTTGGACATGATTGAAACAACTGAACACATTTAGGAGAAGTATAATTAGAGAACAGTTAATGTGGAAAAGACTATATAATTTTGCATATTTAATAAATCAATCCCCCAAAAAACTAGTTTTCCCCTTCACATCTCAGGTTAGGGGCATGGTGCCCCCTCAATCTGGAAAATCTGAATAAAATATTTTGGCTCTCCCTCTGTGCCAGAGAAGAAATCTGAATTTTTTTCTTTTTCTTTTATGAGGTGTTTACAGTACCTTATTGTAAAAGTTGGATTGATATTATACAATGCTACATGTATAGTTTAGGCATTTCTGAGTTTCTAAATTTTTTTGTGTTGTCTTCTGGCCTTCTAGTGTCATCTGTAGCTTCTGCAAAACTCTCCCCAAAATTCCTATTTAATTTCTTATGCCGACCCAAGATATATTGAAGCTGCAATGAGAAAAATCATGCTGTGGAAGGGATAACTGTAATATGATCTCAGGCTTTATCCACCAGAGTTCATTGCAGCTCTCTGTATCTCTCAGACATGTTTACCCTACAATGTCCAAATCTAGGGAGCACATTTTAGAAGGGACTTTGACAAGTTGTGATGTATTAAAGAAGAGGGTAACAGGAATGGAGAGGGTGCTCAGCACCATGCTGTTCAAGGATTTGTTAAGGGAATGATATTAGCCTGCAGAAGATTTCAAGAGGATGCGATAATTGTCTGCAGCTATTTTAAGGATTGTCATACAGAAGAAGTATTAGACCTATGCAGAGGGCAGAGCTTCTAGCAGACAGAACAGTAATGGATAGAAACTGAAGAGTGGTAGTTTTCAGCTGAAAATAAGGAATATGTTTCCACCTAGTTAGGGTTGTTCAAATGCAGAGTAGATTATTTTTTTTTTTAAATGGATGGTTGCTTATGAAGGATGTGATTTAGTTATGTTGCAATCAATGTAAGGAACATTCCAGTTCAGAGATTCTATGATTGTAAGTTTTAGTTCTTTGGAGGAAGATGCTGTAACCAAAAAAAAAAAAAAAAAGCATTATAATTCCCTGATTTCCTTTACAGTGGGGAGATAGGAGGGTGTATCTACCTAATGCAAAAACAAATTGAGAAGGAATCAGAAACACAAAAGGTCATTTGAATGAACTAATAATAACTCTAAATTTAATCTACATGTTGCCAAAGTAATTGAGTTTGAAAGGAAAAAAAATGAGTATTTCAGGCTGTTCAAAGGAATTGCTGATATTTAGCCTGGAAAAGAGGAAACTAGAGAGGAACATTATATCTGTCTTTACGTATATGAAGAGCTATCATTTGGAAGAGGGATTTTTCTTACTCTCTTTGACCCCAGAAGGTAGCCCAGGAGAAAGGAATATAAATTGGAGGGAGGAAAATTCTCTCTCAGTATGAGGGAGAACTTTCTAAAAGTTAAAGCTATTCCAGCAGAGGCGGGATCACCAGAAATTCTATAGAGGAGATTCTTTCATTGTCAGGGAGATCGGATTAAGGAACTATGAATGTTGTTTCCAAAGCCATGATTCTAAGATTTTATGAGTATTCCTTATCTGATCCCCTTCTTCCCGTTCATACATCAGTTCAGGTCCTCACTATTACTCTCTCTTTCATTTCAGGTACTTTACCTTGGCTGTCCTTTCTGCTTGGGATGCTCCTAACCTCAGCCTCATGATATCCCTAGTTCCTTCAAGATTCAGCTCAAGGGGCAGCTCCTGCATGGAACTTTCCCAAGTTCCTCCAGCTGCTAGTACCTCCTCGTCAAAGATTATCTTGAATACACTTTGTATATGCCTTGTATAAATATGTTCATATTATCTTCCCTGTAAGATCCTTAAGAACAGGGATTGTTTTACTTTTATCTTTGAATCTCAAGTACTAAGCTTAGTACCTACCACATAGAAAGCATTTTTAATTTTTAATTTTATTTAGAGTTCTCAATGATTCAGCACTTAGCACAGTGCCTGGCACATAATAAGCATTGAAAAAATGCTTATTGATTAACTGATTCAGTGTCTTTGGCTATTTACTTTGCCAGTGAAGTTGGAACTTGGAGGAACATGAATTAAATCAGGTCTTTGGCTTTATAAACACAAGGAACTGCCCTCCTTGACTTTTGCTTGCCACTGGACTCTGAAAGAGAGAGACTGGAGACTTTTCAAAGCTCTGCCCATCATTTAAATTTATCACAATGCCAGGTCCTCATCCAGAAGGAAGGAAGAATAACAGACTCTTCCATTGTATGGTCGTGAATGGGTGTATATTCATGGATGGTGTTTCATATATGGATTATGACAGATAATGATTAATTCAGTAATGTCGGGCAGTCAATAAGCATTCATTAAGTAACTATTATGTGCCAGGCACTACGCTAGGAGTGGGAGAAAAAAAACACAGAAGACAGCTAGTCCCTGCCCTTTCATGGAATTTATAATCTAAGGAGGGGGAGGTAGGGAGAGACAAGATAAAAAGTTATATGCAAACAAAATAGATACAGAATAAATAGGAAATAATTAACAGAGGAAAGGTACTAGGATTAGGAGGGTATGAAAAAAAGATGTGTGGAGAAGATTATTTTAGCTGAGATTTGAAGAAAACCAAAAGACAGAGATAAGGGAAGAGTGATTGGTAACTTGGAAAATGAAGAGAATTATATGCTGGGGCTATAGGGACACTTAGAAATTATGTAATTAAATCCCTTTGCTCTTCAGAAGAGGAAACAGAGACTTTGAGATGTGGTAGCTTTTTCAAGGGAACATATCCTGCCTCCTATCTTTCCAGTTTTTTTTTGTTTGTTTGTTTTTTGGTTTTTTTTGCACTCTACTTTCCAACACATACTCTTCCCTCCAGTGACACTAGCCTGGCTGTTCCATAAACAAGACACTCGATCTCGACTCTTGGCATTTTCTCTGGCTAACCCTCATATCTGGAACGCTCTTTCTCCTCAACTCTGTCTACTGAGTTCCCTGGCTTTTTTTTTTTTTTTTTTTTTTTAATGTTTTCAATAAAATCCCATCTTCTACAGGAAGTCTCACCCAAATCCAATTAATTCCAAATCTTTCCTTCTATTAATTATCTCCTATTTATCATCTATTATAGTATGCTTTGTACATATTTATTTACATGTTCCCTTCCCCATTAGACTGTAAGCTTCTTGGGAAGGCAAGGACTTTCATTTTCTTCTTTTTATATCTTCATTACCTAGCACATCACCTGGCATAGAGCAGGCACTTAATAAATGTTGATTGATTGATTAATTGCCACAATAAGTTAGTGATTGAACCAGGACTTTAGAGATCTAGTTCAAATCATTCTTGTTACAATTTAAGGAAACTACCCCACTGTGTGGTCATGAGGCGAAGAGGAGTGAGTTGAATTGTACAAGTTCACACAGATGTGTGGAGAGCTAGGATTCAAACAAAGATTTCCTGACTCTTTCCACTGCACTAAAATTTACCATAAATCCCTAAAGAAACCATTCGTGTTGATGACATTTTTGGAGACTTGCCTCCTGAGAAAGGTTGGAAAATGAGGTTAGTTAAGAGGATTTAGAGACTTCTCTAAATAGAAAAATAAGAAAAGATACATAAATTCTGGAGAACCAGGCAAAAAGACACAGGATTAGCTACACTGAGCAAGGAAGCCAAGGGAAAAAGTCTCTAAGCCTCAAATTTGTTTCTATCATCGAATATTAATATTAATGAGATTCACTTCATACAATGCTTTGAAAATTTTGAAGTTTACAAACTGGAAGTTTATAAGATGTTTACCTCACAACAGCTCTGTAAAAATGGTGGGGTAAACATCATTATCCTTTTACCAGTGGAGAAAAATGGGGTTCATTGGGGTTGTGACTTTCCCAGGGATATACAACTAAAAATCCAGATCCTCCTGATTCTAAAACCAGCACTCTTGGCACCATGCCTATGATGATTTAACTTGTAATTAACTTACATAAATATGGCCTCCCTACTTGTAGTGGAAAGTTACCCTTAAAAAGACTGGCCTTCACATAAGTGCTGCTGTCCTAATGACTTACCACAAAGGACTTACCACAAAGGACCTGCACAGGAAATAAGGGGGAAGCGGTGAGATGAGATGTTCTCCCCAAACTAAAGCTATCAGAAAAAAGCCCAGAACTCCCAGGCAAGAGCAGCAAAGGCAAGACTTTTGCAGCAAACTGACTTGATTTACTATACTTTTTGACTAATTCAAAATCAGGTTATTAAAAGTTAAAAATGTCAAGCCATTCTCCAATTGAAAAATGGTCAAAGGATATGAACAGACAATTCTCAGATGAAGAACTTGAAACTATTTCTAGTCATATGAAAAGATGCTCCAAGTCATTATTAATCAAAGAAATGCAAATTAAGACAACTCTAAGATACCACTACACACCTGTCAGATTGGCTAAGATGACAGGAAAAAATGATGATTGTTGGAGGGGATGCGGGAAAACTGGGACATTGATGCATTGTTGGTGGAGTTGTGAACGAATCCAACCATTTTGGAGAGTAGTTTGGAACTATGCTCAAAAAGTTATCAAACTGTGCATACCCTTTGATCCTGCAGTGTTACTACTGGGATTATATCCCAAAGAGATTATAAAGAAGGGAAAGGGACCTGTATGTGCACGAATGTTTGTGGCAGCCCTTTTTGTAGTGGCTAGAAACTGGAAACTGAATGGATGCCCATCAGTTGGAGAATGGCTGAATAAATTGTGGTATATGAATATTATGGAATATTACTGTTCTGTAAGAAATGACCAACAGGATAATTTCAGAAAGGCCTGGAGAGACTTACACGAACTGATGCTGAGTGAAATGAGCAGGACCAGGAGATCATTATATACTTCAACAACAATACTATATGATGACCAGTTCTGATGGACCAGGCCATCCTCAGCAACGAGATCAACCAAATCATTTCTAATGGAGCAATAATGAACTGAACTAGCTATGCCCAGAAAAAGAACTCTGGGAGATGACTAAAACCATTACATTGAATTCCCAATCCCTATATTTATGCACACCTGCATTTTTGATTTCCTTCACAAGCTAATTGTACAATATTTCAGAGTCTGATTCTTTTTGTACAGCAAAATAATGTTTTGGTCAGGTATACTTATTGTGTATCTAATTTATATTTTAATATATTTAACATCTACTGGTCATCCTGCCATCTAGGGGAGGGTGGGGGTAAGAGGTGAAAAATTGGAACAAGAGGTTTGGCAATTGTTAATGCTGTAAAGTTACCCATGTATATATCCTGTAAATAAAAGGCTATTAAATAAAAAAAAAGAAAGAAAGAAAGAAAGAAAGAAAGAAAATAAATAAAAGTTAAAAATGACTCAGGCCAACACCTTCAATTTACAGAGGAAGGGAGGGAAAGAGGAAAGAAGGATGGAAGGAAAGAAGGGAGGGAGGGAAGGAGGAAGGAAAGGGAGTAAAGGAAGGAAAAAGGATGGAAGGAATGAAGGAAGGGAGGGAAGGAGGGAGGGAAGGGAAGAGAGGAAGAGAAGATGGGAAAAAGGAAGAGAATGAAGGAAGGAAAGAAGGAAGGAAGGAAGGAAGGAAGGGAAAGAGGGAGGAAGGAGGAAAGGAAGGGAGGAAGGAAGAAGGAAAAGAAGGGGAGAAAGAGAAGAAGGGAAAAAGGGAAGAAGGAAGGAAGGAAGAAGAAGGGGAGGAAGGGAGGGAGGAAAGGAGGGAGGAAGGAAGGAAGGCAGGGAGGGAAGGAAGAAAGAGAGGGAAGGAGGAAGAAAGGGAAGAAGAGAGGGAGGAAGGCAAGGAGGCAGAAAGACAAGAAAGCAGAAAGAAATGAACAAAGAGAGGAAGGAAGGAAGGAAATAAAGAAACAAATAAATATTTGTTGAGTGTTTACTATATTCCAGGGACTGTGTTAAACATTTTACTAATAATATCTCATTTAATCCTCCCAACTGTCCTAAGAAGTAGGTGCTATCATCCTCATTTTACAGTTGAGGAAACTAGGACAGAGGTTTAAAAATCTGCCCAATCATACAACTAGTAAGTGTCTGAGGCAAGAGTTGAACTCAGTTCTTCCTGACACCAGACATTTTGCCAGCTAGCTGCCTAATCAAGATCCTGAAATGACTTATCCCAAATGGCAAACTGAGGCAATCACAATGGTTATGAGTGTCAAATAAGCACAAAGTGTTAGACACCAGCATTTCAATAAACTGTTTAACCAAACAAAGGAATACTTTCTTTTCCCTTGTAAGTGCAAGTATTCTTCCCATTAGGAGTGGTGGGGGTAGACAGAGAGCCAGTCAGGGTCAGGAAGCTCTGGACAGAAATGTCACACAGGCCGTTGTATGACTCACTATCACTCGCCCTCTCAGTGTCCCAAGAAATTCCTTAAGATTATAAGCTGCCATTCTGCATTGACAGTTTCCTCACTGAGGAATTCAGCGGAATTATGGGCCTGGACAAATAACAATAAAAACACCAGTCCATAATGCTGCTATGGTCCACTATAGCACTATTACCAATGGAGAAAATCCACTATTTTAGGAATAAGAATAGGGAATCTTTAAGGCCGACAAAGCACTTTCCTTATAAGGTAGGCAGCGCAAGTGTTATTATTATCATTTGGCACATAAATAAGGTAGATGCCTGGTCTAATTAGAAAACTGAGGCCCAGGGAAATTAAATGACTTGCAAAGGATCAAAAAAAATCAGATCTCCTAAACTGAAATCCAGTGTTCTTCTCATTATCCCCACTGTCTCCTTTGATCCCTAGGGAAAGAAGTAAAACAGGGTTAGCAGCCAGCAGAAGAGGAACCTACAATACTATAGCAGGGGTAGGGAAGTGTTACTGCTAAGATTCTTAGAGTCAACTGTGACTCTCTGTGATCGGATTCTCTTTGGGATTTTCTTGGCAATGATACTAGAGTGGTTTCCCATCTCCTTCTCTAGCTCATTTTACAAAGGAGGAAACTGAGGCAAATGGTTAGGTTACTTGCTCAAGGTCATACAGTCAGGAAGCGTCTGAGGCTTGATTTGAATTCAGGAAGGTGAGTACTACATCACTTGGATGAGAAGTTTATGTGGGAGTACATGAAATGAACAAAACAAAAATCACACATCATCTAAACTGTTTTCAGATTCCAAAAAGCAATCAATTGGCAAGCATTTATTAAGGTTTTAGGTGTCAGCTCCTTTGCTAAGAGCTGAGGATATGTCAGATTGGCTAGAATGACAGGGAAAGATAATGCGGAATGTTGGAAGGGATGTGGGAAAACAGGGACACTGATACATTGTTGGTGGAATTGTGAACAGGAGAGTAGTTTGGAACTATGCTCAAAAAGTTATCAAACTGTGCATACCCTTTGATCCAGCAGTGTTACTACTGGGATTATATCCCAAAGAGATTATAAAGAAGGGAAAGGGACCTGTATGTGCACGAATGTTTGTGGCAGCCCTCTTTGTAGTGGCTAGAAACTGGAAAATGAGTGGATGTCCATCATTTGGAGGATGGCTGAATAAATTGTGGTATATGAATATTATGGAATATTATTGTTCTGTAAGAAATGACCAACAGGATAATTTCAGAAAGGCCTGGAGAGACTTACACGAACTGATGCTGAGTGAAATGAACAGGACCAGGAGATCATTATATACTTCAACAACAATACTGTATGATGACCAGTTCTGATGGACCTGGCCATCCTCAGCAACGAGATCAACCAAATCATTTCCAATGGAGCAGTAATGAACTGAACCAGCTATTCCCAGAGAAAGAACTCTGGGAGATGACTAAAAACCATTACATTGAATTCCCAATCCCTATATTTATGCCCACCTGCATTTTGGATTTCCTTCACAAGCTAATTGTACAATATTTCAGAGTCTGATTCTTTTTGTACAGCAAAATAACGTTTTGGGCATGTATACTTATTGTGTATCTAATTTATATTTTAATATATTTAACATCTACTGGTCATCCTGCCATCTGGGGGAGGGGGTGGGGGGTAAGAGGTGAAAAATTGGAACAAGAGATTTGGCAATTGTCAATGCTGTAAAATTACCCATGCATATAACCTGTAAATAAAAGGCTATTAAAAAAAAAGAGAGAGAGCTGAGGATATAAAATAAAAACAGAGACAACAAAAACCCATCCCCTGTCCTCAAAGAGCTTACATTCTAATGAGAGGGGGAGGGGAAGTGGCATGTGCTGGGTACTTTTTTAACAATTGTCAAAAAAAATCCATACACTTTTAATACCAATAATGAACATATTCTCCATCACTTCCTTAAGTAGAGACAATTAACAAAACTATAAGTCCAGAGGATTTATAATGTTTGCCAATTTCTGAGGAATAAATGTTCACTTAAAGATCTAACAATTGACTCCCAGCTGGCTCCAGAACACTCCTGGAACACATGCATTTAAATAATAGATATGTCTACAAAATACATATATAATAGATAGAAAATGGCCTTAGAAGGTAAAATTTTAGTGGCAGGAGACATGAGAAAAATCTCCGACTCAAAGATATTGTTTGAGTTGTGTTTAAGAAAGCAGAGATTCTAAGAAGAGCAGATTTGTAAGGGAAACTCTTCCATTCATCCCAGGGCAAGGGCACAGAGAGGTAGGAAGATAGGTCATCTTGTATGGAGAGTAATCAATAAATGGGCCAGGATGAATGGATCTTGGAGGATGTGGAGAGGATAAATGTGTTAAGAAGACTGGAAAGATTAAATAGATTCAGGTTATAAAGAGCTTTAAAGGAAAACAGAAGAGACTACATTTTATTCTAGAGATGATGGGGAGCAACTCGAATTTATCGAATAGGGAGGGAGTGACTCCATCTTCCCATCTTTCGATGACAGTTGAGATGGTTAGAGGATTCCATGAAGCTCAGGCTGCCAGTTTCTTTCCCTAGGGAAAGAAGTAAAACAGGATTAGCAGCCAGCAGAAGAGGAACCTACAATACTATAGCAGGGTTAGGGAAGTATTATTGCTAAGATTCTTAGCTCTTGAAATCCTTAGAAGCTGAGAAGCATCTTCACCAAACCAAATGCTGAAGCCAATGAATTGATTCAAGATTTTGGAACCTTTTGCAGAGTGTGTTACCCAGAGATATTAACAACAGGTATTCAGATACTTGTGGGACATTTTGTTTGTTTCCTTGCTTTTCAACAAGTCTATATTGTGCTTTAGAAGTCTATCTATGTTTAGATTTTATTCAGGATATTAGAAAGAAACTTCTTTAGAGGAAAAGTAATAGTAACAAGGAGTGGCAGAAAAAAGGAGATAAGGATGTGATATTGAGAAGAAAAGGAAGGGTAGAGATGGGAGGTCACAGGAGAGTGGAGGAGGATAGGGAAGGAGAAGAAAGGGGAAGGCAGAGAACAGAGAAAGAGAAGGAAAGATAAAGAAGGGGAGGTCAAAGGAGGGAAGAGAAGATCAGGGAAAGGTAGAAAATGAAATGGTCAAGGAGGGGAGAATAGGAAAAAGGAAAGGGAGAAAGGAGAGGACAGGGAGAAACAAAGGGAGAAGAAAGAAGAAGGGAAGACAAGAACTGAAGTGGTAGAGGAGAGGAAAGGAAGGAAGAAGCAAGACAGGAGGAGAGGCATGGAAAGTTAAATAAAGGGAAGGGGAGGCAAGGATGATAAGAAAAGGGGATGGGAATATGGGGAAAGGAGGAGCAAGGGGAAAGAGAAAGGGAGAAGTGGAGAAGGGAGGGGAGAAGAGGTAATGGGAGCACTGGGAAGAGGAAAAATGGAGACAGAAGAAGTTGATCCAAACCCCCTATCGTTAATGAGAAGGAAAGAGGTTTCTGTCCTCAGGGTTTAAGATGTCAGTCAGGAAACACAAAACTCTCCTTGGAGTGCAGTAGTCAAGTAACATCATTGTGCTCTGAATTGAGCTACGTCTTCGTCTAAGGAGGAGAGAATTAAAGAACCCCAGAGGAGAACACTGGAGAAGAACAGAATGAGAAACAGATGGTTTCTGATTTCCAAACCGGAATTTTTTTTTCCTGTTGTTTGTTTACTACTGAAATTCAAGCCAGAAACATAAGGCAGATACAATTGCGTTTCAGTGGAAATTAGGCCCAGTGTCCAGGTCCTGAAGCAGTCAGGGTGGTCTGCAAGCCCTGCTGGGCACTGCATGTGCTGGGCACTGCCCATCACATGTCCTGCTGGGCCAGCAGAATGGGACCCTCTGTTTTAGGCCTTGGCTCAGGTTGACAGTCAGGGAGAGCCGCTGATCCTGGAGATCTGGGCTGTGATTCAGCTCAGTCTGTGCCTTTTGTACTTCGCCAAATCCAGAGTTTCCCTGAAAAAAAAAAAACCCAAAACTAGTCCTGAATCTCCCTCTGTTACACTTGATTTACTCCTAACCCCATAGGAGTTAAACTCTGAATACTGCCAGATGGTGAAGTTCTGAAGACAACTTAGTTTAATTTAGCCCTAGCCCACATTTGACATGATTAAGTTTCCTGCAGTTATTAATTTTCTCTAACAATAGTAATAAAAACCATGTAATTTCAGAGCTGAAAGGACTTTGATCAAATTTCCCATTTTATAGATGTGTAAACTAGAGAGCAGGTATGGTAGAGTAGAAAGAGAGCACATGAGTTTTAGTTTTTTAGGTTTAGAGAACCTGGCTTGTTGCTCTTATGACCTTGGGTAAATGAGTGGAAGAACAGGAGAGGGAAAAGGAAAGGAAAAGGAGAACAAGAGAGAAGATCAGAGGAAGGTAAGAAAATGGAAGGATGAGAGAGTCAAAGGGAAGCCCCAGGATACCCCTCAGCTCTCTGAGTTTCAATTTTCTCATCTGGAAAATGCCTTAGAGGCAGTGGAGAGAGGTCTGGGCTAGGAATCAGACATTGTTCCTGATACTATTCTCCTGATAGATTACAAATTTTTTGAAGACAAGGGACTATGTCTTATCTGAATTTTTTAAGATTGTTGTCATCCAGTCCTGTCTGACTCTTGAGTTTTCTTGGCAAAAATACTGGAATGGTTTGCCATTTCCTTCTCCTGTTCATTTTGCAGATGAGTAAACTAAGGCAAACCAGGTTAAGTGATTTGCTTAGCAATGCACAGCTAGTAAGTGTCTAAAGCCACATTTGAACTCAGGAAGATGAGATTTCCCAACTTCAGGCCCAGTGTTCTATCTACTCTATCACCTAGCAAGAAGAAATGCTGCTGAACTCATTTACAAAATGTCTCTAAAAGACCTAGAAATCCATCCAATTAATTCCTGGTAGAGAAAAGACAAGTATTTTGTCTAACCCAGCCTATCTGTGAACACTAGAGACTGAGTTGGGGCAAAAGCACTCCATGAATGGATCACTCCCATGCCCAGGATAGACTATGTGTGCATCAGGATGAGAGTAGATTGTAGATCTTTATCAGGACTAGATCTAAACCTAGACTGGAGCATTGTCACAGGAATAGGTTCCAATGGATTGAGAAGAGGACTTGTACCCAGGGAGGTCCCAGGCAATTTACTGTGCAAGAAAGTAGTTTAGAAACAAGCAGTAGTGATTTGGTCCAAACTTAAGGAGAACAGTGTTTCAGTTCTATCATCCAGCCCAGCCTGCAAAGAATATAGCAGCAATCTAGACCAGGGAATCTGTACTTCTGTCATTCTATATCAGCAGAACTTCCTAGATGACTATTAGGGGCTGAATCTACCTGTATTCTTTTGTTGCTCAAGAGCTTGCAGGACTGAAATAACTTAAAAGAAATCAAATTTTGTATTGGATCAGATAGAATAACACAACACTGAATACCTCATAAAAGCAAAAAAAGGATCAGCCTAGACCTTCCTTCCAGAAGCACAGCAAAGCTTAGCCCCTAACATCAAGTCTGAAATTAGGAATTAGGCTGGAAAATGCCCATAAATGAAATGGGAGCTCTTGAGGGGGGAAATTGAAAAGAAATGAGAGCTATGAAAGAAAGAATTGGAAAAGAAATTAACGGCTTGGCACAAGAAGAATAAAACTACCAGAAAGAACTTAGCCAAAATCTAGAGCTTCAAAGTAAATGGAAAAAACAAACAAACAGAAAAACAATGCAAGTGTCCAGAAAGCAAAAAAGTTAAGTACTGAGGAGCCAGTCAAGATCACACACAATTTAGCAGTCACTACCATAAAAGAGTGGAGAAGTTGGAACATGATATTCCAGAAGGAAAAGGGTACAGCTAGGAAATTCATCCAGCAGGATGTGATAGGGAAAATGGATTTTTAACAGAATAGAGAACTGCCAAGCATTCCTGATAGAAAAGCTAGAGCTGCCTCAAAACTCTGAAGTTCAAGCATAAGAGTGGAAAGAAACATTAAAAAGGTACACATGAACAGTGTTAAAACTGATTATATTCTAATAGGAAGAGATGATACATGCATCCACTTCAAGCTTTATCATCATGGTTTCAAAAAAACCTGGGAAGACTTATATGATGCCAAATGAAGTGAGCAGAAACAGTAAAATAATATTGACAATGAAAACAATATGATTAAGGCAAACAATTTTGAAAACATTAAGAATTCTTATCAGCATAATGACCACCCATCACTCCAGAAGACTAATGATGATTTAGACTACCCATCTCTTAAAAAGTAAAGGACTTAGATTGTAAAATAAGACATTTTTTGGATATGAAAGTGTGGACATTTGTTTTTATTGGCTATATGTGTTTGTAATCAGTTTGCTTTTTGGGTTTTTTAATTGTCAAGTTGAAGAGAGATTGGAGTAGGTAGAAGCTAAAAGGAAGATTTTTGTTGATTGAAAAAAGTATATATGTGTGCATGTATTGGGTATACACACATACATATATACATACAATACAACTCACATAGGTGTGTATATCCACACATATTTTTAAAATAATAAAAACATTTTTTAAAGTATGTTGTTTCTATATCCTACCCCACACTATCAGAGAGTTTGTTGTTAAATATTTACCAGCATATCCCTAGTAGGGCTTGGTAAGAACTCAGGTGAAGGGTTATTCTGGCTTGGGTAACACATACACCTCCACCTAAAACTACAATTTTACAAAAGGCTAACTTTAATAGCCTAAGCATGTTGCTTATCTCCAAAAGGCTTTCATCATAGATGTGGATTCTGCAATGTGAAGGAAGGAAATCAGGCTATGATAAATTCTGGGGAGGAAGAGAAGAAGCTTTACATGGAAAAACTTTAAACATTTTTTTTCTTTTTTTAATTAAAGCTTTTTAATTTTCAAAACATATGCATGGATAATTTTTCATCATTAACCCTTGCAAAACTAAAAATTGCAAAATTGTGTTCCAATATTCCCTGCTTTTCCCCCACCCTTTCCCTAGATGGCAAGTAATCCAATATATGTTAAACATGAGGATAAAAAAAAACCCCAATAATTCCAATATATGCATACATATTTGTACAATTATCTTACTGCACAAGAAAATTCAAATCAAAAAGAAAAACAATGAGAAAGAAAACAAAATACAAGCAAACAACAACAAAAAGAGTAAAAATGCAATGCTGTGATCCACACTCAGTTCCCACAGTCCTCTCTCTGAGTGTAGAAGGCTCTCTTCATCACAAGATCATTGGAACTAGTTTAAATCATCTCATTGTTAAAGAGGGCCACGTCCATCAGAATTGATCTTTGTACAGTCTTGTTGCCATGTATAATGATCTCCTGGTCCTGCTCATTTCACTCAGCATCAGTTCGTGTAAGTCTCTCCAGGCCTTTCTGAAATCATCCTGCTGGTCATTTCTTACAGAACGATAATATTCCATAATATTAATATATCACAATTTACTCAGCCATTCTCCAATTGATGGGCATCCACTCAGTTTCCAGTTTCTGGCCACTACAAACAAAGCTGGCACAAACATTCTTGCATATACAGATCCCTTTCCCTTCTTTAATATCTGTTTGGGCTACAAACCCAGTAGAAACACTGCTGGGTCAGAGGATATGCAGTTTGATAACCCTTTGAGCATAGTTCCAAATTGCTCCAGAATGACGATGCATTCACAATTCCACCAACAATGTATCAGTGTCCCAGTTTTCCCACATCTCTTCCAACATTTGTCATTATCTTTTCCTGTCATCTTAGCCAATCTGACAGGTGTGATCGTGATTTAGAGCACTTTTCATATGATTAGAAATAATTTAAATTTCTTCATCTGAAACTTGTCTGTTCATATCCTTTGACCATTTATCAATTAGAGAATGGCTTGAATTCTTATAAATTTGAGTCAGTTCTCTATATATTTTAAAAATGAGGCCTTTCTCAGAACTTTTGAATATAAAAATGTTCCCTCAGTTTATTGCTTCCCTTCTAATCTTGTCTGCATTTAAAAAAACTTTGAACATCTTAAAAGCTCACACTTAAAAGAAATTGCAGAAGTCTTTTTGTCCAGTCCCTCCTTGTATAAGAATCACTTCACAGCATCCATGACAAGGAGTCAACTCATCTCTGTTTGACTACATCCAGTAATGGGACTGAAAGTTGCTCAAGAGACTTCAAGATAGCTCTGTCCTTAACAATCACAAAATGTTGGTGCTAGAATGGACTTTGGAAATGATCTAGCGATGACTTTCAATTTATAAACCCAAAAATTGAAATCTAGAAAAATACAATGACCTCCCCAAAGTTACAAGTAAAAAATAGCAGCACTTGGGATCAAATCCAGACATTCTGGCTGCCAATCCAGCACTCATTCAATGACATCATGACCCTCTTATCATTCCTACTGTATTCAGAAGCTATTGGTTTCAGCAGGTGAGTATGAAGAAAGGGTTGCCAGAATATTTCAGGAAAGCACATATTTTCTGATACATAGGACTGGTCATGTTCATTCCTTACTTAAACCCTACAATAAATCTCTCTTAATTAATGAATAAGCTCCAAATTTCATTGCCTAGTATTCAAAGATCTCCACCATTTGGAGCCATTACCCCTTTTTTCATCTTATCTTATTGCATTCACCCTCCATGAACTATAAATTTACTATGTAAGTTTACTCCTGCAAAACTAGATGGCTAAGCAACCCCTGGAATTGTGGCATTTACTCTACAGGGCAAAACAAATGCCTTGAAAAGAGCAGAAAGGATCCCTTCCCTCTGTTCTACCTAATTCAATTCTCTTTCAACTTTATAATTCACTGTTGACATTTATGGCTTCAATTTTCTGCTTGACCACAATTCAAGCAGGAAGTCACTAAACCATAGCAACAAATGACCTATACATAGCTGCTAGTCATAATTGCTTTAATTCAACAGACACTTATTAATCAGATGACTGAGCTAAATGTAAGGGGGAAGTAAATTTTAGTTGTGGGCAGCTATGTAGTACATTGGATCAAGTGAAGGACCTGCCATCAAAAAAATTTATCTTTCTGAGTTCAAATCTAGCCTTAGACACTAACTAGCCATGTGACCCTGGGCAAGTCACTTAACCCAGTTTCCCTTAGTTTACTCATCTGCAAAATGAACAGGAGAAAGAAATAGCAAACCACTCCAGTATTTTTTGCCAAGATAACTCCAGAAAGTATCACACAAAGTCAGACAGGAATTGATGACAACAACCTCAAAAAGTTTAAATAAGATATAGTCCCTTATCTTGAAAGAGTTTATAGTATATTAGGGAAAAATATATCATATTAAGGTAATTTTTAATACAGATTAACTTCATGACAGAACAGTGTGGTGTGTGAAACATAAAGCACTAGCCAAGGAGAGAAACAGAGACAGAAAGAGACAGAGAGACAGAGACAGAGAGTTAGAGAGAGAGAAAGAGAGAGAGAGAGAGAGAGAGAGAGAGAGAGAGAGAGAGAGAGAGAGAGAGGAGGGAGGGAGAGAGAGAGCGGAGGGAGGGAGGGAGACTTGTCTACCCAGGAAATTGCCTGAGACCTTCTTGTGTTAGAAAAAAAATCAATGTAAATGGTTAAAATATGAAAAGACAATTTTCAGACAAAGAAATCAAAACTATTTCTAGCCATATGAAAAGATGCTCCAAATCACTATTGATCAGAGAAATGCAAATTAAGACAACTCTGAAATACCACTACATACCTGTCAGATTGGCTAGAATGACAGGGAAAGATAATGATGAATATTGAAGAGGATGTGGGAAAACTGAGACACTGGTGCATTGTTGGTGGAATTGTGAATACATCCAACCATTCTGGAGAGCAATTTGGAACTATGCTCAAAGTTATCAAACTGTGCACACCCTTTGGCCCAGCAGTGTTACTACTGGGCTTATACCACAAAGAGATACTAAAGAAGGGAAAAGGACCTGTATGTGCCAAAATGTTTGTGGCAGCCCTCTTTGTAGTGGCCAGAAACTGGAAACTGAGTGGATGCCCATCAGTTGGAGAATAAATTGTAGTATATGAATGTTATGGAATATTGTTGTTCTATAAGAGACAACCAGCAGGATGATTTCAGAGAGGCCTGGAGAGATTTACATGAACTGATGCTGAGTGAAATGAGCAGGACCAGGAGATCAGCAGCAAGATAACTGTATAAATATGTATACATATATTGGATTTAACATGTATTTCAACATACTGAACATGTATTGGATTACCTATCTGTAGAGGAGGGGATGAGGGGAAAGAGAGAAAAAGTTGGAACAGGAAGTTTTGCGAAGGTCAATATTGGAAAAATTACCCATGCATATGCTTTATAAATAAAAAGTTTTAATAAAAAATAAAAAGAAAAAAGAAATAATGGAAGAAAAAAGGAAGAGAATCAATGAAGGGAAAGGAGAAAACATTCCTCCACCCTATGTCACAGCCCTTACTGCTGATCAGCCTCAAATCAGTCAGCAATATAGATCAGCCAATTAAACCATGGCTCACTAAAGAACTCAGCTCCATAGTGATATTGATGGAAAGAGGCAGTGCCTGGGGTCTTTTACATTTTTACATGACTTATTACCATATCTGTGGCTGCTTTAGTACAAATTCCTATAGCCAATCCTGATGGTAGTACTTGTATTTCCAGTGCCCAGTCAAATGCATGGCACAAAGTAGGTGCTTAATAAATAATTAATTGATTGGTTAACAAAAACAAACTTTCTTGAACCTCTCTGAAAATTCTTTAGTGTCTGTTTTACATGCTCAACAAAGAGGCCACAGGCAGAGGAGGCTGCCAATCCTTTGGAGATGAATATGGAACTTACAGGTGGGCAGTAAGGGGAGGAATCATCTGTACTAATACCATTTGGATCTTGATCCATTATTAATGCTTCCAGTTCATGGTATTGTGGGAGTCATTTGAAGTCAGAGGCCTTGGTTCCAAATCCCAGCTCTGCCATTTAATATGAACATGAGCCCTAGCAATTGACTTTCCCACCCTGGAACTCTGTTTCATCATATCCAAAACAAGAGGCTTAGACTCAACAATCTTTAAAATTCTTTCTGACTCCAGAACCTATGACCTAGGAAGAACCAGATGGCAATCTAAAACCTAAAGCATTGGAAATGGGTCAGAGGAAGGGGAACTCTTGTTTTTTATTATTATTTTTAATAAAACATTTTTATTTTCAAAATATATGCAAAGATAGTTTTCAGTATTTACCCTTGCAAAACCTTGTGTTCCAAATTCTTCTTCCTCCCTCCCCCTAGATAACAAATAAACTAATATATGTTAAACATATACAATTCTTCTATACATATTTCCACATTTATCATGCTGCACAAGAAAAATCAGATAAAAATACAAAAAGGAAGCAAACAACAACAAAATGGTGAAAAACTATATTGTGATCCACATTCAGTTTCAACAATCCTCTTTCTAGATGCAGATGGCTCTCTCCATCACAAGCCTATTGGAATTGGCTTGAATTACCTCACTGCTGAAAAGAGCCAAGTCCATCAGAGTTGATCATTATGTAATCTTGTCGTTGTGTACAATAATCT
Source organism: Sarcophilus harrisii (assembly GCF_902635505.1). Taxonomy (NCBI): domain Eukaryota; kingdom Metazoa; phylum Chordata; class Mammalia; order Dasyuromorphia; family Dasyuridae; genus Sarcophilus; species Sarcophilus harrisii. The sequence goes on from NC_045428.1 coordinate 363,392,403, forward strand.
CCTGGTCCTGCTCAGGGTATTTAGCATCAGTTCAAGTAAGTGTCTCCAGGCTTCTCAGAAATCACCCTGCTGATCGTTTGTTATAGAACAACAATATTCCATAACATTCATATTCCATAACTTATTCATCCATTCTCCATTGATGGGCATCCACTCAGTTTCCAGTTCCTTGTCACTACAAAGAGGGCTGCCACAAACATTTTGGCACATGTGGGTCCTTTTTGCATGGGAACTCTTTTAAAGAGCTCTTATTCTGGCCATCCCCATCCTCCAGAGCATGGCTTTTGTTGTGGTCACTGACTGGGCAGTTCCCAATTTACATTCTGGCCAGGAGCCAAGAGGGCAACAGCTTCTGGAGCAAAAGGAAATTGTCAGGAGAGGAAGTCCTGGAAACCTGTGGAGCTTCTAGTAGGTTCAGAAGATATGACAACAAGGGCTAGCTCTCCCCAGCTCCTGGGAAAGCGTTCACTTTGGTGTCAGAGGTCCAGGAGACTTGTGTAGCTGGGCTTTTCAAGAAGTGTCCTTATTTGCATTCTTCACACATCTTGCTGGCACAACTTCCTCTGACCCTGAGGTTCAAGGGCAGTTTATTCTACTGTCTTTAGGATCACTCAAGAAAAGCTGACTAACTCTCCACAGGTTTCATTCAAAGGGGAGAAATAAGGAGTGGGGGAGGAGATGGATAGAAAAAGAGTAAGGATTTTTAAGCAGAGGATCCTAGTTTCTCTACTTCCTTTGCCCATCTGTGCTCTCCTTTTTGACCCCACCCTTCCATCCTCTCCATTCCCCAACCAGTTGCTTCCTCTGTACACTTGTAGGGCTTGCTGTTTAAGCAGTTCTCTCTACCTCAATAATACTCTCTCATATTTATAAATTCATAGAGCATTCTAGGATGATCACATTTGATTACTCATGCCACAGGCAGGCCAAGTATTATTATCCCCATTTTACAGATGAGGAAAATTAAGATCAGAAGTAAAGTAATTTTCCCAATATCCCATGGGTAAATACTGGTTATAATGATTCTTGATCCAATATTCTTTTCACTACATCACATTCAGAGGTATGCGGGAACTACCTGTGACTAACTATTGAGACTATTTTCAAAGTAAACATATGTACCACCAGGAACAGCACATGCTACAAATCAGAGCTTTATTTATTTTATTTTATTTTTTGCTGATTGTTTAGGTTTAAGAAAGTGATGGGGAAAATGTTAATAATGCACATTAAACCTCATCCTGCTACATGGGAGTCAATTGTTAAATTATCAGCACATTCCCATCACACTGTTTCTGCTTTCCACCAGATGGCTCTCTGGGAATCCAAAGACAATATGAGAGACTATAACCACCCTCTCCCCTCTTACCCATGTAGATAATACAACTTATTTCAAAAATTCAAGGATACATGTCAAATCCCCATTACTTGGGACAAACCAGTGAATTTCTGGAAGGGGGGTGAAGGTCAGTGACATAAGAAAGATGATTCAGCATAACTATCTTTAGTGTTCAGAAGTGAAATACATGTTGTCATTTTTCTTCTAATGGATGGATTGCCTAATGAGGTTTGGTAACAAGCTCCCCTTCCCACATTCCAACGGCTTACCTGCTGTTCCCTGAATATTACAGCTTCCACCTCAGTCTCTTTGCATAGTCCGGTCCCCCCTTGAAATCCTGGCCGAAATGTTTATTCCCCCCTTCTCCTCTTAGAGTCCTTAGCTTGCTCAAGATTGAGCTCAGGTGCAATGCAAAACCTACTCTCCCTAACTTTCACTCCACTTGCCCTAGTTGTTGGTGTGAGAGACTCTCCCTCCTCAATTTATCTTGTATTTACTTGACTGTGTACATTTTGCATCCTCTCTTCCACTCCTCACACACCTATGGAATGCAAATTCTGTTTCTGTGGTTTTGGGTTCTTGCATCCCAGGTTAAAGGCTCTGCACAGAATAGGTACTTAGATGTGATGTTTATTAAATGAATGAACAAACTTGTCAGTTTGTGTCCTTGAACATAGGCTTGAGAATTGGAGATGTGAGATATAGTAACCTTGCAAAGAGAAACCAGGAGAAGATTAAAATTTTTCTGTATATATTCCAATGGATAATAGTAAAGACATGATGATGTATAGATTAGTCTGATAAATAAATTCCAAGAATATCCCAGTATTCCACACAATGAGATTAATTGTTCTTCACTTCGAGGCTATTCTATTCTTTTCCCTCCCCCTAGAACTTTTCACTCAGACCCTCAGGCCTCACTGCAACAAACACACACACTCCTTATGTGAGAATTTGTTTTATCTTACTTGGGACTGGGCCTTTGGGATATTTCCTGAACTTCTTTCTCTTCTCAAACTTGCACTCTTTCTATCTCCCCTAATACATTGTCTTCTCATGTTAAAATATAAACTCCTTAAGGGCAAGGGCTGTCTTACTTGCATAATACAAATTGGTATGTAATAAATAATTTATCTTCACATACTAGATTTTATATCTCCAGATGAATGCTATCAAACAAAGTAGTCTGATCTAACTCTGAGTAGTGCAAGGGTCCATGTTCAGGACTAAAGAAACCCAAAGATAGTTTAACAGCTAACACAAAGAAATTTACTTGGCCAGAGCATGCAAAAAATACAGCACAAATTCAGTTGGGCCAGCTTCCCTCTGTGTGGGCCAAACTTCCTTCAGAAATATGTGTGACAAACATGACTTCTATGCTGCTTTTGTGGCTAGGTCACCAAAAAAACATGTCAGTAGTTAGAGACTCAGTCGCCTGGACAAATAAGTCTAGAAGACAGTTTCAATAAACCATCCAGCTTTCCTGAAGATGTTACTCCTGTAACACTAATAGAACTCATGTTTTAGAATGTCTTTCTTCAAAAACAGTCTAGAAGTCACCTAAATTTGAAATAAATTTAATTAGTTACATATGTGCAATCATTGTGCTGAAAACTAACATAAGTTTTCATTACTTTTAAAAAAAAGATTTATTTATTTTTTTACCTTTTTTAACATGATCATTTTCCAATACCCTCCTTCCCCCATTAAGCCCTTTTATCATAGAGAGAAAATTAATCAAAATCAATGTGCAACGTTCTGCCTTCCATTTCAGCCCCTGAATCCTAAAAAGAAGAGCATGTTTCATCATCTGTTCTCCAAGATCAAGATTACATTACTTTAGTTTCACCTACTTTTTACGTTTCTATTATTCTATTATTGTAATACAATATTATGTTACAATTGTGTTATAATACAATATTGTAATATTGTATTATTGCATCATTCTGCTTATTCTGATTTTTTTCACTTTGCATCAATCTATACAAACTTTTCTGCTTCAATTTCTCATGTTCATCCTTTTGTTTTGTTTTTATGAGTCCTTTATTTTTTTCAAAATCATTCCAAGTCTAATCCTACTCTAACTACTGTAGCATGCCAACTACAGGAATTCAAAAGATGGAAAAACACTAACAGTAAATTACAAAGCCCCCCCTAGGGCATATACCAAGCATAACAATCTATACAAAGCTGGAAAGACATGCCTTTCCCAGAAATAATGAATATTTTTAAAACTTTATTTATTTTCTGGTTTTTACATGTGTATTAACTTTTTAAATATACATTTCTTTATGAATCATGTTGAAAGAAAAAAATCAGAACAAAAGGAAAAAAGCCACAGGAGAGAAAAAAAAATGAGGTGAACACGACTCTTCAGAATTCTGTTTCACTTAAATCCAATTCACATGTAAGTCAAGACATCCCCTCTTGATGTCATTGGTTCTCTTTAAGAATGAAGGATGAACAGCAGAATCCTTAAAAAAAGGTCATCTACAATAGATTCCTCCACTTACTCTCCTCACTTTCTTAACTCCTTTAACTTCTCTGTTTTTTTTTTTTATTTTTATCACTCCACTGAAGTCATCTCTCCAAAGTTACTCATGATCTTCTAGTTGCCATATCAAACAACCCTTTCTCAGTCTTCCTCTCTTAGTGACCTTCAGCACAGTTGATTACTCCCTCCTTGATACTCTTTTCTGTCTGGGTTTTTGGGGTACCCCTTTCTCCTGATTCTTTTCCTACCTCTCTATTTCTGAGTCTCCTTTACTAAATCTTCAATTAGATCATACTCCTAATCATGGATGTCCTTCAGAATTCTGTCCTGTATCTTCTTTTCTATTTCACGTGGTGATCTCATCAGCTTCCAGGGATTTATCATCTCCATACTAATGATTGTCAAATGTATTTATCCTGTCCAATTCTCTCTACTCACCTCCTTAATGCTTTCTAGAATGGCTAGACAAATTTGTAGCTCTCCAAGAGTGCAACAATATGCATGTTTCCCCACAAGTTCTTGAGCATTTGTCATTTCCTTTTTTGTCAACTTTGCCAATTTAATGGATAAGAGTTGGAACCTTAGAGTGTTTTTAATTTGTATTTCTTTAATTATTTGTGATTTGGAGCATTTAAAAAATATATGTAATTAGTATCTTGGATTCCTTTCTTTGAAAAAAATAAAGGTCATACTCTCTGACTAGTTATCTATGCACGAATGGCTCTCAGTCTTATAAATTTGAACCAATTCCCCAGCTACCTGGGAAAGAAGTTTCCCTTCTGATTTTAACTGTCTTAGGTTCATTTGTGCAAGAACTTTTCAATTTTATATAATAAAAATTGTCCTATTTATTTGTGAGCTGTTCTTTAGGTTGTTTGGTCATGAACACTTCTCCTAGACTATTATTTGGAAAAATAATTTTTCCTTGCTTTTCTAATTTACAGATGGTGTAACTTTTTAAATTAAATTAAACTTTAAATTAAACTTAGATACCCATTTGGCATTTATTTTGACATATAGAATAAGATGTTGGTCTATATACCAAATTCTGCCATCCAGTTTTCCCAGTTTTCCTAACATAATTAGGCCCTACCCCAGTACCTGAAGTCTTTAAGTTTATCATACATTTTGTACCTTTTCTTTTTCCCTTTTTCTTCTTCCCTTTTTCTCATGTACCTCTTTAATATGAGTCTATTTATGAGTGTGACTATTCCTTTATGTACCTTGTCCTCATTCCTAAGCCCAGTCCTCCTTCCTTGTCTCTGTCCCTTCTTATTTCCCTTTTGAATCTAAGACATATACATACACACATATACATATTACACACAGAGGGAGATCATATATGCATAGATAGATATTGATGTATATGCATATATATGTATATATGAGAGAAAGAGGGACAGAAATTCTATGTGTATACATGTATATATATGATGTATATATGAGAAAGAGAGAAAAATTATAAGTGTGTAACTCTTCCTTCTTGTGTTCAGTCTAACAAAGTATTTAGTCTGTCTTCCTTAATAGAGTTCATATTAATATCAGACTCATGGGACTTTTTTCCTCTCTCTTCATTATTAAGTATTCTTCATCGTATGTACCTTTATTATAGGATAATAACTTCTTTCTTCTCCCTCTTCCTTTCTTTCCCCATATAATTTTTTTCTTCTTCTAAAATCACTACAACAAAACTACACTTTCATCTTTGCTTTTCTCTAGGATTTTTAGAGTTATTAATGTTCCCAGGAGAAATTAATTTCTTATCCCACCATTAGCATGTAAACAATTCATTCCCAAATATTCTCTTCCATTAAAACCATATGTGTAATTTTCTTGGCTACTGAATTTCTATTTCAAAGTGTTTATTCTGGCCTTTTTTAATCAGGAATGCTTAGAAATTCTCTATTTCATTCAAAATCTTACAGGATTATATTTAGTTTTGTCAAGTTATTCTTGGTTATAAATCTTAATCATATTTCTTTTAGAATATAATGCCAAGTTCTCATTTCCTTTAAAGTGGAAGCTAAAAAGTTTTATGTAATTATAATAGTTATCATGTAAATGACCCTTTAAGGTTTGCAAAGTGCATTACAAACATTATTTCAATGGGAAATTGATAAAATTAATTATGGAAAATTAATAATAGCACCCTGGGAATGGATGCTATTATTATCCCCATTTTACAATTGAGGAAAATGACACAATAAAAGTTAAGTGAATTGTTCAAGGTCACACAGCTGAGATCTAAGGGCAAATTTTAATATGTCTTCAGCACTACAGGCCAAGCATTCTATCCATTGTGTCATCTAGTTACCTCATGTAATCTTTACTATGGCTCCTTGGTATTTTAACACTTTCTTTTTCACTATTTGTGGTATATTTTTTTCTTTGGCCCAGGAGTCTTTGTTTTGTGATTTCTTGTAGGGGATGACTGGTAGATTCTTTCTATTTTGACTTTGTCCTTTGATTCTAAGAGTTTGGGGAAGTTTTCATTTATAATTTATTAAAATAAAGTATCAGGGTTTTGGGGGAGTCATAATTTTCAGATAATTCAATAATTTTCTCCTTGACAGTTTTCCAAGTCAGTTGTTTTTTCTATTATATTTCTTATATTTTCTTTTCTATTCAATATTTCTTGGCATTCACTGATTCATTTTCTGTTTGACTCATTTTAATTTCAGGGCATTGAGTTCTTGATTGAAGTTTTCAATTATCTGTTCCAAGATCTCAATTTTTCTTGCCAATTCTTACTCTCTAACTATTCCATTTTGGTATCTTTTTTTTTCATTTCTTCCAAGTACTCTTGGAGTCCAAGTGGTCAAGACATCTTTTTTTCTCTGAAGTTTTGATTGGATTTGTTATAAAGTTGCTTTCTTTCTCAGGGTTTTTCCCAGAGCATCTCTCAGTCCAAGGTATTTCCTCATAGTATTTGGTATTTTCCTTATTTGCTTATCTCAGCAGCCTCAAAGTCTAAGTTGGGGGAAAAGGATATCTGCTCCTGAGGTAGGTTTCTCTCACTTAGGAATAACATGGAAGAGATTCTGAGATTACTCTGTACTAAGCAATACTTGATACTTCTCTCTTGCAACTGGTCTTCTAGATCACCCACTGCTATGGTGCTTCAGGGTTGCCACCAGATTTCAAATTCACCTGTGCTAGTCTTTGTGTAGACCTTTCTCCTGCCAATGATTTTGGAATCATGCTGAACCTTGCTGATCTAGGGCCACTTTGCACTGATTTTTTTAACCCACCTCAGCTGGTCTACATCAGGGTTCCTGCAAGATTATGAGCATCTTTTTTTAACTCCTTGGTTGGAATTGAGGAGTCTACAGGTGATTCTCCTTCTATTACCAGCTACTGACACACTTTTAAATTTTATTTGTAATGCTTATGAGAGATCTGAACTTCTTTGAGCTCTAAACACACTGCCATCCTCTCCATATTAATTATTTCTTATAGCATGCTACAATTTGTTTAATCTTTCCACAATCAATGAATAGAGTCAGCACAGTTTGTGACTTTCTCCAGTTCTGTTTAGCAGCATGTAAATAGCAGTAAAAAGGTAGATGATGAGAGAAATCCAATGTCATCATTTAATTGATGATAGGACAAGAAAACAAGGAATTAAAGAGAAGAGGACATTTTAAGTGAAAATGGTTCATCAAGGGGTCAGTATTGGGAAGGGAGGAGAGTATAGCCAGAGACAAGAAGAAAGCTTGGGAAAACACTAAGGGATAGAGATACCAAAGGTTAGAATAAGGATGAAAAAATATAGATACAACTCATAAGGCAGAGGAAAAGATGGAATGATGAAAGATTTGATTAAAAAAAAAGAAATTTAGAGTTTTTCAACATAGAATTGGATTACTTTTGGGTAATGGAAATACAAAGCATCATGTGTGTTTAAGTTCCCAAGTGTGAAATTGAGGAAAGAGAAGAAAAGAAAGAAGAAGGGAAGGAAGAAAGAAGGAAGGGAAGGAGGAAATGAGGGAAGGAAGGAAGGAAGGAAGGAAGGAAGGAAGGAAGGAAGGAAGGAAGGAAGGAAGGAAGGAAGGAAGGAAGGAAGGAAGGAAGGAAGGGAAAGAGGGAGGGAGGGAGGAAGGGAGGGAAGGAGGGAAGGAGAGAGGAAGAGAGGGAGGAGGAAAGAAGGAAGGAAGGGAGGGAGGGAAATAAGGAAGATAGGAAAGAAGAAAGGAAGGAATGGAGAAAGAAGAGGAAAAAAGGGAGGGAAACAAAAAAAATCATTTATTAAGTGTTTACCATGTGTAAACGACTACACTAAATACTAGGGATCAAATTAGAAAAGCAAGATAATTCCTATTCTCAAATAGTTTGCATTATAATAGAGTGTTACACATATGAGAGATTTTTAAATGCAAAGGTGTCTCCATCTGACTCCATCTTGGTCTGAAGGGAGGTGGTTGTTGAGATGGAAAATATTTCTATTCACAAGAACTACCATTAATCCATATATCTCCCTACGTCAGGGATTCCTAGACTTTTAAGTCACAGAACAGTCTTATGAAAACAGAATAATGGTTTAAAATGCATAAAATAAAACACAGAGGATTACAAAAGAAACCAAAAGTTAATGAAAATAAAGATGTAACTTTTTCCCATTCAAATTCGTGTACTCTTTGAAATCCATCCATGGATTCCCAGATTACCACCCCTGCCCTAAGTTTTGAAGCTACTAAGGTAGAATTCTGGAACTTGGGGGTCAAGAAGACTGGGTTTGGAGCCAGACATTTGCAAGCTGTGAGGCCCTGGACAATTAAATTAATTTCTCTGAGCCTTAGTTTCCTCATCTGAAAAATGAGGAAGCTGGGCTTGATGTACTCTAAACTTTCTTCTAGCTCTAGACCTTCAAACTTCCCATAAACCCAGAAATTCTGCCTCCAGTTGGTTGTTCTCACTTAGACCACATTCCCCAGAGGATAACCTGGTATTTGTCCTCTGGTTTGTAAGTGAACCTGTTTGTTTTGGCTTTCCTCCATTTTTCCAGGCACAGGAAGGAGCCTTAGTGACCTTAGTCCCTGGAAACTCTGTCTTGTGGTTTGGCATCCTGGGTACTTGCCCATTCTCCTTTGAGGTTATCCAACCTCAATTTGAGGCACTGTTGAAAGTCAGACTTCTGTGAATACTTGATCTTGGTATTTGGAGATGTCATGGGTTTATGGTGATATTTCCTCTCTTGGACTTCCTCAAAATACTGCCAGAATATTTTGCAACTTGTAAATGTAACTAGGCTGGCTTTGCACTCAGTTCAAGGCCTGGTCTCTTGCCCAGCTGGGTTGCTCTTCAGGTTTAGCATCATCAACAGCAACGGCAACAAACTATTCAGTGTGTTCTGTGTGCAGCCCCATCCTAGACAGCACAAGGGATAAAAACAAGTGGAAGGCATGGTCCCCAGTTTCAAGGAACTCCCAGCTTCACTATGGAGACAACTGCATAGGAGCCAGGATAACTAACAATACAAAGCAAATTATTAGCCACTAGAGGCACAGTGCACATGATGAACTCTGCAGGCATTCAGAGGAAGGAGAGGAGATGAATTGTGGAGGCGAGGAGTCAATTGGTGAAATCTTCATAGAAGAGGTGGGTTTTTAGCTTCTTGAAGTAGGATTGGGATTCAGAGTAAGTAGAGATGGAGGGAGAAGGTGTTTTGGTGTTATTTGAACTTAGATTGTGGGTGCCTCATTACCTAGCAAATAATTAACCTAATTACTTACTCCTCATTCTTCACAATTTGGCTTTCCAGCCTCAGCCTTTATTACTCCCTTGCTTTCCATCCTGACCAGACTATTCCTCATCCCCAGCCCTATCTAATCTGTCTAGTGTACTATTTAGTATACTCAAAATGCACTTTTCCTACATTTTTTACCCTTCCTTTCAAGGACTATTTCAGAAGCCATATCCTTCATGAAATCTTTTTTCTTTAAACCCTCACCCTAAAGGCAATCTCTTCTCAAAAGTCCTATATAGCATTTTGTCTGAACCTCTCCTTAGTACTTATATTTTGCCTTGTTCAATAATGACTTGCATAAATGCTTTGTGCTTTCTATTAGATTGCAAGTTCCTTTGAGGACTGGATATGTATCTTATTCAAATAAATCACAGTCCCTGAAACATAGTAGATATTTAATAATTTTTTTGTTGGCAGAGTACATCCTTAATCATCCTTTCCTCTAAAATCTTAAAATTTCCTCCATCAATTGGTTTCTTCCCAGTTGTTTTCAAACATATTCAAGTCTCCTCCATTCTAAAGCAACAATAAAAAGATCAAAAATCCTTTAGTGGACTTTATCATACCTTCAAACTATATCCTATATCTCCCTTCCCTTTTCCATACAAATTCCTGGGAAAATGCTCCCAATTCCCTCTAACATCAAAGATAAATAGTTGGAATTTAAAACCCTTTATAACTTGACTCCATTTACCTTTCTAGTCTTATACATTCATTCTCTTTGTGTACTCTATGGGCCAACCAAACTGATTTTGCTATTCCTCACATTCATACAAAAACCCAGTTAAATATTCGAATAAAATATCACTTGAAAGGGATTCCACCAGGGAATCCAGAACAAGCTCCGGTAAATGATCCACAATCCTGCCAGGCATGATTCCTCTTTGGAGAATCCTTTGTCTGGATATTGCTGATATCTCTTGGTATTTACCTGAACTCATGGTGGTTTTCCTGCTGAGATGACCCTTCCTTTGCTCATATTTTTTTGTGCAGTTCTGAATTAGATGAAGGAGCTTACTAATGTTTCTTTTTGGAAATTGTATTCATCTCAATATAGTGGGTTTTTTAGTTCATTTCTGAAGTTGATGTGGGAGATTTGGTATCTTCTATGACTTTATATGCTGTCAACTTTCCTTCTCTTTCACCATTTTTAACAAAGAAGAAGCAGAAAGCAAAGAAAGGAAAAAAGGCATAAAAGGATATCATCAATTAATAATAACCACTGAACATGAATGGGATGACTTCACCCATAAAATGGAAGAGGATAGCAGAATAAATTAGAAAGCAGGATCCAATAATTTGTTATTTACAAGAAACTTAACACTTACTTAAAGCACAAAGAATCACAAAAACTTAAAAAGAGAAAAATAAATAAGAATTTATTATTCTTTATGCAAAATGAAAAAGTAGAGATAACAGTAATGATCTGCATCTCTTATTTAATTTATTCCAGATACTCCTGAAATCCTTGTACCCAAGGTGTTTGGGGTTGCTATCTTTTTCTGGGTTCACTCCCTCAGATGTCTCTCAAACCAAGGTTGTTCTTAATAGTACTGAGTTTTCCTTGATTTGTTCATGGGTGAGAAAAAGGAAAGTGTTTAGCGATACTTCAGTCAAACTCTGCAATGAAATGGTGTGAGCAGATTCTACCAAATCCTGAGTAGGTTGGGTCAGACTAGGTTCTTGCTTCAAAATAGACACTGTGGCTGCTCTAGTACTGTATTCTATTCTATCTGGGTGCTCCCTCTTCTCACAGGGTTCTAGGACTTTTCCATTTTGTAGGCTGTTCCCAGCATCCTTTCTGCCACATTTGGGTTCAGGTATTACTCCCATGTCCTGCTTTCATCACAGGATTCACAGACTGTCTGAGTTGAATTTTGTCTATGGCCTTTTACCTGCAGCTTGGCTAGGGCATCTGTGCCACACTTAATTCTGATGAAACTTTAAGACTGTTCTCTCAGCTAGATGAGGCTGTGGTAGCCTCAGACACTGTTTTCAAGTGTGCCAAACTGGACCTGCCAAGACCACTCTGAGGCTAGTCTCATACTCAGACACCCAGCCATAGGTTTGGTGCCTTGATTAAGCAGAGAATGCATCACTTGTAGCAATAAAATGGTGTATCGTTAAGCCCTGGTGAAGTAGAGGGTAGGAAGGTATGGTAAGGGAAAATCTGGGATCTTCTGCATTCTTGTACATCACTATCATTTCACAATTTCTTATATATTCTTTTCATTACAAATGCAGCATTAGTATTTAAGTTCTTAAAAATTAAACAAATTACAGAAAGAAGTGGACAGCAAAACAGTATTAGGTAGTTACCTTGATGCAGGAGTATGTTGGTAAATATCTAATACCTGGCTCTGTAGGGGAAGAAATGTGTGTAGGACACATTTATAAGTTTAATTTGCATTATTAACATTTTATTTATTGTTTTTTAAGTCTAGAAACCAACAAAACAATAAATCAAGCCCTGACATAGCATTTGTTGATTTCTGAAATGTAAATGATCATATTGAAAAATTAAAAATTGACTCTCAAAAACTGATTTAAGGTGACACCAGTATACCTTTGCCTCAATGTCCCCTTGTCAGATGTAGACAAATATAACAAAAAGATAAAATAAAATCAAATTCGCCAATAGAATTTTAGAATAGTTTGATATAACAGATCTCTGACAATTACTGATTGGAAATAGAAACTATTATACATATTTCTCAGAAGATAAGAAGTTCTGTTTCAGACATTGAGATTAAGATGTTCACTAGACATCCAGTTTGAGACATCTGAAAGGTAGTTGGAAAAGTGAAATTGGAGGTCAGTAAAGAGATTGAGACAAGAAGGGTAGATTTGAAAATTATTAGTAGAGTGATGGTAATTAAATTCATGAGAATTGATAAGATCACCAAATGAGGTAGTGTAAAGAGAGAAGAGGAAGGAAAAAACAATTTTTGGCAAAACAGAATGCCCATTTTTCATTTTAAAAATATTAAAAGGCATAGAAATAGGCATAATGTGGTAAATAATTTATCTCTGAATTTAAAAGCCAGCATTATAAGTAATGGAGAAAACAATAGACCTTTCCATATGAATAGGACTAATGTAATGGAGTCCATCATAAACACTACTATTTGATATAGTCCTAAAGATGCTAGTAATAATAAGAAGAATGTGAGTGAATAAGTATATATAGAGGAAGCAAAATTATTGCTTTCTGCAGATATGATGATCTACTTAAAAATCTTAGAGATTTAATTAAAAACTAATTGAAAGAATATCTGATATCAACAAATAGCAGGATGCAAAATAAAGCAACAAAATCAACAATTTTCTTACATATTGCCAATAGAATCCAGCAAGAAGAGAGAGACAGAAAAGAGGGAGAGATTCCATTAAAAAGTAAAATTACAGAACTTGAGTTGAAAGGGACTCCAGTAGTTATTTAGGACAACCCATATATTAATGGAGTGCCAATTATAATATATACAACAAGTAATTGTTCAACCGCCAATTGAAGATCTCCAAGGAGTTGGATGGAACCTACCACTTTTTCAAGTGGCTTATTTTTACTTTTCAATAGCTTTTATCATTGTCACATCAAGATTAAATTGATTCATTCCAATTTCTACTTCTAGGACCTGGTACTACCATATAGATTCAAACAGCACAATTCTAGTTCCTCCTACCCTTGCAAGCCCTTCAAAATTTTAAAGATAGCTATTATCTCACATGAATTTTCTCTTTTCCTGGCTAAGCACAAACATTCCTAATTCTTTCAGCTAATCCTATATATAATATGGACTCAGGATTCTTCAGCATCTTGGTTGCTCTCTTCTGGACACTATTTAATTCTTCAATGTCCTTTTTAAATTGTGGTGTGCAAAATGGAATATGATACTCCAGATGAGTTCTTATGAGGATAAATACAAAGGAGTTCCACTTCCTTAGTCTTGGAGTCTATGCCATGCATAATATAACTTAATATTACATTAGTTTCTGGGCTGCCACATCATATTACTGACTCATATTGAGTTCTCAACCTACTAAAATCAGATCTTTTTCAGAACAATTTCTATCTATTAATACCTCTTCCATCTTATACTTATGAAGTTAATTTTTATAGACAAATGCTTTCATTTCTCTCTACTGAGTTTCATCTTATTTGATACTGCCCAATTTTTTAGCTGTCAAGATACATTTGGTTCCTTTGTTGTATTAGTTATCTCTTCCAACTTTGGATCATCCCTAGATTTGATGACTATACCATCTTCAACTTCCAAATCATTGAAAAATTGTTGAACAGCACTGGGCCAAGCATAGATTCTTGGATTACTCCATTGGAGTCTTCCTGACTTGCTGACATTGGACTATTGATAATTATTGTTGAGTCTAACTATTCAACCAGTTCTGAATTCATTTGATTGTATTATAATCTAATCCATATGATAATCCACTGTGTAATCCATTGTTTTTGTAAGAAGATTAGATACTTTATCAAATGTTTTGCTAGAATCAAGATATTAGTCCATAGTATTCCTCTCATCTAATAAATTAGTAATGTTGCTTAAAAAAAAAAAAAAGTAAATAAGATTGGTCTGTCATGGCAGGTTAACTTTTTGCAATCATGCTTCCCTTTCTAGAGTTTGAGGAAGTAAACTCCTAAAGACATTAAACTGTGTTTATTGTTTGATACCATTACTAGACCTCTACCCCGAAAAAGATCAAAGAAAGAGGAAGAGAATTCAAAGTTAAAAATATTCATAAAAGCTTTTTTTGTGCAGGGAAAAACTGGAATCTGAGGGAGTATACATTAACTGGAGAATAGGATAAATAAATTATAGTATGTGAATTTAATAGAATATTTTCATATCATAAGGGATGATGAAAGGAATGGGTTTCAAAGAACCTAGAAGACTTCTATGAACTGTTGCAGAGTGATGTAGCATACTACACAGAGAACAATTTTTATAATAACGACATTGTAAAGACTAACAACTTGGAATGACTTAAGAATCCTGATCAATGCAATGATTAACCATGATTCAGGAGGATTAATGTTGATCTATATTACCCACTTCTTAACAGAGAAGTAATTAATTCAAATGCAGAAGAAGACATACATTTTTGGACTTGGACAGTATTGGAAATTTTCTTTTTGCTTGATTGCAAAATTTGTTGCAAGGTTTTTCTTTTTCTTTTAAATTCAGAGGAAGGTAGGAAATAGATAAATTAAATGCTTATTTATCAAAAATAGCATATGATTTTTTAAAAAAATCATTCAATTCCACCTTGATCACTCCCTTTAAGGAAGACCACTCCCTTCCCTTTCTAGCTGGATAAAGGAAAATTCGAGATATATTTCCAATAGATTAAATCCTTTTCCTGATCACATGAGGGATAATTCTTCCCTAAGCTGATTAGAAGTGGTAGAAGTGATTAGAAGTTGGTATATATATATATATATATATATATATATATAGAGAGAGAGAGAGAGAGAGAGAGAGAGAGAGAGAGAGAGACAGAGAGCACCTCTAGTGTAAGTACTTGCAAAGGCTTTTTCAGGGCTGCTCATCCAAGTTTGGTGTCCACCTCCTTGCTACCCAGATCTCATCTGTGGCTCCAAGAAGCTACAGCATGTGCAGGGGCCACACCCCAGCAAAAGCATCTTGGCAGACAGGTTAAATCAGGCTGAGGGGAACCAAAGGGCCTCAAGCCTGTTGGTTGAAGTGGAATGGGTAGATGTAAATATTTTTGGTGGACCACAAAGGCAGCAGAAGTAGAGTCTTCGGACACAGGATATGCAAAGTAACCCACTGTATCATGATTTGTCAACCTTGACTTTTGTCTTGCCACTGGGTTCTGAAGACTCTGGAAGAGAAAATGAAATTAAAGATTTGGTGCAATTTTGCCTGTATTTTGGTGCAAATCTACCAAGATATGAGGAGATGCTCTGTTTCTAGAACTCAGGAAAACGAATTGTGCCCTGAGGTTGGAATAACAACAATCCTTTGTACTCACCCTATGGATGATCTCAGCCACAGCAAAATCCCAGAATTGTTTCCCATAATTATTGTATTATTTTGACCAGTACCACGTGCTCTCTAAACTCAGATAAGCACTGCACAGGCTCGGACAAGTACCCTTATTCTGGTCATGAAGTCCAGCTAGGAATCAAACTTGTCTCATTGTTGCTGTTACTCCTCATACTCAGAGTAACTGTAGCTACATAGCTAAAGACATAAAGAATGAGATCTGCTACACTAAAGTGGGTCCTTCTCTCCTCTGCCCCCCAGGATGAGACTCTGGAACATGTATCTTTGCTTGCAAACTGTTCCACTTTGAAATTAAACTTCTGTTTTACTCCCGACTTTCCTGTCTCTTGACTGCTCTGTTTGGTTCTGGACACCCACAGGTTAGAGGTGGGTTCTGTCCTATTGACAAATCCAATTTACTCATGAATCAAAAGTCACCCTACCATTTTATTATTGACTGAATCAAAGAAGGTACTGTACTTTATTAAAGCAGCAGAATTTCAGTAGCCCAAAAGAAATGTGAGATGCACAAATATACAGTCATTCAGACTATTTGACTTGAGCTTTCTGAGCTCATATTGGTATGGTCTGTAAGAGCTGGATATTTTGTACATTGAGCCTAATGTGGTGATGTCGTTTGGTTCTCTTTGAGCACAAAGGATAAAACAATTGAAAAAGCATTCAGTACCAAAAATACTGTTTTAAGAACCTTTTCCTACAAAAGATCCTATATACATGCTAATGCAGTGTTATTGTGTCAAATTTCTTCTCACATTGTCAAATTGCATCCCCAGCGAATGAATACAATCAAGGTTGGTCAGTTTGAAAACTGAGAGATTGACATGTATTTTTTCTAGTACAATATCATATGAGCCCCTGCCAGTATACTACTTCCATTGATTATCAGTTGATATCAATTAGCCAGACTTAATTTGCATTTAGAAATAGGCATGTACTAAGGTGGTAGAGGAAGAACAATGGCACAAAATACTCAGGATCTCCAGGTTGCAGGAGAAAGTGGGTTTAAGTTTAGAGAACACATGTTGGAAAGAGGTAACCCAGGCTCCTCATTGGAAAGAGGTAACCCAGACTCCTCATTGCTAGAAGGTCTTTTCTTTCCTTTGTAGAGTACTTATGAAGTTTCCCTCAGATATATTATAGCTTTCTATTGGACTCTTTGTAGAGTCTTAGCAGGCACTGCCTCTAGTCATTGTTATCTGAGGAATATTGCTAGAATGATGATGAGAAGTCTAACTGAAGGTCACAATGTCATCCTTTCATCAAAGGTGGCAGACAGACTGAGACTAGATTCTTCCCTCCTCTCACCATCACCAAGGAGTGATTCCCTTTTAGAGATTTGGCTGGAATAGCTTTCTCTTCTCTGCTATGACAGAGCCTCACATGCTTGGGTTCCAAACTAATTTGCTGTTTTATAGAAGACCACATAATGTGACTAAGTGTTCTCAGCCAATATCAACATGCCACCTGTGGAGATTCCCTTCATTTCATCCAATGTCTTTAAAATACTTCTTGTACCTAGTCTAATGAGCTTGAGTGGTAAAACGATTAATTCCTTAAAAGTCTTCTCATTTGATTCAAGTAGTTACATTAAGTGAAGCAGGTTAATTGATTGATTGATTCAAACCCCCCACTCATAATAAAATCATAAAAGATTATCTGAAAGATGTTTCAACAGAGATTACTAATTGTAAAGCTTCACGTTTTTGTGAGGTTATTACTCATACAAGATATTACATTTCTAGAGTCTGGTCATTTTCATTGGCTCTTTTTCATGTCTGGAATTCTCTTACTCCTTATTTTCACATCCTGTTTTCCCCAGCTTTCTTCAAGCTTAAATTCTATCATTTATAATACTTCCTTCAGCTAAAATCTACAGGAATTCTTTTCCAATCCTTAATATGATTGCCTTCCCTCTATTGATTATCTATAATTTATCCTGTATATAGTTTATTTGTAAAGAAATGTTTTCATCTTATCTGATCCCTTAGCTTATCAACTTGTCTTTTGTCTTTCTTTGTATCCCAGAGGTTAGAACAATGTCTGGTACATAGTAGGTGCTTAATAAATGTTTATTTAATAAGGTATAAGACAGGGATATGTATTCTCACCAAAGATATTTGTTACCATCATATTATAGGTAATATCCATATATGTACCAATGAACAAACAAAGACATCAATGAAGAGGTCATCTTGCCCTGCTGAGGAATAAATAAAATTATTCAAAGTATTTTGGTGTATCAAGAGGGGCACTGGGTTTGGAATCAGAATACCTAGGCTCTGCCTTTTGTGTTATTTGAGACATGCTATTTGGCTACTCCTGGTCTTAATTTCCTCATCTATAAAATGATATATTTAGACTAAATGACATCTAATATTACTTCTAGCTCTAATGCTCTATGAGTCTAGAGCATTTATCACATTACATTCTGTCCTGGCTGTATTGCCTCCTGGCATTCCCTATCAGAGAGGATTTGAAACTCCTTGAGGGCTACAATCTTGTTCATTTATTTCTTCCCCCTAGAACCTAGCATCATGTTTTGCAGATAATGGAAGATTCTTGATAAATATTTGTTAAACCGTTATTCTCTCATAAAAATATAAGATCACTGGGTTTTTGAGTTGGAAGCTACCTTCAGAAGCATCCAGCCCAACCCCCTCATTTTGTAAATGAAGAAACTGAGGCCTGGAGAGATTAAGTGATTTGTCTGAAACTAAGTAGGAGGTACGCTGGATAGACTGATAGGTCTGGAGTCAAGAAGACTCATCTTCCTGAATTCAAATTTGGTCTCAGACACTTATTAGCTGTGTGATCCTAGTCAAGTCACTTAACTCTGTTTGTCTCAGTTTCCTCACCTGTAAAATGAAATGGAGAAGGAAATGGCAAACCACTCCAGTACCTGTGCCAAGAAAACCCCAAATGGGGTCACGGCGTTGGACATGACTAAAATAACTGAACAATCACCAGAAGTAAGTAGCAAGTGGCAGGACTGAAATTCTGCCATTCTTAACTCCAGCTCTAAGGGTCTTTCTACTATACCAAGTTGCTTCCATGGAGAGGGACAAATTGGTGACAGAAGATGTCAACAATGTTTCTCTTTTGGAGAGCTCAGATATTTACTCCTAGATATCTCTGATAAGCATCTGGGTCTAGCATGTGCCCCTATTTCCAAACAGCATGGTTATATGACTTCTAGCAATATCTAGCAGCCTAGGTAAGAAGAAGGCAGATGGCAAGAGTAATTAGTGATCAATTTAAGGAAGGGATGAATAGCAATAGGACAAAGGAGCAAGGGATTCCCTACTTCTCTCCTGTTCTATGTCCTCTCCTGACATCCTAGTCTCATCCTATTCAGTTTCTTATGTCCTTCCCTATATGAAGGGGTTAGGAAAATGCCTAGGAATCCATTTAGGAGCAATAGGGATAGCTTCTAAAGGGGAAAGGAACTTGGGGCCTCTGGGAAAGAAACAAGGAAGTTCTGGATGTTACTGTTGTTTTTCCTCCATCTTCTGCCTTCTAATTTGGTTCCCTTCCATCTCAGTTCAGTTGCTGCCCCTTCCCCCAAACCCTAACATGGAATCATATCTGCAAAGATGATATGGATGCACTAGCTGAGGCTGCCAAGTTTAAAGAGGTTTTATTGATGAATGCCTTTGCTTTTGACTAGTTTCTTCTCCCTAAACCCTTTGTCCCAACCCTCTCTAATACCAAAAAAAACAATTAAACTAAACCAAGTGTGCAATATTCCACACCTTGGTCCTAGACTTAAAAGGGAACCTTAGGAATAGTTTTAATAGGTGAGTATACTGAGGTCCAGAAAAGATAAAGGACTTGCTCAACCAAGGTCATAAAATAAGTAGAAAATTGAGACTTAAATTCAAAGCTCATCCTACAGCACCATCATTTTACTGCTTTGTTCTCAATGAGAGGGAATGTTATAAATCCTTCAAACCAAATTTGGTGACTACATTTCCTTGGAATCATGATCTTTTTTTAAAAGTGTGATTTTCATTTACATGACCATAGAAATTGTATATCTTGTTCTGCTGGTTTTGATTTCTTAACTCCAGTCCTACCTTTGCTGTCATTTGGTTGTCACCACCTGAAGGAGAGGGTATACTGGAGCCAGCTCCAACTGGGGGTAGTAGACTGTTAAATTTTCAGTGCGAGCTTTTGCGTCTTAGAAATCTAGCTGGCTATAAATCAGGGTTTGATTTGTTTTTGTTTTATTTTCTAGATTTTAAAAAGTGAAGGAGAAATGTTAATAATATAGATGAAACTTTAAAATGTAGTTGTTTTGACTTTTCAGAGAGGTGGATATTGAACAATTACCAGCACATTTCTGATCCAGTCTTTCTTGGGGCCTACAGTCTCAGCATAGGCCCTTCTTTCCTTCTCAGTCTGATTTTTTGTAATTAGATAAAATAGGTCATTCTTTGACTCAATACTTATCTATCCTTAGTAACTGAATGGGTGGTGCCCCTGTCAAAGTGAGATCTGTTAAATTCCTTAGCTTAAAAAATCCAAGGTCTCCAATTACAGGTTGTCACTGGACCCAGATGGCTCTGAAAGGAAGAGTGAGGCTGGTGACTTTGCACAGCTCTCCCTCACTTCAATTCAACTGCATGTCATGGCATCAGCATGGAATGTCATGTCCTCTTTGAGAATGAAGACAAATTACAACACTCTTAAGTACATAACAAAATTAATTTCTCTCTATTCCCCCCTTCTCTCTTTCTCGGTCTCTGTCTCTTTCTCTCTTTCTCTGTCTCTCTCTCCCTCTCTCTTTCTCTCTGTTTCTCTGCCTCTCTCTCCCTCACTCTCTCCTTCTCTCTCTTTTTGTCTCTCTCTGTATGTCTGTCTCTCTCTCTCCCCCCTCCTTTTCCTCTCTTTCTCTGTCACACACATGCACACACATACACACACACATACATACACACACATCTTTGTGACTTTCTGTCTGTTTCTCTCTCCCTTTTGAAAATCACCAGTAGCAAAAAAACAAACAAACAAAAAACCCCCTCAGGTCAACATTTTAGATGCTCTATACTACTTTACCATAGCCATATATAACAAAGTTACTATAATGAGATGAACTAAAATGTGTTTTGTAGAGGATTTTTAAAATATTCATAGATTTTTTAAGTGCCAGAAAACAAGCGAAAATGGATCTTTTAACCACTGAGGCAATATTGCATTTTTAAATATTAAAAATGTTTTTTGCAAGTGTTAGAGTCAACCCCCCAATTATTGCTCTTCTGGCTCCAAACGAAAAGCTGGTTTTGTCTCCCAGCTGGCTTGCACTTACTCCCAGATTTTATTTCACTCTTCAGAAATAAATTCTAGCCCCATGCGGCCTGGATATTTCCCTTCAGCTCACTAAAAGGAAGTTGTGAGGGATGAGGAGGAAAAAAAAAATAGGTTTGCTTCCTTTGTTTGTGATGTTTATTTCATAACATGGCTATTGTTAGTGGGTGAGCCAAGGACAGGGCCCCAGGGCAGACAGTAACATTCAGGACGGGGCCCTCATGGTGGGGGGTGGTGAAGAGGGAGAGAAGGCAGGAGGGAAGATCTGGACTATGGAAACTTCTCCCAAAAGCACCCCAAGATAGACTACAGGATTTCATTCAGGAATTGACAAAACAAAGTTTTAAAAATACGCCTTGTAGTGTTTCTTCTTCAACTATAGAAGAAGCAATAGCTTTTTCATTGTAGAAAGAAAAAAATGAGAAAGGAAGCATGAACTTCCAAGCATGGTACAGTAGAAGAAATTCTGATCTAAGAGTCAGGAGACCTGTGTTCTAAACCCAATTCTAAGCCTAAGTCAGCAAGTGGTTATATGATCTCAACCAAACCCACCTCAGTTTTCTCATCTGTAAAATGGGAAGATTGGATTAATTGAGGGACTTTATCCTTGCAGTTTAAACTTCTATGAATCCAGGTACTTAATAAATATCAATTATATACCCAGCTCTGTGCTAGATCCTTAGGAATAATGACGATTGGACAAGTCATAATTCCTGGTTTCCAGGTTTATTGTCAATCTGGGAAAGAGGAAAAGGAAAAAGCATTTCTTAAGTACCTACTATATACCAGGAATTTTGCTAAAAGCTTTGCAAATATTCTCTTCTTTGTCATGGATGGTTAACTAAAAGTACACCAGTTTGGGTAGAAAATAAAATACAAGAAAAAGAAAAATGGGAAATACAAGTTTGGACAGGCCAGAAATGGTTCTTCAGTGCTTTATTTAAATGCCACAAAGAGTAATTTGAATTTTTTTTCTAAAGATAATGGTGAGCCCTTAAAGTTTCTTAAAATGTGAGAGTTACAAGGTCACACCAGTGCCTGATGTATAGAAAATATGTTGGAGAGACTGAGGAGACTGAGAATATTGGGAGAGTGGCTGGAAGTACAGAGACCCATTAGGAGATCATTGCATAGTACATGTGAGATATAGTACAACCTGTTGTGGGAGAGGCAATATTTGATGTGAATTGGGCTGGTTTTCCTTTACAAGGTGAGAAGGCTGTGCCTTTAGGACTATATATAAAATCTTCTTTTTGCTTTGCCAATTCTGAATGAAATCCTCTAAAGTCTATTTTGGGGTGCTTTGGGGAGAAGTCTCCAAAGTCCAGATCTTCCCTCCTGCCAAAATCAAAGCTCTTCACAATCTAGCCTTCTCCTACCTTTCTAGTCTTCTTACACCTTCTTCCCCTACAGCTATGCTTCTATCCAGTGGGGATGGCCTTCAGGCTGTTCCAAGAACAAGACATTCCATCTCTTAGATTCAGGCATTTTTCTCTGGCTATCATCCATTTTGGAATTTTCTCTCTTCTCTGCTCCACTATTGACCTCCTTGGCTTGATTTTAAGTCCCAACTAAAAATCTATTTCCTACAAAATAGTCTTCCCAAATATGTACCTCAACTCCAGTACTAACTTCTCTCAAGTATTTCCTATTTAACTTGTCTTGTATGTATTTGTTTGTACTTTGTCTTTCCCATTAGAATAAGCTCCTTGAAGACAGAGATTGGTTTTTTTACCCTTTTTTTGCATACCCTTTTTTGCATTTGATACAGTACTTGACATATAGTATTTATTGAAGTGAATTCAATAAAGACTAGATAGGCTTCCTTGATGCCTGAGACATAAGCAACCTGAGTGAAGGTAAGGTGTTGGAGATTTTCCACTGCCTTACCAGAATGGCTTTTTGACCTGCTTGGCTTCTATGGCTGTAGTAAATGTAGAACTGTGAGGCAGTAGTTTTTAATCTGTATCTTTTAAAATCTTATCTTAAATAAAGTTGTTTTTATTGAATTTTTATGGTCCATGAGTATCTCATTATCAACCTGCATCATTGGATTACTTGGCCCTGGAGAACATAACTAGGAGCAATGAGTAGATGGGTTTTTTGGGGGAGAGGTTATTTTGTTTTGTTTTTAATCAAATTTATCTAAAGGTAAAAAGGATGCTTCAGGAAGAAATGGATTCTGGATCCACCTCAACCCCCAGGAATCTTCGATGAGATGCTGAGGGACAAAGATCCCTTCTCTCTCTGAGATACTATGATTCCCTATAATTGGTAATTATTATTATTAACTTTGGTTTTCTCCCCTACATTTCCCCTACCATAGACTCCTAGTATCTTCTGGTAATGAAGATTCCCATATAAAATCCCTATAGAGTTTTTCTGGCTGCTTTTCAAATTGGCTGTCTTTGCCAGAGCCAACACCCCAGCCATCTGGTTTGGATAGAGAATAATAATAACTCACATTCACATTTATTTAGAAATTTAATATTTACAAAGCACTTTTTTATAACAAATTTGTAATAAGGCAAATAGCATAAGCATCTTTGTGCCCATTCTACTGATAAGGAGACTCAAACACAGAAAGGTGCCATCTCGAATAGGAAATAAATACCCAAATCTGAAGTAGAACCTGAAGCTTCTCCCCCTTAAGTCCAGTGTTTTCCCATGACACCATACTGCTTTCAACATCTGTACAGTAAGGGGGAGTAGAGAATGTCTGCAGATGTGACTGCCCCATTCCTGTTAGAGTCACTTCCTGACCTTTGCCCAAGGGTAGCACTTGGAGGAGGGGAAGGAGCCAGCACCAACATCTGGAATCCCATGTGTCTGCTACTCTCCGGCAGTATTCCTTCCATCCAAGCATTTCCTGCCTCCCGATGGACATTCCAGAAGGGTTTGCACTAAGTGGCTGGGGTGACAGGGAAGGAGTTAAATGTGCCTGAGCCCAGCCAGCATGAATTCAAACAAAGGGGACTTTGTGGAACAGGCTGGATTTTTGACATGGCTTGTTGATTCAACAGAACATGACAACTTGCCATCCTCTCTGTGTGAGTCAGGGCCAGGAGCCCAATGCTGATGTGTCTGTCAGCCACATCATTAAGACCTCTGGTGACTGGGCAATTCCCAGCCCCCTCTAAGATATACTGTTGGATGAAAGACATTCTCTCTTCCTAGTTGGTAATATAACAATGGGGGTATTTATAAGGCTTCTCCTGGCTCGGAGAAGTCAATGCAATTAAGGCACAATGCATCTTAATTGCACAGACACCCTGCACAATGGGAAACAAATAGCAGCAGTTCTCAATGCAAACAAATGCCACAGATAGAAAAAGCTGGGTGGGGTGGAGTAGGGTGGAGTGGGGTGGTTGAGGGAGCCAGAATGGGACTTCTTAGAGCATCCCTGAAAAGAGCAAGATTTCCATTTGTGAGGCACTGAAAAGAGCACAATCCCAGGAGCCAGGAAAAACCTACCTCCTCAGATTGTTGTGAGGATAAATGAAATCATATTTGTAGAGTGCTACATAAATGCCATCTACTACTATCTATGAATTTATGGGTTTTATGTGCATATATAGACATGCACTGTATATAAATATACATGCAGAAACATGCATAACTTGATATATAGATATATATGCATGCACATGTTTATACATGTGTATATGTGTATAGAATTATATCTACACATTAAAGATGATTTCTCAGTCTTACAACAACCATATGAACCTAAAGGCACTACAAGTATTATCACCATCTGTGAGAGGAAGACACTGACATTCAGATAAATTAAATTGTTTGGTCATGGTCCCTTAGCTGATAAACATCAAAGGTAAAATTCAAAGTCTTTCCTGTCTCCATGTCTTGTGCCTTTTTTTTTTTTTTTTTAAACTATGAAACTATTTCCTTCTCTCATTCCCAGTTTTCCAATCTTCAAAATGAGACAGGTAGACTAGGCAATTTTTAGTGTCCCTTCTAGGTCTGGAAATCAGATTAATTGAAATGAAAAGGTTTGCATAAGAAAGTAATAAAAGTATTAATAGCTAACATTTACATAGTGCCTACTATGTGCCAGGCACTGTGTTAAGTGCTTTACAATTATGATCTCATTTTATTTCACAACCCTGTATTCTATTATGATCCCCATTTTACAGTAGAGCAAATTGAGGCAGAGAAAAGTTAAGTGACTAGTCCAGCTAGTTAGTGTCTGAGGCTGGACTTGAACTCAGATTTTCCTAATGTGAGACCTGGTGATCTATTCACTTTAAGATAGCCATTCTCCATTTGTTCTCAAAAGGAATAAAGATTATTTAGCATCATTTTATTATAAGAGGGGAAAACTAGGACCCAAAGAGGCCAATTGCTTTCACAGAGACAGTTCACAAGTCAGAAATATTGTTAGACTTAGTCCATTGTAAACTGTGATACTCACTGCTTTGGGAAGAAATGGGATAGGGAATAGGACCTTGATGAAAGCAAATAAGAGAAGCATATTGTCTAACATGAGATCAGTAGGAGTTCCATTGACCTCTGCTCTGGTCAGACATTGTGTGTGTATGTGTGTGCTGGCTGGCAAAGCTGGAGTGTTTCCAGAGGAGAACAACCAAAATAATGAGGAATATATATATATAAAAAAAAAAACTATGCTATTCCAGGATTACAAGAACTTGGAGTATTTGGCCTAGAGAACAGAACTGAGTAGAGAACTGGGTAGAGAGACACAAGGGCAGTCTTTAGTATGTGAAAGACTATCAAGGAAAAAGAGGATTGGATTTGTTCTATTGGATCTCAAATGACAGAACTAGGGCAAACAGGGAGAAGTTCTAGGGAGAAGAATTATAATCCATGTAGAGAGAAACTGTCGATTAGAGCGATCCAAAAGTGAAGAGACGAAGAGCAGGTTCCCCATCACTAGAAGTTCCTAGTAGAAATTGGGTGAGCCCTTGTTAGGATCTTGTACAGATAGATCCACAGGATCTTTGAGGTCCTTTCAAAGTGTGACATTCTATGATTCCCTAATGAGTAGAGACACATGGAATAATAGAGCCTAGACGTGGTTTTGTTGCTATATGAAATTCCTAGATCAGGAAACTTGATCTATAATGCAGTTCAACAACTTCTTTGCAATTTATAATTTTAAAGTTGCCTAGAGTTCTAAGAAATTAAGTGGCTTGCCCAGGATTACAACGTCAATATGTGTCTGAGACTGTTCTTGAATCTGAGTCTTCTTGATTTGGAGGCCTAATTATATCCACCATGCTCCATTATCTCTCAGGAAGAATGGATGTCCTCTTAAAACATTAACAAGGTCTCGGGATGCTTGGCAGGTTTTCTGGGGTCCCTAAGTCTGGCTGATCTCTCTACTTTGTCAAAGACTACCTGGTAACCTTCCCAACAACACTACTTAGAAGAGTCCCTTTTATCCTACCTAGTGATTGGATTCAAAGGAATATGGGATTTCCACAAGCTAGGATGAATCTCTTTCATGGATTTTAAAATTTGCTCTGTACCCACTCACCCCTTCACATTCATATAACCTTTTAGAACATCAATTTCCTTCTAAGAAAATCAAGCTATGTAGTTTTCCCTAGAATTTGCTTCAAGGATCAGTGACTTCATCCATGTGGAGGCTCTTCTACCTAAACAGATTGAAACTCCTCTTGTGATGTGGATGATGGTCTTGCAGGGGTCCTCAAACTTTTTAAATAGGGGGCAGTTCACTGTCCCTCAGACTGTTGGAGGGCCGGACTATAGTAAAAACAAAAACTTTGTTTTGTGGGCCTTTAAACAAAGAAACTTCATAGCCCTGGGTGAGGGGGATAAACGTCCTCAGCTGCCACATCTGGCCCGCGGGCCGTAGTTTGAGGACTCCTGGTACTAAGTTTCTAAGCCTGATACTACATGGTGATAACCCTCCCCCCAATTCCCTTTCAGACAAAAGACAGATAATTTGTTGTGGAATCCAGACTCCAGACCTTGCAGATTGGAAAGAACCCACCAGAACTGACAGTTCTTTGATATAACCTTTGACAGCCCTTGTCAGCTCCATATCATGATCATGCATCCTGAGGAAAGCAACTCTAGAAGTAAAACCCTAAAAATCAGAGTTTAAATAGTTATATTAAACTACAACTCTTTCACGCCCTTAGGCAAAAGTGTGAAACTGCTAGTTTATCTTGACAGCCTGCAGTCTACTCTTTCAGAGACATTTCCTGTGTTTTGCTGCTCTCTTCCCTTTTCTCTGAAGTTTAGACCCCTTCTCTCCTATTTTCCAGAAAGAATCAGATATCAGGCATATGTATCTTTGTCTGTATTTAAGTCAACTCTCTCAGGATTTTTTGCATTTTGAGACCTTTCTCTCATCATGGAAAGAAATTCTTTGTTCCCTGTTAAAGAAATTTTAAGTTTCATCCAACAAATAGGGGTGGAGGAGGTTTTTCAGAGGAGGAGGAGACTTCCTGGTGCCCTGGAAATATAATTATAGAATCCTAGAATCCTTAGAGTAAGATGGGACCTCAAAGATCAATTAATTCAACCCCCTCTTTTTATAGCAAAAGGAAACTGAGGCCCTGAGAAAGGAAATGGCTTACCCACAGGTACAAAGTTAATGAGTGGCAAACCCGACTCGCCTGATAGGGGTATTTGCCCAACAAAAGTAAAAAAAAAAAAAAAAAATACCAATTTAAAAGAGACCACACCATCCTACTTTCTGTTCACTGCAGAAATCTTCTCTGCAGAAGTCATCAGACCACTGATCAGAATTTTTTAAGTGACTGGGAAGAGGCAGCTTTATCCATTGTTGAACAGCTCTGATTATTAGAAAGTTTATCTTTATATTGAGCCAAGATCTGCCTGCCTATAAATCATAAGGTTCACACAGTAGTCTACTTTAGAAAGATAAGTAGGAGACAATGGCATCTAGGGGGGGAAAAAAATAACTCATAGTCCTGAAGTTAGGAGAGTGACCATGAGGAAGTAACTTTACCTTTTCAAAGGATTCAGTATCCTAGACTATAAAATGGGAATTACAATATTTTCAATATCTATCTGACAGAACTGCTAGAAAGATATTTTGTAGAAAACCATTTGATACTGGCTAAGAAAAAGAGTAGTCAATCAGTAGAATACGTTTGGTTCACAGGATAAAATAGTCAATAACTATAGTAATCTAGTGTTTGACAAACCCAAAGAACCCAGCTTTTTTGGGATAAAAACTATTTGACAAAAACTGCTGAGAAAATTAGAAAATTAGAAATTATGGCAGAAACTAGGCATTGTCTCACACTTAATACCATACACCAAGATAAAGTCAAAATGGGTTCATGATCTAGACATTATAAGCACAGAATAGTTTACCTCTCAGATCTGTGGAGGAGGAATTTGTGACCAAAGATGAACTGGAGATAATTACTAATCACAAAATAGATAATTTTGATTATATTAAGTTTAAAAGTTTTTGTACAAACAAAACTAATGCAAACAAGATTAGAATGGAAACAATAAACTGGGAAAACATTTTTACATTCAAGGGTTCTGAAAAAGGGCCTCTTTTCTAAAATACATAAAAAATTGACTCAAATTTATAAGAATTCAGGCCATTCTCCAATTGATAAATGGTCTGAAGATATACACAGACAATTTTCAGATGAAGAAATTAAAACCATTTCTAGTCATATGAAAAGTGCTCTAAATCAGTACTGATCAGAGAAATGCAAATTAGGACAACTCTGAGATACCACTACACACCTGTCAGATTGGCTAAGATGACAGGAAAAAATAATGACGAATGTTGGAGGGGATGTGGGAAAACTGGGACACTAACATATTACTTGTGGAATTGTGAATGGGTGGATTCAACCATTCTGGAAAGCAATTTGAAACTACCCAAAGAGTTATCAAACTGTGCTTACCCTGTGCCTGTTCAAAAATGTTTGTGGCAGCTGTTATGCCACAGTTCTCCTTTAGTGTCCTGACTCAGTTTCCCTAATTATCCTGACCCAGTTCTGCCTTGTTCTGCTTCAGTTTATAATTGTCTGCTCAATCCTGCAAAACCTTCCCTACCTCTTTATCAGAATATTAGACAAGGACAAAAAATTCTTATGTTTTAGAATATCAGAACGCCTCTCCCCATCCCAAGCTATCAGAATATCAGATACCATCTTATCAAGATACCTCCCCCCATCTCTGGAGGCTCACCCCACCCCGGCAGAGTCCTGTTCCCGCTCTCAGCACCCGGATTCTGCCCTTGCCTCAGTCTCCCCCCGAGTCTGAGCCATGTGTATATATGTCACTGAGAACTCACATTGTTTGCTGGATTCTTGGAGATGATAGTCTCATTCAGCCCTGGGACCAAACCATGGATCCATTTGGTCTCAGTAAATCTCTCCCTTTTAATAAATTATTAAATACGCTCTAATCTCTATCTTGCCTCAGTTTCTCTGGCATTACAGCAAGAGTAGTGGCAAGAAACTAGAAACTGAGTGGATGCCCATCAATTGAACAATGGCTGATTAAGTTATGGTATATGAATGTTATGGAATATTATTGTTCCGTAAGAAACGATGAGCAGAATAAATTCAGACAAGCTTGGAGAGACTTACACAAACTGATGCTAAGTGAAATGAGCAGAACCAGGAGATCATTATATACTTCAACAACAATACTATAATGATCAATTCTGATGGAAATGGCTCTCTTCAACAATGAGATGATTCAGATAAATTCCAATGATCTTGTGATGAAAAGAGCCATCTACACCCAGAGAGAAGACTGTGGAAAATAAATGTGATGTATAACATAGCATTTTTACTCCTTTTGTTGTTAACTTGCTTGCATTTTATTTTCTTTCTCTTTTTTCCCTGTTTGATTTGATTTTTCTTGTGCAGCAAGATAACTGTATAAATATGTATGCATATGTTGGATTTCACATATATTTCTACTATGTTTAACATATATTGGATTACTTGCCATCTAGGGGAGGGGGTGGGAGGAAGGCAGGGAAAATTGGAACAAAAGGTTTTGCAAGGGTTAAAGTTGAGAAATTATCCATGCATATGTTTTGAAAATAAAAAGCTTTAATTAAAAAAAGATATTTTGTAGAAAAGCACTAGAAATGTATGGGTTTAAATTGTGCTTTTGACACTAGCTGTGTGACTCTGGGCAAATCATTTGATCTCTGCTTCAATTTCCTCATCTATAAAACAGAGAGCTCCCACCTTCTAGGGCTGTTGTGAAGATCAAATGAAATAATAATTGTAAAGCACTTAGCACAGTGTTTGGCATATAATAGGATCTCTATATAAGTAATGATGATTACTCATTTTGTGACCCTGGGCAAATCACCTAATCTCTGTTTGCCTCAATTTCTTCACTGTAGGGGATAATAAGAGTACCTTACCACTCACAGTTGTTTTGAGGATCAAATGAGATAATAATTGTAAAGTTAAGGGGTCCTCAAACTTTTTAAACAGGGGGACAGTTCACTGTCTCTCAGACTGTTGGAGGGCCGAACTATAGTAAAAACAAAAACTTTGTTTTGTGGGCCTTTAAATAAAGAAACTTCATAGCCCTGGGCGAGGGAGATAAACGTCCTCAGTTGCCGCATCTGGAGGACCTCCCCCCATGACCTTGGGCAAGTCAATTAACCTGTCTGCTTCAGTTTCTTCAGCTGTAAAATGAGGATAAGAACACCTGCCATTCAGTGTTTTTTTTTTTTTTTTTTTTTTTTTTTTTTTTTTTTTTTTTTTTTTTAGTGAGGATCAAATGAGATAAACTTGTGAAGAACTTAACACTGTGCCCGGCACATAGAACTATATAGATGATGATGATGATGATGATGATGATGATGATGATGATGATGATGATGATGATGATTAGCAATTTCATGATACTGGACAAATCATTTGCCGTCCATCTGCCTCTGGTCCCTCATCTGTAAAATGGGGTTAACTGTACCTAACTCTGAGGACTCTTGCGTAAATAAAATGAGATAATGTATGTAATGCAATTTGCAAACCTTAAAGGGCTAATGTCTGCTATCGTGTCACTATCCTAAAAAAGAAAAGTCGTTTGTCACCTCAGTTCTGCGCAGAAAGGCCAAGCGGCCGCTTTGTTTCTAATGGCTGCGCTGACACTTTCCATTTATGACCATATCTCCCAGTCTCCCATTCTCAGTGCCCGGACTTCTGAACCATCAAAGTCATCAATTCACAGGATTGGTAGCATCAAACGTTTAGAAATTGTGACCACGTGTCAGGTCTTGGGGGCCAGGGCTGCGATGCGGTTAAGGCAAGGAGGGCCCCGGGCGGGAGGTGCTTTTCAGGGACAAACGACCCTTTGCGAGTCGGGTCTTTCCTCCGGTGCCTTAGAGGGACGTGGGCTCGGCCAGACGCCGCCAGCCTTCGGAGCGGCCGCTTTAAGAGAGGGGCGGGGCCGCTGACACGGGGCAGCAAGGCCCGCCCACTCGAGCTTCTTTTCCCTTTTTGATCCATTCAAAAATTACTCATTGCAAATTCCGGGGCTGCGAGAAGCGGAGGCAGGGGCCGGAGGACGGCCGCGCTGCTGGCAGCGGGCGCCTGCGGCTCGGGGAGCGGCGCCTGCCCTCGCGTCTCGTCCGGCCCGGAGCCGCCGCTCCTGCGCGGGCCGCCCCCACCAGGAAGCCGTCGGAGCCGGCCGGCCCGAGCGCGGTCCGGCTGCCCCGCCGCCGGCCGGGCCCTCGCCCCCTCCGCGCCCGCCAGCGCCTCCCCGCCCCCGCGGGCCATGGCTGCGCGCTGAGCCCGCTGTGCCTCCCGAGGGCTGCGCGGCCCGGCCCCGGCCCCGGCCCGCCCGGCATGGCTGCGCGAGAGGAGCTCTACAGCAAAGTCATTCCCCGCAGGAGCCGGCAGCAGCACCGCCCCGGCACCATCAAGCATGGCTCGGCCCTCGAGGTCCTCCTCTCCATGGGCTTCCCCAGAGCCCGAGCGTGAGTTAAAGGCGCCCGCATCCCGCCCGCATCCTTCCTTCCCTCGCGGCATCCTCCCCCGCCCTCGCCGCCGCCTCCCCTCGGCTCCCCCGTGGGTCCCGCTTCTCCGCCGCCGGCCCCATTACCTGCTGCGCTGCCGGCCGGACTGGGCGGGGAAGGATGCTGCCGGAGCCGGGATCGGGGAGGACCGGATGCCCTTTGCCGGGGACTCCCGGGCAGGGAGGGCGCGTGTGTCCGTGCCCTTTGGTTCTCTCGGGGTCGAGGAGGGTTTTTTAGCTCGCGTCCCAACCGGCGGCAGGAAGCGGGTGGTCCCCGGGTCATCCCTGAGGTGTCTGTGGCAGAACCGCGGCCATAGGCTGCCTGGAGCTGCTGACGGGGTCGGGGGGGCTCTACGGGAGAGCGGAGGGGGCTGCGGAGCATAGAGACAGACGCTGCCTTCGCCCCCCTCGCTGCAGCGCTTCCCAGCTCCGGATGCTGGTTTCCCCCTGGAGTAGGAGGAGCGGGAGTGGGGGTTGCTGCATATTCATTGATAGAGTAGCTAGGATAAGATGATTTTCCACCTGGAGACTGGAGGGATGTTATTTCCTCTTCCTGCAGAGGTGGTGGGTGAAAACAGAGGGGACTCGCTGGATGGAAAGCTTCCCTTTTTCATCATTATCTTTTTATCCACTCACCCACGCCCGTGATGGAGAGAGGGACAGGTTGGTGGCCCTTGATGCCTCTTGGGGAGGTAGGGAAGGGCTGGCAGACCTACAGGAGGCTCCGCCTGAAAAAGCCCATGTCAAGTTTGTGGGCGCAGAGTCCTTGGGGAGGCAGAGCAGCGGAGGCCATCTGCAAGGGACGAAAGTCAGAAACGCCGTCCCTGTGACGTTGGGACTGCTGTCGTTTTGTTCCGTCCATTTCTTAGCCAGGCTGCTCAGCATTCAGCTCTGTAATGACATCAGCAGAGGAGAAAGGTTAGGGAAAACTTTATCTGGAAAGGGAGGTAGATAATAAACTTCACTTCCCTTCCTCTTCAGAGGCATTCTTATGAGATAGTTATGGTTCCCGCTTCTTCACTAATCTTGCTTGTACTTTTGGAAGTTTGGTTGCTAGTTCTGATTACAATAGCCCTTGGAGTTTGGAAGGAATTAGGAGTGAGGGGATGGCCTTCAGAGATCAGGCTGGCTTGACCTTTTCCTATTTATCAGTTTTAATTTGGGCAATTTTCAAACTGAGTCTGAGGTTGAAGTACTCTGGGTTATAGGAGCAAGTAGTGAACAGAGTCCCCAGTCTAATTTATTGGTGGATCTTACTTTCTGAATGAAAACATGAGAAATGGATTTGTGTGTGCAGTAGATATGATGGATGGTATCTACTGGTATTGGATTAAACAAGGACTCAGGGAAAATTGAAGAATACAGTCCTGCCACACCATCTTAAAAATCTAGGCACCATTCTGGCTGGTATAAATGGTGCTTCCCAAAACGCAGGCTAGAGCCAGTGCTGAGGATAGCGTTAACATCAAAGATATAAATGGAGAGAAATGTTACTGGACCAATGCCATATTTGGAGTCTTATCATTTTTATTTATTGTCAGTTTTGTTGACCTCTCTCCACCCCCAGACATGGGGAAAATAGTGTCGGGGAAGTAAGCAAGCCCCCAAGGAGTGTGGATTCCCATAAGCCTTTCTCTAACTTGATGGCTTATAGGGGTGGAGTGATGGTGAGGAAAGATGGATGGCTGCTTTTGTATTTAGGAAGAGGGGACAGCTCAAGCATCCCATCCCTAGGACAACATTCAGGAAGAGGAGAAGTAGACTGAAGAGGAAGAGGGAGGAGGGGAGGACTATCATAAAAATTCAAGGCAGGAAGAACGACCTAAAGTCTCTGGGAGTTGGAGATATAAAATATAAGGCTGCCTCAAGGAATGAATGAAATATCCCCAGAAAGGATACATACAAGCACTTAGATTTCACAGGGCAGCATAATAGTTTATGATCTCAAAGCTTATAATCTAGACTGTAAAAAGTTTTTTTAATAAAAATTATTATTTTATTTTATATGTCAGTTACTTCTTAGCAAATAAGCCCTCCTCACCCCAGGACCTTTACATTAAAAAAAAAATGTTAAGCAAAACCACCTAATAGAATAAATAGGTAGTGATGGCAACTTATTACATTTACAATGTGTAAATTACACATTAATTTACTTTTTTGTAGTTTTCTGTTATCCAAAAGGAAGGCTGTGTGCTTGAACTTTGATTATTTGAATAGGTTTCTTATTAAGAGAAGTAGGGACTGGGAGCCCTTCCCTCCTTCCCCTTTTGAGGTTGTGAATGTGCTGAGCCGTACCAGGTCCTGCTTGTAGGGCTCTGGGAGTTTTCAGATGCCAGGGAAGTACTGAGAAAACAGTAAAAGGGTGGTGGCCAGGACAGAGAAGTAGAAGGCCTGAATCTCCTTCTATTAATGTGCTCTTGAAGAAGTCATTTAACCACAGCCTTTCATCTGAGCTTGTGTTAACTCTCACTGAAAGGGAAGAATAATTAGGGAAATGTTTGGCCAGAACAAAGCAGAGGGATATGGGTGCTAGAGAGGAGGGTCCTGGGAGGTATTTAATCTCCAGATGACTTCTTCTCTGGACTATATGGGGAAGAGCTTCTATATGGGTGTCTGGGGAGTGGTTGAGGGGAAGGGAAAATGTTAGGAAATATAGTTTGACAGCTTTTATGACACTTTCTCATAATGTCAGAATAGTAGGTAGTTTTGAGGGGCCACAATTGCACCACCTTATCTTCCGTCTTCCATTTTTGTCTTCTGCTTTCTCTTTCTCTTCCCTCAAGAGGAAAGAGCAATAACAGGGGAGAAAAGAATAAGACACAAATTTTTATTAGGAGTATTAGGTTGTAGTTGCTGTGAAAGTGATCAGGAAAGGATGTCTAATAATTTACTCATCTTAGATCCCAATCATAGACCATAGTTTGATAGAAGCTGGCCTGGTCTTAACAATAAGAATCTTGATTTTAGAACTTGCAGAACATGAACCCTCACTCTTATCCCTCCTGAAAAGGAGTGCTTATATGGAGGCAACCACACCCTTCTCTCTCCTAGGGGACCTGTTTTCTATGACCCAAGTGCTCTGGACGATGAATGTTTGGCTAATCCTTGGCTGTATTTTATGTGGGACTCCTAACTCTGATTTCAACTTCAAGGCTGTTTTGACATATAGCGATACTTGGGAAGCTCTCTGTAAACAGCAAATGGTTTATTTTTGTTTACTTAATTGTTTATTAATGATTGAGTATGGTCTAATGAGGAAAACCTGGGGCTGCGAATCAAGAGACCTATGTTTTATCAGAAGCTGACTGTGACTTCAATCAAGATTCAGGATTATAGGATTTAGAGCTGGACGGAGACCTTAGACATCATCTCACCTAGTTCAGGCTTCTCAAACATTGAGATCCATAGGAAGGAAAGGGACTTACTTATCCAAGGTCACATAAATATCCACACAGATGGCAAGTACCAAAAGTAAGGTTTGAAGCCATATCTTCCAACTCCAACACTAGTTGTTTTTCTTTTCTGTCAGGCTATAACTTCTCAGAATCTCTGACCTATAGAATGGGGGTGACAGAACCCTGCTATCCCACTAGATTATGAGCATCAAATGAGATCACGTCTGTGAAAGAATTTTGCAAACTGTGTCAGCAATTAGTAATTTTATTAATAACAACTATTATTATTATAAGGAAATATACTAGATCAGAAGACAGTGTGTGAGACAAGGAGTGTTTGTAAAATCTAATTTCAGAGAACACTCTTCATTTTTCCATTCTAGGTGGGATGGGAGAAAGCTCAATGCAGGCACTGCTGGACTGTGACAAAAGGAGAGAGAGTTTGTACAAGCCTTCTGTTGCTTTCCTGTGGGCAGGAGGCTGCATTTGATATGCCTCGTTGCATAATGATAAAACCAACTGGATACCAGGAAAAGGAGTTGAAAAAAGAGTTTCTTCCAGTTCCCAGGAACTGCCATATCCAGTTGCATAATACATACCTAGTATTATTATTATTGTTAATAAGCACTGAATTTATTTCCATAGTTCTGAGCTGCCACATATGCCACATATACTCACAACATTTTTAATGAGAAATCTCTACCACAACTACCATTTGTAACATTCATCCTGCACATAACCCAGGGGCACAAAATTCATGTTCTTGACATTTTAGCAGCTGTGACATGCAGGTTTGCATTGTTGAGTGTGATTATTTACCCAAATAGCCTGTAGGATATCCTGTTGGTTCTTCTTGGATTCCCTGAAATCACCTCATTTTCAACTGTTGTAATGCAGCTAATTTTGGGGATGGAGCATTTATAATAGAGTATCCCAAGATATCCCAAGTTGATAAACTAAATAATCTCTGAGGATCCTTCTAGTTCTGATATTCTTTGAATTTCTGAGGTGATTAGAGTGCTTATTCTAGAGTCAGGGAGACCTGAGTTCAAATATGGCCTCAGACACTTTCTAGCAGCATGACCCTAAACAAGTCACTTAACCCTGTTTGACTCAGTTTCCTCAATCACAAAATGAACTGGCGAGGGAAATGATAAACTACTCCATTTCTTTGCCAAGAAAACCCTAAATAGGATCACTAAAAGTCGAAAACTACTAAAAAACGATTTTAAAAAACAGCATTCTAACCCAGAAGACTCACTATATGGGAAAAAATAATAGCAACCTATGGTACTTTGGTGAGTGATTTGAAAATGAAGTCATACAATCTAGATTCTAATGCTGGCTCTGCTACTTACTTGATGTTGCATAAGGACACTGGGACTCTTCCTTTATTAATTGTGGGGGTTGAATGAATTGATTAATAAGGATTCTTCCAGCTATACATTTTATAACCTAAGACATCTCCTGCTTGGTCCAAGACTTGCTAGCATTGCTACCACCATGATGGTAGCTCTTGACATTGATGTAGCATGATCTAATGCAGTGTATCAAACTCAAATAGAAATGGATTCCTACTGGTGGCATATTGATGCAGAAAATCACAAATAAGTATTATTTATGTTGTATTATCATTATTTTTACCAAACATTTCCTAATTATATTTTAATCTTATTTGGGCTATTATAGGGACTTTGACTCTTCTGATATAGTGGATAAATTGATTGACTTGAATTATATGGGAAAACCCAAGGTAATGTTATGTCTCTAATAGTAGCTGTGTGAGCATGAGCAAATTATTTCATTTCTCTGAATCTTAGTTTCTTCATTTGTAAAATGATGGGATTGGACTAAATGAAAGAATGAATAGTTTATTATTGTACCAGGGCTATAAATACAAAAAGCAAAGCAAAACAAAACCACCTATTCCCTATAGGAAATTTACATTTTCCTTTTGTTGTTAAAATATTTTTATTGATATCTTCCCCCACCTACATTTTCTTTCTCCCCTTATAGCAAAAAAGGAAAAAAAAAAAAAAAAAAAGAGGAAGAAATGCATTTCAGCAAAATTGACCAACACCTTGAAAAAGTTTGATGTCAGATAAGTCTTTTGCACCCACAGCCTCATATTTCTGCAAAGAAGTGGAGGGAGGTACCTTCTTATGAGAAGGATAAATCTTGGTCATTATAGTTTCACGGCACTCAGTCATGATCATTTTGTTGTTGTTTTTCTATTTACATTGTTAAAGTCATTGTGTGTTTCCTGATCCTGCTTTCTTCACTTTGCATCAGTTCATGTAAGTTTTCCTATACTTCTAGGTGTTCATCATATTCATCAATTCTTACAGCACAATAATATTCATGTACTACGATTTGTTTAGTTGTTCTCACATTGGTGGATATCTATTTTGTTTATAATTCTTTGCTCTCACAAAAAGTGGACTGTGAAAGACAAAAGTTGTTGTTGGGTGAGGGAAAGCTGTGCAAAGTCATCAGCTTCATGTTCTCCTCCAGAGGGTAGGGCCAGGGGCCAGATCGAGATCAAGATGACTGAAGGTGGCCCTGGAGAGAGTTTGGGAAGTCCCAGGACAGTGGGGACATGTCATTTCCAAGAATGGAGGTGGTGATCAAGAGGTGAAAGATGAAGACATGCTATGCCCATGACATGGTAGGAAGGTGACATGAGTGAATTTCTACCATGTCAGAGTGGCAGGTGGGAGGCCTGGTCTAAAGAAGGCAAAGCACAGCAGCATGGGGGGAAAGTTAGCCAGTGTAAGGAGACAGATTTGGTCGGACTAGATGACCTTGAAGGTCCATTAGTACCAAGTTATAGAAACCTCAGGACTCACAATTTCCTTGTCTGTATAATATTAATGACTATAGTGAGTATTTAATCTGCAGAATGGTTTTGAAGAGCTACACAGATTATATAAAATACTTTACAAACTTTAAAACCTTATGCCTTTGATCATCAGGTTCTTTGGCTGCCCCAATCCCTAGTATCCCCCCCCCCCCCAGGGTAATCAGAGTTAAGTGACTTGACCAGGGTCACACAGCTAGTGTCAAGTGTCTGACACTGGATTTGAACTCCTAATTCCAGGATTGGTGCTTTATGCACTGTGCCACCTAGCTGCCCTTCACCCCTAGTCTTAATAGTGTGAGCATCATGGGAGCAGCAGGGTTTTTCCAGGTACTCTTCCCCCTTACTTCTAGATGGATCTTTTTCTTAGTTTTTAGTTTTATTAGTTGGTGATTCTTTCTATGGAATACATGAAGAAGCTGCCCCAACGCTTCTGCTTCAATACTTCTTCACAGGAAGAAATAATCAGTGATCCCGTTCAGGGTTTTCAGAGAAGGGTGGGGATTGAGTAGAGGTATCTTGGTTTCTCTTTAAGATTGGCAATTTAGTTTTTCAGGGCTTAAGACCAGATTCCTGGGTCTTTTTTTTTCCTCCTTAGATGGCACTGTGGAATGTAGGACAGGCTTGCAAACCCTTTCAAAAACTCAGGCCTGTGGGTCAGCAACAGCAAAGCTAAGCCAATGCACTCATTCTTTTGCTGATGGTAATAAATAGTCTTGGTTGGGAATTTGAAGGGGTACCATATGGTTGTCTCCTTCTGATTAGACTCCAGTAGAGTTAGACTTGAGCACTGGAGGGAGAAAATATGTCCTGAAGAATAGACCTTGTTGGCCCTATTATGGGCACAGCCTCAAATAGGACAGAGACCTGGGAAAAATGCTGAATACAAGGCCCGTAAGCCCCTTTTAAAGAGTCAGTTCTTTGTCTTCTCAAGTGTAAGGGGAAGGAACAATTGGACCTTTGCCTTATGAGGATCTTGTATATTTTGTCCTTTTTCCCTGTGGGGAAGATAGAGCAATTGCCTGGGTCCCTGGAAACCCTGCCTCAGATCTAGGGTATGTATCTAGCCTGCTTGGTGGAACCTGTCCCATCCCAGTGGCCTTTCCATCCTATTGCTGGCTCGGTGCACGCTTTTCTCTTGAGATATGAAGGAGTCCCCCTGATGTAGCAGCAGCTGACATTTATATACCACTTTAAGGTTCATAAAACACTTAATATCTGATTTGATTCACACAACAACCCTATGAAATAGATGCTGTTATTATCCCGATTTTACAGATGAAGAAACTGAGTCTGGCAGGTTCAGAGATTTGTCCAGGATCCAGGGGCTGCCTCCCAAATGTGGTAGAATCCCAGGTGGCCAAAAGATATACTTAGTCTGCCCCGTAGGGTCAGGTTAGCAGCTCTGGGCATGAATTGAGTGAATCTTTTCAGCTGAACTGATTGTTCCAGACCCTGCCATTGCCCGTCCATGATGGGGAAAGGATGTTAAGAATATGCCAGACTTTCTTTATGACCTCCTCAAACCTCTGTCCATGACATATCTCTGGGGAGCTAGATAGGCCATACTATGAGGAGACTTTATGGATTTTAGCTGCTTGTGAACAGTTATAAGCTGATTTTCTTCCGATGCTTATTGGCAACCCCATTCTTTCCCCTTCAGAGAAACCTCTTGACTGTTGATTTTCTGGAAAGTAAATAAAGGAGAGATATGAGGTAATTACAGAGTAAGGAGTCATTTAGCCATTATGCATGGGTATAATTTTCAAATTGGCTGCAGAATGCCAGTTTCCTCCATAATGCAAATAGTGTGGGTTAAATGAGGGGAGGGGTGAGATTGGAGTCCTCAGCCCTGAGACCTGGGGGAAATAAATTGTTTCTGGGAGGAGGGACTCCCTCCTTTGTGTGGGGGAATCTGTTGCACTATGATTATTTGAAATGTTTCCTCTTCCTCTGTTTGCATGTTTCCAAATGTATCCTACTGCCCCTTGGTGCCAAAGTGCAACCATTTTTCTCTTTCAAAACTAGGAATGGGTATTATTGCTTTGTGGGGTGGGTAGAGGAGTGATCCAAGGGGACTCTGGAGTAAGCCAAAAGGAAATCAAGCATCAAATACTGGCTGCATTTCTCAGATTCCATTTGGAGTCTGTTGGACAAACACATAGCCTTGAAGCAGGTAGACCTACTTTGTTTAGAGTCACTCCGCTTTAAAAAAAAAAAATATTTACTGGCTGCATCCGTTTTCTCAGTGTTTATTCTTTTATCTTGAGGAGGAAATTCTTATTGGGGGGTGAGAGTGGGGAAAAGCTCTATCATGACTGTTT
This sequence comes from Sarcophilus harrisii, assembly GCF_902635505.1. Taxonomy (NCBI): domain Eukaryota; kingdom Metazoa; phylum Chordata; class Mammalia; order Dasyuromorphia; family Dasyuridae; genus Sarcophilus; species Sarcophilus harrisii. The sequence goes on from NC_045428.1 coordinate 363,432,916, forward strand.
TTATGGGTGGTTTAAAAAAATTTTATTTAACCATATCTTGGAACTAGATGACTATCTCTTTTAAGTACAAAGTATCTATTATCTTATAGGACTCTAAATATAGATGCCGGAAGGGTTCTTATAGGTCATCTAGTCCAGGACTTCTCAAACTTTTTCAACTCACTACTCCTTTTTGCCTGAGAAATTTTTACATGATCCTGGGTAGATAGATATAAAAATCAAACATTTACTGATAATCATAATTTTGGGACTCATTCAGGTACAAGACCCTATATGGGTCACAAACTTCAGTTTAGGAATCTGGAATCTGCTCCAACCTCCTGATTTTATAGATGAAGAAAACTAAGATTTATGGAATTTAAATTATTTTCTCAAAATCACCAGATAATAAATCTTGGAAAAGGGATTTAATTCCAGGTCTTCTGATTTTTTTGAGCTTGTATTAATCTGATGTAACTCGACACTTAACAGTAATGTCATTTTGTCCTGTTTGAGAATGAGAAGGAAGAACAACAACCAACTAGCAGAGTTTTGTCCATATGTTATGTCATGGACTGCCCTGCCCTTGGAGCCCTCTATTTCAGACAAGTTACTTTACCCATCTGCTTCAAGGGCCTCCAGGAAATCAAGTTCAACAAACATTGTCTCTATTATATATAGATAGGACCTGTGCCAGCCAACAAGGGAAATGAAGATACTTAAGATAAAATTCCTGCCCTCATGAAACTTATAGTCTACCTGCTTTTTACGTGAGGCCTTCTCTAACTCTTCTGGACCATTGTGCTCCTTGTCTTCTTAAACTGGGTCATTTGTCTGTAATCTGGTCACTGGTCTCTGTGTCAAAGGATATAAGCATTTGAGAAGGTTATTATACACATGTGGTCTCTTTATTGAGATTAAAAACTTCTCAGGAATTTTATTTTCTCCATTTACAGCCTTGAAAATGAGCAGATTTTCAATAAATACTGGTTAAATTGAAAATAGGAGGTGATAGGTTTCATCATTAGATTGTTAAATTTCTTAAAATTAAGGATTGTCTTTTGCCTCTTTTTGTATCCCCACTCCTCTCTTCCCCCCCACACACTTGGCACAGTGCCTGGTATATAATTGGTTGATTAATACATGTTTATCAAATTGAATTGCCTGAAGGACTTACTATAGGAGCCAAGATCACACAGTAGACTACTATATAGATAGAATTTGAATCTGGATTTCTTGATTTCCCTTCCTCATTCCCACCCCAAATCAGGAGTGTATTGGGAAATGTGCAAAAAAGAAAAATATCGTATCAAGGATATACATTTAATTGCATTATTAACACTTTCTCCATCATTTTGAAACTAAAATGATAAATTTTGAGATGTAAATGTTCATGCTGAAAATTGAACAATTGAGCTTGCTCCAGCACACTGCTACCCTGACCCAATCTAGTTTTCTAACTACTAGGCAGTTTTACTATGCAAATATATATATGTATGTATGTATATATATGTATATATGTGCGTATACATGCACACACCCATACCCACACACACACACACACACATATATATATATATAATTTTTTTAAACACCAACAACTTTGCCAGCTTTTATGATGTAGACTAGGTTTGGCTTTTTTTTTTTTTTTTTTTTTTTTTTTTTTTTTGCTCCCAACTGTAGAATTATCCTCGGTAATAATAACTGTGCATTTGAGATCACAAAGGATTTTTCTTTCTTTTCCTACTTTCTAAAATGGATACAATTACCCTTTTCTGGACAAAGGGCAGGGTTATCCCCAGATGACCCAAGAAAGATCACAGAAGAGTGAAGCTCTTGGAAGAGACTTGTAACTTGGATCCCTCAAAGAAATGGGTATAGATTACCCAGCCTAAGCTCTTCTTCCTCCCAGCTTTTCCTCTATTCCCAAGGGGTCTGTCCTTGCCTTGCTGCAGTCCCCTTTGTGGCAGATAAATGCTGTTCTTGTATTTCTTTATTGAGATGAGGGGAAAGAGCAGTAGACCAGGAGTCAAGAGATCTGGCTCCTCTCTTCCTGGCTCAGCTACTAACTAGCTGTGTTTTCTTAGGCAGATCACTTAATCTCTTTGGACTCCAGTTTCCTTATTTGCAAAAATGAGAAGGTCAGATCAGAACAAAAATTCTTAACTTGGGATCTCAAGGTTGTGGCTAGATATCATGGGGGCTATTATTTAGGATGAGAAGAAAATTATATCTTTATTTTTACCAATCTCTAATTGCAAATTATAGCATTTCCTTTGATTATAAATATAGGCAATGAAACATTATTCTGCGAAGAGGTCCACAGACTTCACGAGGCTTGCCACCATGACACAAAGGAGTTCTTAGAGGATCTAGTAGATTCAGGGACATGCTGGTAAATTTTTAATGACCAGTTCTCTTTAAGGGGGGGAAAGTACACATAGCACACTTTAAATTTAATCTGCAATATTAAATTTTTTCCATCACTTTCTTAAGTCTAAACAATCAGCAATACAATAAATCAAGCTCTGATACATAGAGTTTGCCCATTTCCAAAGTGTAAAGGCTCACACTGAAAATTTAAGTTAGTTTAAGTTGGCTCCAGCCCATCTAGGCTTAAGCGCCTTCTAGTATCCTGGGAGAAGACAATTCAATTTGTTTTATCATAAATTTCTTAGATCCAAACCCCATCCCTAACCACTTATTTAGGATCTGTTTTATGTAAGGGTAGCTGAAGATGTGGGATCTGCTGGGAATGTGGGTCATTGTATAGTAATGAAGCTTCTTCTCTCTGTCCACTTTTGCTACTGACTTGCTGGATAACTTTGCACAAATTGCTCACCCTCCCTGCTTGTCATTCTTCCTACTTGCATTATGGGGATAACAACTTATCCCCAGAGTGAACGTCATGGAGGGCTTGTAATAGAGGCATTCTATCAAAATGACTGTTTTTCTACTCAGCTTCTTGGAGAAGTATTCTTTCCAGTAGTCTCTTTTGGAACCTTACACAGGTTCCTTAAAAATCATAATATAATGGCTGGCACATAGTTGTTCAGTTGGGTCCAACTCTTTGTGACCACATTTGGAATTTTCTTGGCAAAGATACTGGCGTGGTTTAGCATTTCCTTTTCCAGCTCATTTCCAGGAAACTGAGGCAAATAGAATTAAGGGACTTGCCCAGGATCCTACAAAGTCAGATTAGAACTCTCAGGAAGATGAGACTTTCTGACTCCAGCCGGCAGATGCTTGTTTTCTTCCCTCCCCTTGCAGCCTCCAAGCCATGTAAAGAAGCTTAGAAAGTAGTGTTACTTCCTACTTGGGAAAATTGCTTTTAACTTGATTCCTAAATGCATTTATAATTGTGTTCATATTTCCACAGAGCTTTAAGATTTTTGAAGTATTGTGCATGTGCCATGTGTATGTGTGTGTTTATGTGTTGCCCAACAACCTCATGGATGAGACAATGGAAGCATATCTCCATTTTACAGTTAAAGAAACCAAGTCTCAGCTTGCAATGCCATAGCTGGAATTTAGAGTTCTCCTTGTGCCGAATTCAGCATCCTTTCTGCTATTCTTTGCAGAAGATTTGGGGGGACCCTGAATGGGGTCCTGGCTACAAGCTGTGTTTTCTGAGTGAAACTTCAGGGGGCTAAGAAGGAGCTAGAAAACCCTAGTATCTAGAACTTCAAACTTACCTCGGAGCAGGTATTACTTCCATGAACTCAAGGTCTGAATAAGGAGAGAGGACTTCTGCCACTGATACCCCATAAAGCTTTTAGGACCCACCTGACTCTTAGCTCTGCTGTTCTGTCCCTCTTATCTCTAGGTCAACCTGCTGAGCCAGGGCAGGATTCCAGGGGGATGGGGGGGCTAGAAGAGCTATATGGAGTTTTGGGATTTGGGGCAGGAGAACAGGACAACACTAAAGTGTATGTCTTGGGGATTAAAGAAGGAGCTGGATGCTCCTGAGCCCCTTGTCCTGTCCTAGACTGGAGGCAACATGCGCTAATAAAAGCAGAGGGCAGGGAGTCTGGTCCAGCTTGGGGTCTCAGCTCTGGCACTAAAGCTAGTTGTGAGGCTCTGCCGAGTCACTGTACTCACTTCAGTGACTATATCTCCATTTGGAAAATGGGGGTGATACCTTCATCACTATTGTAAGGTTTATCAGTTGGAGGTCAGATAATTTCCCTGACAGGAGGCCAGAGGTGAAAGGAGGCTTTTTTTTTTTGTCTTCTAGGTTTTTGTTTCTCTTTGGAGCAATGACAGTAAAATCTCTTTCTTCAGTAGTCAATAATCATAATAACTGCAACTCATATTTAGTAGTGCTTTGAATCTGTTGAAGAACTTTATGTTGTTACTCTAGTTATGTGAAGCTTAAATGATTTGCCCATGGTTACACGGCATTATGCCAGAGGGGGATTTGAACCCAAGCTTCCAGACTCCATATTTAGCCTTCTCTTCATGTTCCCAACTTTCCTATCATCTCATCACATAGCACCAGTACCCCACCCCATGTCTCCATAAAACTACACTTTAATTCCGAGCTTTTATCCCTTGTTATTATTAATAATGTTATTGACAGCAATACGTTTTCGCTGGCTGGCGCCTATTCTTGAATTCTCTCCATCCTCATCTCTGCCTTTCGGGCTTCTTTCAAGTCCCAAATAAAATCCTACCTTCTATAGGAAGCCATTCCAAACCTCCTTAATTCTGGAAACCAAATCTAATTGTTTGCTTATTGTCTCCCATATTAGACTGCGGGCTTCTCGAGATCGGGGACTTTCTTTGACCTTTCCTTGGATGCTTGGTGGTTAGTATGATGCCTGGTATATTAGTAAGTCTCTGATAAATGCGTAAGGACTGACAGTGCAGTGTAGTGAAAGAGGCACTGGATTTATAGTCAAAGGATGCTGTTGGATTTCAGGGTCTGCCACTTAATCCCTGTGTGAATTTGTACAAAGAACTTAACTTTGGGCCTTCCCTATCCTCAGTTGTCAAATGAAAGGGTTGGATTCTGTGATCTTTGAAGGCCTTTCAGCTCTAAAACTAAGATCCTATTATAATAATACTTTGTTCCCCCAAACAGAGCAAAGTCAGCAGTTGCCTATTGCCTGGGTGAGGCTGTTTTATCCCTCTTTGGTACACTTTCAGCACCCATCGTAACTTGAACTAACTCATTCTTTCTGTCTGGGATCTTGAGACTCCAAGAGAAATTAGGTAGCTCTTTGGCAGCAGAAATCAGGGGACCCCTTCTAGGAGCTGTGAGAGCCGCAGGCCTGTCAGGTGGCAGTAAGCCAAGGATTGAGTAACTTCTCTTACATCACGTTGCGGGGGGAAAGGGGGGTTGACTTTCTTTGGTTGTTGGGATCAGCAGCACAAGCTTTGTGTAGACTCATGTCCATCTGGGCTGGCCTGTGGCCAGGGGAGAGGCTAGGGCTTGGGGGAGGGCAAGCCTGCAGTTTGGAGGAAGTGGCTGTTGAAGCTTGAGAAGGAGAGTTTCTAGAGGATGTTTCTCTTTACAGTTTCTAGAGGATACAGTTTCTAGAGGAATGGGCTTCTCTCTCTGAACCTCAGTTTTTCTATTTATTAAATGGGATACTATGTATGCTGCTGACCTCCCAGGAGCATTGTAAAGGATCATAAATAAAGTATTATTAAGTAAGCCATAAAATACTATTAAAATAATAACTATAGTATTCTAGAATATTTTTCTTATTTCTTCTTTTCTCGACCATGTTAAGTCATCAAGATTTACCCTTAATTTCTGTGAGTAATATAAATTAAATGTTACATGAGCCAAAGTAGGGGTTCTTTTTTGTATCACAGACCCCATTGGCAGTCTGGTGAAGTCTATGGACCATTTTGTTTTTAAATGAATGAAATAAAATGCATAGTATTTCACAGGAATGCAATTATATGTATTTTTTCCATTCCAGTTCACCTCTGCAATCTATCCATGAATCCCAGGTTGAAAGGTCCTGCACTAAAGGATTGATATTGAAGAGTAACAGATAATGGAAATGGGGATGGGGAGAGAGAGAATGGTAGGGAGGGGGGGAGAAGGAGAGTGGGAAGAAGGGGAGAGAGAGAAAGAGAGAGAGAGATGAGGAGAATGTTGTTGGAGGTGACCTATGGTTTTTTCTCACCCATAATCTTTAATCTCAGTCATTTAAACCCCTCTAGACCAGATTTCAGTGCTTCTGGGCTCTTCCATTTATGATCCCTTGGGATTACAGAATTAAAATTTTCAAGCTGGAAAGGACCTTTGAAGATAAAGTCTTATCCTTCATTTTTACATATGAGGTAATTGAGTTCAAAAGAAGTTAAGTGATTTGTCCATAGTCACACACATATAACATGGTGGAGTCAATGTTTGAACATAGAAAGTTTTGTTGCTTTCTATACCCAGAAATGTAGGTTGTTCCTGACCAATCCCATTGTATGAGAAGAGCTGTATAGACTGATTGATAAATTCAGAGATGTGTGGGGATATTTCATTTCTAAACATGATGCTAGTTGTAACTTGTATATGGAACACTTTATGATTACGGTACCGCATAGTTACATATAGTTCATGGAAGTCTCAAAAAAGCATTGTGAAGCATATAGATAGCGCTCTCTCTCTCTCTCTCTCTCTCTCTCTCTCGTTAGTTAGTTCATGGGAGTCTCAAAAAAAACCTTGTGAAGTAGATAGCCAAAGTAGTAGGAAAAGCCTTGTAAAGCAGATAGTCTTTTTTCAGATGAGGAAATAGAGGCTCAGACAGAACTAGTGATTTGATTTGTAATTCCAGCTCTTGACCAGGATCACATAGCTGTTGTCACCAAAGGGAACATTACTTCTTTTGGGGAACCACAGAGTGGGGATGTGTGAGTGAGTCACTATGTGTTCAAGTGGATTTTGTGAAATGCTTTGAGTTTCATGAATTACAAAAGATATGACCAAAGCTCCATATTTATTAGCATTTTTTTTTTTTGCATTTCTTCTCTTTGGGGGCGTTTTATGCATTTAAAAAACAATTCTGGTAAATGGTCCACAGACTTTACCAGATTGCCAAAGGGGTCCATGATACAAAAAAGTACGCTTACTTTGACCCATAAAGATGGTTGTATTCTTCTTGTTTAAAGGGTAAATTTCAATACCTATTGGTGGTATGAGACCTGCAAGAAAGTTTATAAAATGAGGATAGGGAAGGGAAATATTAAAAACTTCCTTCTGAGGAAAACACTGTTTGTAATGATTACTAAGATTTAAATGGAAACAACAAAGGCAATTCAAAAATAATACTGTGTAATGAGAATGAATAAGATTATCCCTAAAAAAGATGAGAATGAGCCTTCCCTCCCTTCTTTTCAGAAGCTGGGGATTATGAATATAAAACACATGTATCTGTTGGACTTGATAGATAATATTGTTTAGTTTTGCTTAACTCTTATTCCGCTTTTTAAAAAACAATTCTTTGTTATAAAAGGATCGCTTTGCTATGGGGGGAGGAGATCTACTGGGAAATGGAGGTGATAAAAACAAAAGTCATCAATAAGAAATTATTTAAGTTCTATTGGGGTATTAGGATCTTCTCTTTCTCTGTTAATTCAGATTAGATCTCTGCAGAATGAAGAGCCTAGATTTAATACAGTTTTTCAGAAGCCACCAATGAGTGCCTCATTAAATATAATAAGCTATGTTGCTATCAGGAAGAATATGACTATGACCATGTTAAAAAATTGTAATGGTTGGTGATTACCCCCATTATGTTTGTATCTTTTATATAGCTTGTTTGTACATAGTTATGTGCATATTCCTGAGCTTAGCATAGCTCCTGGCACATAGTAGGCTTTCAATGCTTGTTGACTGGCCAGCGGTAGCCAGCACCATGCTTTAACTAGTAATTTCCAGTAGTTTTTTCTCAATACACTAGACTTTGTCCTTTAAGGTACTTGTGTGTTTTTATGTACAATAGTTATCAAAGTTTGTGTCTTATTTCCCCAATTAATCTTTAAGATTCATGAAGACAGGAAACTTCTCTTACCTCTACTTTGTATCTTGCCTAGCCCTAGAACAGTGTTTCATGTAAAGGAAGTGCTATATTTTTGAAATAAGCAAAATTTGTTCCCTTTCTTTTAAATGCTTGTGTATATGCATTTCTGCTCATATGTTATTCCTGTAGTAGAATGTAATCCTGAGTACAGGGACAGAGTTTTTCTGTATTCTTTATCCCAAGTGCCCAGTATAATGTCTTCCATATAGTAAATAGGTACTTGATAGATGCTTGTTGGATTGGATTGGACCCTAGAATTAGAAGGGATGTCAAGACTACCTAGTCCAGCCCTCTCCCTTTATTTAGGGAAGGGTGGGAAAATGTTTCTGTTGGCAGAAAAGGTAACTGAGGCCTAGAAGGGTCAAGTGTCTTTTCAAAGTCAAACATTACTGGTGAAACTGGGAAATATAAATTTTTTTCAGAGGAAAAACTGTCTTTTCCAAAGTCCAACTGGATTTTCTTCCTGGTATTATTATTTATTTGTTCAACATTTATTATTTATTTTCAACATTCTTTTAAAAAAGGTTTTGAGTTCCAGATTCTTTTCCTCCTGTTCCTATTCCACCCACTGAGAAAGCAAACAATGTGATATAAATTAGGTAAAATCACGCAAAACATCTTTCCACATAAAAAGCAAGAAAAACAAAGAGAAAATTATACTTTAATTTGGTTGCAGTTCTTTCTTTTCGGAGGTAGATAGCATTTTTTTTCATCATGAATCTTTTGGAATTACTTGAATTCTTCCTAAAGAGGATAGATAACTTTGTTTTTGTTTTTTTAATCTGTGAGGGTTTGATTATCTTTTCCTGGTGCCTGGACTGTACTATATAAGTAGTTGTACTGATATCTGACTGCCCTTGAGGTTTCTGCCTGACCTTCTGAGAGTACAAGAAGGCATTGGATCCAAGGCTAAGGGAGTGTCTTTGTCCCTAGGAAGACAGCAGGCATCTTATCTGGTAATTTCAAATGAATGAATAGAATGGATGTCAGTTAGACTAGGTATGTGTGTTCTTTGAGGGAGCTGGGTCTTATTCTTTCCTTTCCACCCATTTTCTCCCACACCAAACATAAGCATGTAAAAACTAATGCTCTCTCCTTACGGAAGTATTCTAGGCTGGGCTTTGAAACTTAAGTTGCAAAACTGGGCTCTGGATGTAGGCTGATAGGAAACGCCTGAGCTTGTGGCAAGATTGTTTCGGCATTCCTCCCCCACTCTGGCACTTCATCTTCCGTCCATCCTTGGGGCTAGCCCTCCCCGATTTCAGGGGTTTGGTTAATCTAACCTACTTTCCGACTTTCCACTGAGCCTTATTTCACCTGTCTTAGTTTGATGGCTTTATCTCAATTGTAGCTATACTGTATGTAGTAGCTATGAACCCCCCCCCCTTTTTAACATTGCTATCTTTTGCTTTTACATCATCTTCATTCAAATGAATGAATGAATGAAAGAAAAAAAAAAATTATAGCTTGCCATGTGCCAAGTCCTTGTGCTAAATCCTGCAATACAAGGGAAAAGTTAGACAATCTCTGCTTTCACGGAGCTCCCATTCCAGTGCGGAGAGAGAACACATAAGTTCGGCCTCAGGACAGATGGACAAGCCCCCCCAGGCCTAGAGTGGAGAGGCCAGAGGGCAGATGTCAAGGCCCAGGGGTCCTTCTGGTAGCTGAGTCAGACAGAGGGATCTGCAAGGCATAGGAAGCAGGGCAGATGGCAAGGCTTAGAGGACTTTGGGAGGCAGCGTTGGGGCAGTTGTGAGGTCTGGCCATCCCTCACCTCATGGAGGGATGAAGTGGGTGACTCCCCCATGCAAGGAGTCAGGCAGCCTGAGTGGGCCCTGTGAGGCCCGGGAGTAAGGGGGGCAGAGAGGAAAGTCTCCTGCTGGCCCGTGTTCCTGTTCCCGCTTCCCACCGTCTCCCCTTTCCAGAGGCAGAGAGAGGAAAAGGTCCAGCTACAGCCACTTACTTTCACCACAGTCTTACAGCTTCTGCATGAGGAAACTGAGACACAGAGGAAACACTAGTGTCTAAACATGAGACTTGAACCCAGGCCTTTGTCATTTCAGATAGGAACAAGGGAAGGGAATGTTGTATGTCTGTGTCTCAGGTATGAGATATATAATAAAGGTGTATATATACACAGAGAGATATATGTTCAATACACATGCACACACACGAGTGCAATGCACATATGCATGTGTACATATGTGTACATACAATGTACAACACGCCTTTATAGGAATGCACATGCACACATATCCATACATGTGTATAACACACACCTGTGTCTGTGTACATATGTGCATGCGTGCATGTTTATCTGTGTGCACATATATGCAACACACACCATTATGTGTGTACACATATACACTCATGTAGATATGCCTGTGTGCTGCATGCCCCTTTATAGGCACGTACACATTTCTGTATGTGTGCATATGCACAGACATGTATGTAAAATGCATGCGTACACGTAGGTTAGGGAATGTACTATTGTCCTGCTGAGACTTATGGGACAAAACCAGGAGGAGAAGCTGGGAAGAAATGAGTAGTTGGAATCAGCCGTCCTCTCTAGAGCAGGACAGCATGGGCTGTGAACTTGAAGGACCCATGAATGGGATAGATCCCCGAGGGCTCCTGACAGAGCAATCCGGGTTTGTTTGGGTCCTGGACAGAGACACGGCACATGGAGGGGGAAAGGGAAAAGACAGATGTTCAGGTGTCCAGATGTGATCCTGCTCTCCTGATCATTTCTGGTCTTGAAGGAGTCAAAGTCAGAGCCCGGGGGGTCGTGTGAAGCACTGGAGCTCTGAGGGGTGAAAGGGGCCTGTAGAGTCACGTACAGACAGCACGCAGTAAGCACTGTATAAATGGCAAGTAGTAGTAGTAGTGGTAGTAGTAGTAGTGGTAGTGGTAGTGGTGTGTAGGGAACATCTGAGGGAAGTTAACTACAGAGAAAATCTTACAGCTCCTCTGACAGGCAATTTCCCCAAAGCAAGACGGAAAAACCTTTGGGATTCCAGGCTTCTAGATACATTCTGAACTGGTTCTACCACAGGGGATCTTAATCTTTCTTTGTGTCATCACCCTTTGGGGTGGTCTGGTAAAACCTCTTCAATAATGTCTTTAAAATGTATAAAATCAAAGGCATAGAATTACAGAGGAAACCAATTATATTAAAATGATCATGAAAATATTAAAAAACCCAAACACATGAACCCCTAGCTTCAGAAACCTTGATTTAAATGATGTGCTCATTCAAAAAATTGTAGAAAGTTGGATTTTACTCTTTTTCCCTTCTTAATATTAGACAAATAACTAGTCCTTTGGAATGATATCAGTTTGAAACAAGCATTAGTAATTTTTTCATTTTCTCATCTGAATCTGTTCACTCCAATAAGTTAGCACTCTGTGGAAGTCTGTCCATGGTTATAATTATCCTATAATTCAGAACTGAGTCTAACCTGCTGTTGTAGAAGTATGCTCTGACAAGTGGTCATATTGCCTCTGTTCAAAGACTTCCAGAGATGAAAAACTCTTTCATAAGGTAATTCATTCTAATTTTAGTTAGTTCTTGTTACCAGGAAAGGCTTTCCTTTACAGTCCACTAAAAACTTTAATCCAGGATTTTGAGTTCTTCAGCTTAATAATCGTCTAGCATGGAAATTTCTTTGATCATTGAAAATGGACAACTGACATGCAAAACTCATAAGTCTTAGAGTGTTCCTGGGGAGTAGAGAATAAATAAATTGCCCATAGTAACACTAGCAGTATATGTCAGAGACAAGATTGGAAACCTACCAAATATACAATGTGCTTCTCAAATATTAACCAGCCAAATATCCAATATGCCTCTCAAATATTAACCAACTAAATATCTAATATGCCTCTCAAATATTGGACATAAATGTGCTTCTTTATGATTTTCACAGAAGATTCTACTTCTGTTCCTTGGAGTTCCATATGTTAAATCTAATCCTTTTCTCAGAGTTCTTAACTCTGTACATTCTTAAATGCTTCTTTGAAATATGACAGTTCTTCAAATATTTGAACAGGGATAGCAGTCTACCACCACTTTTCAATTTTTCTCTTCTCTGGTTCTTTCAGTTGTTTCTCATGTTACATAGTTTTATATTTTTTATTTGAGTTTATCTTCTTCCAGATGTATACCAGGTTGTTAATATCCCACTGAAAATATGGAAATAATAATTGAATATATTATTTCTGATAGGATCTAAATTATGTATACCTCTGTGGATGCTCCCTCCACAGATGAAGAAGGCAACTTCCTCTTTGCTGTAGCAAACAGTATTCATGAGTTTCTTTCACTGAACTAAATATTGGTACCCAGCTCTTAGTCATGACTCAGGATGGTCCTCAGAAAACAAATAGGAAATCCATTGCTGAAGTGCTTTGCAAAATCTCTCTAGCTTGGTGGAATCTCTCAAGCTTCTGTTTAGTAGCTTAAATCATTTAACTTGGGACAATAGTATACTCAAATAGAAACAGATAGGAGGCAGCATATTGACTTAGAAAACCTCAAATTAACATTCTTTATGGTGAATTGTATTTTTATTTATTTTGCTAAACATTTACCATTTACATTTTAATTTGGTTCCAGACTCCTGGGGAAGGAGGCCATCAGCCAATATGGGAAGTTTGACAATTAAAGTTTTTTTTTTTTAATTTCATTAAATATTTCCAAGTACATTAAAAAGTTTAACATGAATTTTTTTTAAATTTTGAACTCCGGAAGTTTGACACTTCTGGCTTGGGTCATGTTAGTTTATTATTTTGGTGGAGGCAAGGAGAGGAATCCACGTCTTTGATTTAATTGATATAGGAAAATCTCAGGAAAGAAGAAGTCCTTATCGAAAATGTGTATTGGCAATTTCTCTCAATAGTCTAGCATTTACATAAAGAAAATCAATGCAGCTAAAATGAAAAGAGAAGCAGATAAATGGGAATTTTTGTAGCAAGTTTCTCTGACAAAGACATATGAAAACTAAGTGAGAAACAGCAAAGAACATCCAACAAAACATGCAAAAGAGAAAAAAATCAGCAAAATTAATGATACATTGAAAAAATTTTAAATACATTCAACATTCCACACCATTGCAAAGGAGTTAAAGAAAGTGTTTTCTCACACTTGTTTTTTGTAATTTTGCAACATTCACTTTCAATTATTTTGTAGTGGTGGTTCTTTCAACTTACATCGTTTTAGTAATTATATGTATTATTAGTTCTGCTTACTTCCCTTTTCATCAGTTTGTTATAAAAAGACCCCATGGAGTTCAGCAGGGTTGGAGAGTAAGCTTGGGATGAACTGCTGCTGTCCACTGCTTCTGCAGTTGCAAGCTGATCCAGGACTAGTGTTATAACCAGCGCTGCTTTAAAGTGAAAGAAGAATCCTTTATTTAGCAGTTCTCATGAGAAGTAGGTATGCTCAGTGGTGAGACACACCAAATGCAATTGCCAGGAGCAAGCTTTATATTATTCGTTTGGGTTCCTTACCCCTCTCTTCAAGGTTTGGATTGGTCAGATTTATAGTTAGAGTTAGTTATAGTTGGTTGGATTTATAATCTTTATTGAGCCATCCCGTATGTCAAGAGACTTGGTCCTTGTCATTGATCCTAGGCCAGTTTGGGTCAGTTTAAGCCTGGGCCCATTTGTCAGGATGTTTGTTGTTCAGTTCCTTGATGAGATATCCTACCAAGATACTATACCTCTCCCTTCATCCTATTTTGACAATATCTGTGGAAACCTAACTTCTCATACTCCTCACAAGTTCATGTGAGTCTTTCCATGCTTCTCTATATTTTTCATATATATTCCCAATATTCTATTGTGGGCATGGACCACAAATTTAACCATGCTGCAAAGGATGGATAAACCGTGCTTTAAATTAATTAGGGCAGACAGAGTCTAACAGGGAAAGTAATGATGAATAAGCATGAGTAAGATGAGAATTGATTTAGGGCCTAAGGGCATGCTTTGGCTTTACACTAAGCTGAATTAAAACATTTTTATAGAATTCAAGTTAGAAGCAGAAAGTAGAATCCCAGAAAAGAAAATACTTTTTCCAAGTCACACAACATGCAGTCTGCATAGGAACCTTGATGTCCAGCTCTTTGTTCTTATTCTATCAATCACTTTTTTTTGGTCTGCTTTTGACCTCATGTGTTGGGAGATTTCATACTGACCCAATGTTGCTTCTGCTGAAACTGATGACTGAGAAAAAATAACTTGCAAAACATTTTATTAGAGTCAAAGGTCCTTGCCCTGTTTTGCACAACTTGCCTTTCCTGTTCTCATGATTTGCTTCTTATGAACAGCCCAAAAAAAAGTGGGGAAAGAGGAAGATTAAAAAAAAATACACCCTCTTACTTTTCTTGTATCTGGTTGGTCTCACTGGGACTTGAAATCTAGTACAATTTTGAATGACCTTCCTTCTGACTCATCCATACATTCATGTTGTTGGCCATTAACTTGAAACACTTGGCTTCTTTTTAATGATCTAAATGTGGTCAAGTGCTTAAGCGTCAATTAGCTTCTGTTAGTTCAAGTCCCTAAAGGACCTTCTTTACTGGGATTTTGTCATTACAGATGTTTGAAATTGGGGTGGTAATGAAATAGAATGTAGAAACCTTTGTTATTTAAACATTTTGCTAGCTCTAACGCTGACATCCTATGATTATAATGATCCCATGATTTGACTCGTGACTGTAGATGATGGATCTGTTTAAATTTAGGGGATGGGCTGGCAGAGCCTAGGATCTCCTTTCATTATTGAAATTATGTAGAGCTGCTATCGCTCCCATTTTATAAATCATGACACTGAGGCTCATAAAGATTAAATAACTTCCCTTCTGTGTCACCAGCTTTCAAACAGCAATACTGGATCTAGAATGCAGACCTCCTGACTGATTTTTTTTTTTTTTTTTTTTTTTGTCATGTCCAGTGGAGTGAGGCAGAAGATAAAAATTCTTCCTATTTTATTCCAATTCCATTCTCTTAGAGGTGTATCTAAGAAAGGTTCAAAGATCTGTTCTCAAAGTGAGGTCGAGACTAGAGGTCTTGATGACTGCTTCCCCAAAAGCCTAGTTCTGTTTTTATTTTGATTTTCCTGGATCACAGATTTTAAAAAAATCCCAACACTCTAACTGGCAGAGAGATGTTCCTGGCAAACCAGCCAGCTGCTTTTTCCAGTGTTTATAGTCAAAGTTTTGGGAAAGTGTTTTGGGAGTTGTTTCAAGTGTTGTGTCTGCCTTGTGTGGCTGAAGCTTCAGGGAGAGAAGGTGGCAGGGGATGCTCAATGTTTGGTGCTGCTTTGGAAAGGAAAGAGTAACTTCCTACTGGTGCCTGAAGTCAACCTTTTGTTCTCTTTGGTCTGGGGAATGGGAGGATACAAGAAATTGGTGGCCTGCAAGGACAGGACTCTTGTGGTAGCTTTTGGCTATTCTTGCCATCTCTACCACAAAGAGAAGGGTTTCCTCCTTACCTTCCTAAGGAATACAAGCTACCTTGTAGCTAATGCCTGCATTCAGTCCATGTACGCATTCTTTGGAGAGAAGAGCTAATTGCATAATGGAAGTCTTTCCTGAAATGCCCTGAAGCCAGACATTAGGGAACTTTTATAGGTTTTTTTTTTTTGTTTTTTTTTTGTGGTTGTTATTCCCTTTCAAGAATGTGAATAACAAAGAACAATCAAATGACCATTTCTATAAACTACTATGGAGAGGAAAGCTCAAGTTCCTAGGTAGGCCAAGAACCATCAAAATTAAACTAGTGAAATGTTTATTCCATCACCTGGGGCCCATTGTATCCAGCTGTGTTGTTTTCATTTTATTTTTCCAACATTTAGAACTTTTAAAAAGGGGAGAAAGTCCTGGCTCTGACAATTGGGCAAGTACTTTAACCTCTCAGGAGGTTTTCTAATTTGTAAAAAGAAGGAGATGGATGCAAAGTGTTTTGCTCCTTTAACCTCTGTCTCTGTGTACTAGAACTCATTAGAAACTTGAATGGAAAGAATTCTAAACTAGGAAGCAGAGGCGACTGGTATAATTCAGGGCTGGTGTTCTATCCACTGCACCACCTAGCTACCCCAACCCATCAGTTTTAATTGGATTACTGCCCAGTCTTCTTTCCTCTCCCTTTGAGGACAAGTCCAGGGTATCAGATAAATGCCAGGGAGACGAGAAGCCCTGAGAAGTGGGACTCATGAAACGCTTGTGGTGATGTAGACCAGTACCCCACAGACCTACAAGCTCTTTCTTGGTGCTTTCACACAGAATTAACATGCCCTGCAGTGAAAGGAGCAAGCTTTGATTCTATGCCCTCCTCTCCCCATTTGTGTCCTGCCCACAAGATCACTCCTGGTTTGTTCCCAGTCTCACACTTTATGGATATCTTCTCCCCAAAGAGTGGCAGAAACTATATTTTTCTCGAGATGAAGGCATGTGGGATTATCCAAGGTCAAAAGGGAGGAGGAGATGAAGGGGTGAATCATCTATTAACATCAGGAAAGAACCGTTTGGCTAGTTCACCCAAATTTTGACAAGTTGGGTTGGGTAGTATTGTACCCTGACCATGGCAACAGCAAGCAGATCATGAATATTGTCTAAGGCAGCATAGATGCCAGGCAGAGGAAGGACTGTCCTTCTCCTGCCCCTGATTTTCCTCTTCTCCCCACTTCCCCACCTTTCTTCCCTTTATACAATCTACTGGTGAATCATGTTCTACCTGTAGGCAATTATGTGACTTAGAAGAACTTAGTAGTAATTAATAGATAGACTCTTAGAAGCACAGTCCAAGCTACCCTCCTTTTCAACTCACTCCTATTGATTTTCTTTTTTCTAATTTATTTTCTTTTTAATTTATGGAATAAAACAAGTATTTCCATAACAGTATAATAAAAAGATGATTGCATGTGAAACTGAAAATCTATTATGTACAACTTGTCATTCCTTTAAAATATATAATAAAGATATTTATCTAAAACTATTGATGTACCAGATGACCTTGGGCAAGGATTCTCTTCTCCTAGGATCTTAATCCCCCATGTATAACAAATAGAATGTATTCTATTTTCTCTTCCCCATGAGATCGGGTTTGTAAATGTCCTTGTGAATAAAAGAGTAAATGGATGCTTCTATAAATGATTGTATGAACGAATGAATAAAAAGGCATTTATTAAGTACCAGTGGAGTGCCAGGATATTTATTAGTGTCTGACTAATGGACTGACTCTGGAAAAGTCAGTATTTACCTCAGTTTCCTCATCTGTAAAATGAACTGGCAACATTATCTTTGCCAAGTTAAGCAACATATGCCAGTATTGTGATGACCATTGGTGATACAAAGAATACAGATACAAAAGTGAGACATTCTCTGCCTTCAAGGATTTGGCATTCCAACAGAATAAAATGAAACATGTAGGGAAATAGTGGTTCCTTTCTTGAACCATTTTATTCACAGGGATGCTGAGTGGAGGATTAGGGCAGTTAATAGTTATTCCATTTCCAGAAGCAAGAGTAGTTTCGATTTGAGTTCTGGTCCCTGAGTAAGACTTGGCAAGAGACCAACAAGAGAGAAATGTTCAGAATTATGTAGTCAACAAGCATTTAAGTACCTACTGTGTCTCAGGCACTGTGCTAATAATTATGGGTGATACAAAGAAAAGAAAAGCAAAAATACTTCCTACCTTCAAGGACCTGGCATTCTAGTGGAGGGAACAACATGCAAACAACTATGTACAAACATATGCAAAATAGATTCGAGAAAGTCTCAGAGGGAATTCATTAACATTAAAAGATTTCTTGCCGAAGAAGGATTTTAATTGAGACTTGAAGGAAGCCACGAGGCACATTTGAGGAGGGAGGAAGCATAGGGGAAAGCCAGTGAAAATGCGTCTAATTGGGAAATGGAGCAGCAAGATGAAGGTTAATGTGAAAGGATTGGAAAGATTCTGAAGGGCTTTAGAAGCTAAACAGAAGATTTTACATTTGATCCTGTAAGTTAGAGGAAGCCATTGGAGTTTGTTGAATAGAGAAATGGATGAATGGGGAATGACATAGTCAGACCTGCACTTTTAGGAAGATCACTTTGACAGCTGAGTAGAGAGGATAGGCTAGAGTGGGGAGAAACCTGTGAAAGGCAGAGCTTCCTGGAGGCTGCTGAAGTAGTCCAGGCCCAGTGTGCACAATGGTAAGGGGAATGATAGGGAAACAGCATTTATTAAGTGCCTATTTTGTGCCAACCACTTTGTGAAGTGATTTACAGATATTCTCATTGATCCTCATGATAACACTGCAAGGCAGGGATTTTATTACCCCCATTTTGTAGTTGACGAAACTGAAGGAAACAGAGGTTAAATTATTTACCCAAGGTCCCACAGTAATAAGTGTTTCAGGTCAGATTTGAACTCAGGCCTTCCTGACTAAAGTCCAGATTTCTGTCTATAGAGTAACATTATCTTAAGCTTTCCCCCTTCTCTAATCCTGTCTAGACACTGATGCCAAAAAAACTTTTTTAAAACTTGGCCCTAACCAGATCATTACAATCTCAACCCTATCTAACCCTACCTCAGGAATCTTGAATGTCCAAGTTACTGAATGAAGTCCAAACCTCTTAACCTGGCCCCATCATTGGTCTCCAGTTCAGTATTTTTGGTGACTACCATATGTCCTACACTATAGTAGACAGGCCTAGATGGAGATACAAAGACAAAATCAGTTCTTGCCCCTAGGAAGTTTCTTGGTACTAGACAGAAACAACATGGACAGTAGTTCCTGAACTCTCTCCCTGGAGTGAATGGGTCCTAACTGGTAAGGGAATACAAATTCACCCTCTCTATTTCACAGTCCAGATCATGCTTAGAGACAAATGTTAGTACTCCAGTTAAAAGATAATCAGGATCCGAGCAAAGGTGATAATAATGGAATGGAAAGAGATGTAGGAAAGAGTAGGAACAGAGTTAAGATTGGCTTCCTTCTTCAATTCATACATATATACATTGTGCATATACACACACACATACACACTTGAAGGTTACTCTAAAATTTCCAGAATGTATGATTTTTTTTTTAATAGCCTTTTATTTACAGGTTATATGTATGGGTAACTTTACCGCATTGACAATTGCCAAACCTCTTGTTCCAATTTTTCCCCTCCTTCCCTCCCATCCCCTCCTCCAGATGGCAGGATGACCAGTAGATGTTAAATATATTAAAATATAAATTAGATACACAATAAGTATACATGACCAAACCGTTATTTTGCTGTACAAAAAGAATCGGACTCTGAAATATTGTATAATTAGCCTGTGAAGGAAATCCAAAATGCAGGTGGGCAAAAATATAGGGATTGGAAATTCAATGTAATGGTTTTTAGTCATCTCCCAGAGTTCTTTCCCTGGGTGTAGCTGGTTCAGTTCATTATTGCTCCATTGGAAATGATTTGGTTGATCTCATTGCTGAGGATGGCCAGGTCCATCAGAATTAGTCATCATATAGTATTGTTGTTGAAGTATATAATGATCTCCTGGTCCTGCTCATTTCACTCAGCATCAGTTCATGTAAGTCTCTCCAGGCCTTTCTGAAATCATCCTGCTGGTCATTTCTTACCGAACAATAATATTCCATAATATTCATATACCACAATTTATTCAGCCATTCTCCAATTGATGGGCATCCACTCAGTTTCCAAGAATGTATGATTTCAAGATTGTACATACCATCATGCATAGAAAGAAGTAAGCCAGAAGCAGGAACATTTGAAGGGATGGGTGAGTGTTGGTGGTAGTGAGATAGTAAAGTGGATAAAGTTTTGACCATCTTCCCGAGTTCAAATCTGGATTCAGACACTTCCTAGCTGTGAGATCCTGGTTAAGTCACTTAATCCTGTTTTCCTCAGTTTTCTCATCTGTAAAGTGATCTGGAGAAGAAAATGGCCAATCCCTGCAGTATCTTTGCCAAACAAAACCCAGATAGGTTCCCAATGGGAACACAATTGGGAAAAACAACAGAACAACAGGAACATTTTGGGGGTTAGAAGATGTTTAGTTTTGGACATGTTGACAGTCTAGTGGGGAGGTCACTGAGTCCAGTCTCCTTATTTTACAGATCAGGAAACCAAGGCTTAGAGAGAGACTAAGCAGCCTGTGGTGGAACTGAGGCCTGAGCACTTTTGATGCCAAATCCAGCCCGTTTCTCACTGTACCATAGTATCCAAAGATGCAGGTATTAGAGCAGGAACAATTTGTTGGACTTAGTACTTGGAGACTGGCTTGGCAGAGGCTGACTCTGCTGCAGCTTCTGAATCCTTCTGGGTCCAAACAGCAAGACAGGGCAGTGTAGGCTTGCAGACGTTTCTAGTGTGTCTTTTATCTCTGTAGCATGTCTGAAGGTCAGTGGAAAACTTGTCAGATCAAACAGGAAGCTGCTCTGACATATCAGCCTGGTGATTATGAGATGCAAACCAGCTAAGACGGCCGCAGCCTCGCTCGGTTGGAGCACATGGTAATCGGCCAGCTGCCATTTCAGATTTCTCCCTCAGCATCATTCCTGGGCTTTTAAATTAGCTTGCTTGGTGCCCAGCCTTCGTTTTCTGATTTGAAATTCACAAAGCAGGTCATGAGGAAATTGTCCCTGGCCACATCCCTGTATCCTCATCCTCAGCCTGTCACTTAGCAGATGTGCCTTAAGCCACGTAAAGGTGGGTAGCTTAGCTCAGTGCCCATCGTTATTGCTCCTGGGCTAGAATTTGGAGTGTGTGGGTCAGTCATAATGTCTTGGAATACAACAAAACAAAGTCATTTTAATGCTAAACCTGGATGGGACCTTTTAAAGACGAGTTTAAGACAATAAAAGAACACTGTGGAAAGAGCCAAAATTTCTGGCCTTGACATAACCTTGTTACTTATTAGCCTATCTTATATGTTAGCTAGTTTCTCTGGACCTCAGTTTCTAAGATGAGAAGTAGGATTAGAGGACCACTAAGTGAACTTTTTGTTCTTTCTGTCCCTCCTTATCTCACTCCTCTCCTCTCTTCCTCTCTCCCTCTCCTTTCCTTTTTCTCTCTTTCCTCCCAAGACAGTGAGGTTAAGAGACTTGTTTAAGGCCACACCGATTAGGCCAGTAGATTAGAACTCCTCCAGCTTCCTGTTGAATGACAAGGCCTAATTTCTCCTGATATATGTATTCAAAATGCAAAGGCAGCTGGGAGTTGCAGTGGCAAGAGTCCTGGACTTGGAGACTTGCGTGTAAATGCTGTCTCAGACACTTGATATCTCTATGACCACAAACAAGTGGTCATAACTTGTTTTAGTCTTAGTTGTCTTGGCTATAAAATGGAGTACCTCACAAGGCTACATTGAGGACCAAATGAGATCTCTTCAGTGCTGTGTAAACTTTTAAAGTGGTATGTAAATGCTAGTTATCAAAATTAGTTCTCTGTTTTAGAGATATAGTTAAAAAAAACAACACCACAAAACTAAAAAAACAAAAACAAGGCAATGTTTTTCAAACATGTTTTAAACAAAACAATTGGATAGAAATAGGAGTGGGGACAGGGAAGTAAGAATTCCTTTCTATTTTCCGATGACCTTTATACAGAAGCTTACTGAATTTCTGCAAACCAACACACCTCCTAATTGAGATGTTTTGGATTCATTTGGTTTTTGAATTCACTTCAACTCCTGAGGTGGAGTTTTGTTCCTTAGAGGTTTGTTACTGTAAGAACAATTCCAGGTTGGTTGGTCGTAGGAGTTGTATTTTCTTATAAATCCATTGAAATCTTTACTTCATTGTGAAACAGGAAGGAGGCTTAAAGATGATCCTTTTTCCCTCATACCTCCTCCTTCTTCCTTCTTACCCCCACCATTCTAAATCCTTTCAGGATGTTTGAAGCTGTGACTTGGCTTTTACAGGATAAGTTTGCTGCTTTTTGAACACAACCTCCCAAGTGGAGCATTTATTTTCTCTCTATAGATGTAAAGCAGGGAAATCCGGTTTTCTGGTTTAGGGTGCTTACATTCTGGTGTAGTGACTACAGTAGGAGACAAATTGCCAAGTATTGCCCCTCCCTCCTGAGCTGCTTTTGCTCAGCTTTTCTATTGCTGTGTGGAGGTTTGAAATTTTTTTTTCTTTTTTTCTTTTCAAATGAATGTGAAAAGAATCTTGAATTAAATGGGAAGCTTTAGAAGTAGTTGCCAAGCAGGTGATTTCGAGAGGTATACACCCAAACAGAACCACCCTGTGGCATTGCATTGTCTAGTTGTTTTCAAAGTTAATGATTCATGAAATCTTGTTCAGGAGAAATCAGTTATGGATTATAGGTAGCCTAGTCGAGTTGAAAGAACACTAAATAAACTAGCAGCTTGACGCGAGTTCTTATCCCAACTCAAGCCTGACATTTAAATTAAAATTCCTTGATTGTTTAAAGGTCATAATCAATTTCTGTCCTTTACTACCTTCACTGTTTGGATTTATTTATAGAGTCAGCTATTGAGCTTGAGTCCCAGCTCTGCCCTCTGAATTAGATTGGAAACTGCTGGAGGGTGGGGTGTTTTTTGCCTTCCTTTTGCCTTTCCCTAGTACTTAGTTTTCTGCCTGATAACACAGTAGGCAATTAATACGTGCTTATTGATTGACTGACAAGATTCTGGAACCATAGTAAAACCACCTACTGTTTCTAAAGCTTCATTTTATCACCTTTAAAAATGGGAAAATATATCTCTTACTTCACTGTGTTGTTGGTGAGGAAGACACTTGACATTGTGCTATATGTCAGTTATTTATTGATGAGGATAAGGATACTAATCATTATTATGAGAATGAGAAACAGCAGGGCAGAGCGCTTGCCTATCTAAACTTAATCTGTAACTATCAGTCATATTTAGGGCATGTTACCAAACTGGACAGAAGGAGCCTGGTATAGTAAAGAGGAGTAAAAAAGACTTGGGATCAAGTGGTTGCCTGTGACCAATAAGCTTCTCAGTATCCTGGTCAAATCTCTAAGACTTAAGATTTAAAAAAATTTTCCATCCTTGGAGGGATTTCCTTCACTGGAAATTCCCTGAACAAATGAAATCATTGGTTTTATTTTTTGTTTTTAATTTATTAGAAAGGATCTGGAGGCAATAGGATGTACTAGAGTTTGGCTTGGCATTCTAATGCTGTCTTTTTCTGTCTGTGAAACCCTGTGCAAGTTACCTCCTTTGGCCATGTCCGAAGGGTTAGACTAATTGATCTCTAAATGACCCTTTTGTATCTCCAAAATTCTATGATACAGAAATGTGAACAATTCTTTGACTCTCTCGTAAGCAAAAGGTAGTCCATGCAGTTAGTGGAGCCTGTGTGTGAACTTGCTTCCTTTCTCAGAAAACATGTTGGTCTTTAGCAGCATTGTGGTTGGTAACATTTAAATCCCTCCCCTGGAATGTCTCCCTGGATCCTGCTACACATACTTCATTATTCTGGGAGAGATGACCCCAGCCGGAGACAGGGGATGCTAATAAGAAGAGTCAAATGCTGCCATTGTTTCACTAGTACTCTATCACCATGTGGTTTCTTTTTCATTCTTTCCCTATTCGTTTGTCTCCCCCCCCCCCCAACTTTTTTAATCAGATAATTTTTTTTATTCCATTGCTTTGTGCAAGTCATATTTTATGCATTTTGATAGATTCCCCAAGTGTGGAGGGCAAATTGAATACTTTCACTTGTACTACCTCCTGGAGATCTGATGATGCTTGAGGAAGAAAGAGAAAAGAGCATTCTTGTAGATCTGGTGCATCAAGGTTTTTGCCTCAGTTGTACCAAAATAGGTAGTAGGTCAATGGAGCTCTCAGATTTGCTGGGTAAATTGTAACTAGAAATAATACAGGAAACACCAGAGCAGAAGGATGGCTAAAATGGGTTCAAGGTCCCATTTGTGATCCCTCAGGAAGATTTAAAAATTTCACATATAGGTGCAACCCTTTCCCATTATATTTCCTCTCCCTGCTTCACCCTGCCCCAATCCATTTTGGAAATTACTCTTCCATGGATATTGCTCACTAGCATCTGTGATTCTTTACTATGACAGGATAATTAACTTATCAAAACCCCCTTGCTTTTCAGATTAGAACTTTCTGACCATTCAAAATATATGCATTTAGAGAAAATGTCTGCCCCTCCAGAGCACTTTCTTGCTTGGCATGTAGTGGATCCCTGGTAAATGACTATGTACTTTGCCTACCTCTATTACTAGCCCAAGAACCAGACCAAGAAAATGAGGATTTTCCCTTATTTGACTCCAAACAATAAGCAGAAATCCTTTCTTAATATTTTTTTTATTCATCAGGACAATAAAGTTGCAACAATTCTAAAGATTGGAGGAGGCTACACTGTCCCCATTCATCTTGTCCACTCTGCCCTTCCTATCATGTACTCTAAATCATCCTTTTTGCAGCTTTCGTGGACTGCCTATAGTCAACATCTTCCTAGGTCCTTTACTAACCAAGACTGAATGGAAAAGAAACTAGAAGAAAGAGGCAGAAGATAACAATCTCATCATTGCCCAATTTTCTTTAGACTTTGCTTATCTTTCTAGCAGTATTAGAGAAAATTAGCACACATCTCAGATAAGTTACCTCCACCTAGTACAGGAGGCTTATGTCCCCATATATTTTAAAAAGTCATTCTTGGAGCTCCTTGGGAGCCCCACAATCTGTTAGTAGGTATCATATCTCATCACAGTTGATATCAGTTACAGCAACTTTCTATTCTGAGAAGATGTGTAGGTGGGGAGTTCCTCCTTTTCCCTGGCCCTTTGGTATTCTTATTGCCTAAATAAGAAGGTGGTTTTCTTTCATTTGATGTTCTAGCAAGAGGGAATCGGACCACAGACTCTGGTGATTCTAGCAGAGTTCTAGAGAAGGAATTAGTTCATGGTACTTCATGAAAACCAGTCCGCCTCCTCCTGCCATTTTCATTTGGGATTCTGCCCTTAAATCTGTGCCAGCACCAGTGTACATGGTGATTATAAAACTATTCTACAAGATGGAGATATTAAGCTAGTTTGAAGTTTTTAGCTTGACTAATGGGAGCAAGACTTAGATAACTTCCAGAATTGTTTTCATGTACACATGGGGAAGCTGCTCAGTGAATTTTAAGAGTCCCACATTTTGACTCAGAAGACCTGGCTTCAAATTATGGCTCTATAAACCAATATTTTGTGTGACCTGTCATAAGTTGTTGCTTTTCTCTGGTCTACAGTTTCTTTCTCTGTAAAATTAGAAGGTAATTGAACTTTGTAGATAATAGTAAGCATATGAGATCTTGCTGGATTATTTCTTTTTAATTCTTAAATAATGTCCCATATAAAATATTTATAATTATTTTATAAGGTTTTGTAATTTTACATTTAATTTTTTATAATTTTAAGTAAGATAAAATTTTATGTTTTATAATTACATAATGTGATTTGTAACTTTTGGGGACAAAAGTTATTGTAGTTATTATAAACACTTGATGAATAAATCTAAAAATATAATGTGTAGTATATTAACTTGGGAGGTTCACAATAAATTTTGTTATTATTGTTGAAAGGGGTTTGTGGAACAAAAAAATGTTGGGAATACTGGACTAGAATAAAGATTTAAAATTTTTTTTTTTTCTTGTTAGGGATCTTTTAGCCTAGTGAAGACTGAAGACTATATAACTATTCTCAGGATAATGTTTTTAAATGCACAAAATAAAATGCATAGAATAGCAAAGGAAATCAATTATATTGAAATAGTTATCAAAATATTAAAAAAATTTTCATGGGTCCCAGGTTGAAAAAGAGAGGTTTTTGAGTTCCTTATATCTCATATTCTGTGAATTGTAGGACACCATCAGGCATAATACTAGTCAGCAGTAAAGGTTTCTAGTTCTAACTCTCTTAGGCAAATCACTTGATTTCTCTAAATTTCAGTTTCCTCAACTATAAAGTGAGTGGATTTGACAAATACCAGGCACAAAGATCCTGTGCATTTTGGTCACCTAAAATTACAGAAGTGAATCTTATTCTTCCCACACCACCTTTAAGTATTTGCTATCATAATTCTTTGACTTTACCATATAGTGAGCTCAATCCCTAAGGTAGGGAATTATCCACCTGGGGGTTCCTCCATTTTTTGGCTTCCTTACAGCTGTTCTAGTTCAGACTTGGTCTCTGACCTCCAAGTTCAGGATAAGGAGAAAGATATGGGAGATAATTGATCAGGAACCCCTACCTATTAGGGCATTCATCCTTACATTATGTGGGCCAGACAATGCTCTCCAATTTGTCCCTTTTTAAGCTTTTTTGAATAGTCCTTTATAGAATCTGGTGACTCCAACCTGGATCTTGAACTTAGATTAGTAATTTGTGACCCATGATAAATTACTGCCTTCTTAAACTTTGCCCTTTATTCACACCCTTTCCCCCTTCCCACCCCGTGGGGAAAAAAAAATAACCCATGAGACTCCAACATAGGGGTTGACTCAAAATGTAGTCTGAGTCTTGAATGAGATACCTATTAAAGGGCCATTTTAGCTGACGTGAATGATTATTATGAGCAAAAGTAGGACTTTGCTAACGTCCACTTCTGTCGGACCTTCCAAGTTGGAAGGGCTTTGTTATGGGTCCCATGACATTGTATCTGTCATCTGAAGACCAAACTAGCTAAGTACAGAGAGGTTCTATTCCAGAAAGTTGGTTACTAGGTGGCAAAGTTTCTCTGCCCCCACCAAAGACCCATAATACAATATACTGGGACATGAAGAACTTGTGGGCTGCCGCAGAGGAGAGAATACCCAGATGCTTGAAGTCACAGATCTCTGGAAGAAGTGAAATGGTGACTCCTGAAGACTGACAGCTGTGGAACTTGTGATGGAATCCTGCCTCCCTTCCAAGGGAGTGAATCAGTAAGTGAGGTGGTTACAAAAGAAAGGGACTTTAAGAAATCATCACTTCCTTTTATAGGGGAGAAAACAAAGGTCTATAAAAGTGAAATTACTTGCACATGGTCACTTACTTGGTAGATCCAAAACCTTTCTTCACCCTCGGCCCAATGTTGATTCCATCATGCTGATGATCATCATATTCAAGGAGGGTTGCTAATATCTGGATTTTAAAGTCTGACTGGACTTACTTGATACGGGAAATTAGGGAAAGCTGACTATAATTACTTGGAAAATAGGAACCTCAGCCTAAAGGATGACCATCCGCTCATCTCTCTGCTGGGGCTCACCCTTGTCCTTCATACTGGAATGGATTTTTTCTATTCCCCACTTCTTGTAATTCCTTCCTTCAAGGTCCAGTGCTTGTGCCCCTTCTTCCATAAAACCTTCCCTGATTTTCCCTACATTCTTCCCCACTCCCAAATTAAAAGTAGTTCCTCTCTCCTCACCAATTCCTTTGCTACAGCTTTCTGCATTATACCCCCCTCATATTTGAGTATCCCCTCCCCACCCCCAACAAATCCTAAACTTGAGATCAGGATCTGTATCTTATTTGATCTTTGCACTGCCACTTCCCAGAACAGTCCCTGACACAAGCTTGATGCTTAACTGTCTTAATTGATTGTTCATGGTCACAGATAGTTAATGGCCAGGCCATTAACCACAAGGACTGATGGAGTTTTTTGTCTTTTTTTTTCTGTTCCATTAGCAGATAAGCAGTGCTTCTGTAACCTCACTCTACATTGTCATATTTTTTTTTTCTTCTGCATAGGGAGAAGTATTATTGGAAAGGAAATTGCTTCTAGTAGATTACTAAATTTTGAGCCAAAGGACCTAACTCCCAAGAGCTGGCCCTTCTCCTAGGGAGCTGTGAGATCTATGGCAAGTTCCCATCTATAAAATGTAGGCATTGAACTAGATGAAATGTCAGGTCCTTCCCTGCTCCGTTCTCTGATAATTCCTATTGGTTTGTTTGCTTTAAATAATGTAATTATTGTGAGGTGTTTTTTTTTCCGTGAAACACAGAATGCTTGAATTATTTCTTATTCAAAATGAATTTCTCCTTTAGTTCCCAGTTTGACAGTAGGAGGAGAGATATAGAGCCCAGAATTAATTCACAGAGCTCTTCCTGACATATGTGTTCTTTAATTCTTGGTGATTGTTTATTTAATGTCCCACAGAGCTTTATGGGGGTGCTAAATTATATTCTTTCCTTATCTAGGTCTTGGGCATCTGATAAACACCAAGAGGATTTAAAGCCCTAAGTTCACAGGGGAACCTGTGGGAAGAGCTTATCTTCCCGCTTCTCTTGGCCCCTGCAATTCTGTCATAAAGACCAGTCTTACTGCTTATGGACTGAGTTTTCACTTCTTTATTTAAAAATACCTATTTATCTATATCTCAGTTCATTGGTCTTGAAGTCAGACCTAAATCCTAACTTAGTAACTAACTGAAGGATCCCAAGAGTAGTCAGGCCTCAATTTCCAGGTCCATAATGTGGGTATAATAATTTATGTATTTCCTTCACTGACTTCAATCTGAGCAAAATGCTTTACAAACCCTCAAGGACTTTAAATGGGAGTTGTTGGTTTATGACAACGGTTATTAATAATAATTTTTAGGCCTCTGGGCCTAAATTTGCATGGCATTGTAATTCATTCCATCTGCTTTTGAATCACTGGACTTTTTCTATGGGCCTGAACAGATCTAGCTGTGTCTTAAAAGGTCCCAAGGAAATTACTTGTTGATTAATTTTGGCCAAAAAAACAAAAAGAGGGAAAGAAGGGGAGGATGGGAGGAAAAGTTTTAATTGGGGCTTTTCTTTGTGAGTTGCCTGAAGCCCCCTTAGGGTAATTAGCACTAAGTGAGAGAAGTAAATGTTCTGGTGCTAACACTCTAGAGGAAATTATAGAGCATGGCAATAATAAAATGAACCCTCATTAAAGGGTGTTGCAGCCTCCAACTGGCCCGCAGAGTGGGATGGGAGAGACTTTTCAAGCTTCTTTTTGGGGGTAACTGCACACTTACTGACTGTGGGAGTTTCAAAATTAGTTTGTTCCTCCTGAAGTTTAGCAGACCTCTTTCTTTTGGCAGACACCCTGGGCTCCACACTCTTAAGGTAGCCCTATAGTTTCCTATTTGGTATTAATCAACAAGGAATTTCCTTGGAAACCCTTTAAAACATAGCCTCATCTGTTCATGCCCACAAAGTCCAGCTTTTTTTCCTAAATCCCAACCAGCTATTTTTATCTAGTCATGTCAGTACATATCCTTGATAACAACAGGGGCCCTGAGGGTGAGTGTGGTTGGAAAAAAAATCCATCTTTGCCCCATTTTCTTTGTCCCTTGTGGGAGTAGATGATAGACTAATAGCTGTAATAGCTTCAGAAATTCCCCTTTCTTCTTCTTCTGTCAAAGGGAATTTCCTTCCCCTCTTTCTTCCTTTTCCCAATAAAGTGAGTAGTTCCCTCATCCTAACCCCTCCCACTCCTTGGAAGAAGTTCATGGGCAACAGGGAAAAGCCCTCTCTTTTACCATATCTCAATTCCCCTTTCCTAACTTGGTCCCTCAGTGTTCCTGAGGCCAGGCCAATTGTGATAAGTAGAGGCAATTGCTTGGGTTTAATGAGTGCTATAGGATCATGCATGAAGAACTGGAAAGAATCTTTGAGGTCACTTAGTCTAGCCTCCTCCTCATTAGAATAGACTAAAGGAAGAGTAGGACTCTGAAAAATAGCAGCTTGTAATGCATGGAGGCGGATGGGGGCTTCTTATGTTTGGGGAACAGAGCAGTACAATCTGGCTAGGACATAATTTATGAAGGGGAATAGGAGGGGGGGAAAAAGGTATTCAGAATCCTTGTCTCTCTTCCAGGTTCAGCTCAGGTGCCACTTCCTCCAGGAAATGCTTCTTGATTTCTGGCTTGAGTTTTCCTTGTGCTGTTCTTACTGGTGTATGTGTTATATTCTCTGTAGAAAGGACTCTCTTTAAAAGCTTATCTCAGAGCACCTAGTAGAGTAATTTGTACATACATGGCACTTAGTAAATATTTATTAACATGAATTTAGCACCTGCTGTGTACTTTACTGCTGTGCACTGAATATGTTGTTAGGCACTAGAAACTCTTTCATGTAGTTAACATTTTCTTAATACTCTGTGTACAATTTTTACCTTGCCTCATGGGTTAAGTACAAAGAATTGTGCAGTCGCAATGGTGCAAAGCACAGGTGTCAAACAGTACCCCCCTCCAAGATTGAAGGGGTATAATTTATAGTTTTTTAAATCAATTTGTGGCCCCCACAGATCCTTATGCATCATTTATTGGCCCCAATTTCTGTTTGAATATGACACTACCGAAGTGAAGAGTCGTCTTAGAAAAATGTGTGACCCCTAAAGAATAGAGGAAAAATGAAAGGACAGTTTTTGTTCCATTGGTAGTCTTCATTTTAGGAGAAATCAAAGGTTGTTAGGGCATCTCCTGGGGAATTTGTGGGAGCACATGGATGAGAGTTGGCTGTGATCTGTATACATGGATGGATTTCCATCTGCAGAGTTAGAAGGAATGCTCACATTGTCAAGATCTTGAATTCATTTGAATACTGGAGTCATTTAACTTCACAGCAATCCAGTGAAGTATGATGGTGGCAGCAGCAATGGATGTAGCAGCAGCAGCAGCAATAGATGCATAGTAGTAGCAGCAATAGATGTAGCAGCAGCAGCAGTAATAATCCAGCAGCAGCAGCAGCAATAGAGGCATAGTAGTAGCAGTAGAAGTAGCAATAGCAGCAGTTGCAGCAGCAGTAGTAGCAGTAGCAGCAACAATAGATGTATAATAGCAGCAATAGATGTAGCAGTAGTGCTGGCAGCAGCAGCAGTAACAGTTGTAATTAGTAGCAGTAGCAGCAGCAGCAGCAGCAGTAGTAGTAGTAGTAGTAGTAGTAGTAGTAAAAAAATAAAACCCTAATATTTACATAGCATTACAAAGTCCAAACCAGTAAAGATTCATTAAATGCCTATTATGTGCTAGACACTTTGCTAAGTGCTGGGGAATAAATTAATAAAATAATAATAAAGTTAGTTAATAATAAGAATAAAAAGAAATAATTAATTTCTTAATTAATAAAATTAATAAATTTTAATAATAAAATTTTAATAAAAAGTTAATAAAAAGAAAGTTAGTCCCTGTCCTCATGGAGTTTACAGTCTAATGGGGAAAAAACAATGCACAAAGGGCAGGAAGGGTAGGAGGGTAACTGAAATTAAAGACATCTTGTTCAATGGAATTGAACCAGGCAAAGCAGCAGATGAAGGAAGAGTTTCCATATGTTATCTCATTTGATTCTTAAAACAACCCTTTGAAGTAAGTGGTAATATTTAGTGGGGATACCATTTTGCATATGTGGAATTTAAGGCTGAGAGGATCAAAACTCAGGATAATAGACCCAATAAGTGTGTGTCTGGATCTCAGTTCAGACTCTAAATCTAGAACTCTACCCATTACTTAGTGACTAATAGCTGACATTGAAGTTCCAAAAAGTTTTATATACATTTGAGCTTCCTAACAACCCTTAAGAAGTAGGTACTATGGATAATATGATTTCTGCTTTATAATAGGAGACATAGACTTAGGAAGATTAAGTACCTTACAGATGTCTAGAGAATATCAGAGATGGAATTTGAACAACTCAGATCTTGAGTTGGTTAAAACCAACACTCCACTATTTCATATTGTGTATGTTAATATATGTGTGTGTGTATGTGTGTGTGTGTGTTGTGTGATAAGACTAAATTGCGAGCCTGTGACAGTCTGCACTGATAGGATACAGATACTTCTTCAGTGGACATATTTTACCAATCAGTCGGAAAGGTTAGTTAATGTGGTTCCCACTGAAGATGTACATATACATATTAGATAAGATATAGACAGATATAGAGTCAGTATTAAGTGCTTACAATACTCCAAGCCCAGAATATATTGGCCAGGACCTATGCTAGGTTGAGGGAATGCCTAATTCCTTCTATGTAAATCGGTATCCATTTTGCAATTATCAATTTATTGTTTTCTGCAACATTGGAAATTTAAAATGCCTTCCCAAGTGTTTGCTTAGATCTAAATCTTCTTGACATGGAAACTTTGCCCAATGACTCTTTAATATATTATTTTATTGTTGAAGAAACTGCACTAAGAAGACAAGTCTTGTCAAAAGTCCCAGAGTTAATGAAGAATAGCACTAACATTTAGATTTGAGTCTTTGAATTTGAAGGCCATGCTTTCATGAGCTCTCTGTGGTATTGGGCCCAAATTTCTCCTCCTCCTCCTTCTCCTCTTTCTCCTCCTTCTCTTCCTTCTCTTCCTCTTTTTCCTCCTTCTCCTCCTCCTCCTCCTATTGGGCTTGCCCAGGATCAGACAGCTAGTTAAGTGTTAAATGTTGTGTCTGAGGTCAGATTTGAACTCAGGTCCTCCTTGCTTCAGGACCAGTGCTCTATTCACTGTGTCATCTAACTGCTTCTATTTTTAAGGAATCTGAATAAAGTTTCCTTTACCTTGAAGATCTGGGTTTTTCAAATCCTGGCTCTCTGACATGCCACCTGTGTCTGACCTTGAATAAGTTCTTTCCATAAAAGTCATTTTCCAAATCTGTAAAATGTGACTAGATGACCTTTAAGTGCCCTTCCAACTCCAAACTCAGTAAGTAGGTGACATACTCAGGAGTTAGGTCCAAGACAACTCCCAATGCTCTGAGTAGAGTAGGAGATTCCCCTGGGGGCTGGTCTGGCATTTGCTTAGCAGTAGTTGGGACTGCCTGTTTCCTTTCAGGGCAGAGAAGAGTGTATTCAGAACTGAGCCCATGGAAATTCATCCTAGTCACTTGGCATCCTGGGGATGTTAACCTTCCAAAAGAATGGCATCTCATTCCAGCTTGGTTGATGAAGGCATCCCCAGGCAAGGCCACTATCTCCCACATTTCAGGCTCCTTGACCCCAGTTACTCCTCTCTTTCAGAAAACCACCCTAACTTGCTAAATAACCTGTGGTGTAAATAACTCTTGTAAGCCACAACAGAGCCTTGCCAACAGAAACAAATGCTTCATAGCCTATGTGGGAGCTGCAAGGGAGTCATGCCGCTGGTTGACCTTTCTTGTGAGGAGTGAAGGAAGTCTGTCTTTGGCCTGTGATGACAGAACCTGGCCATTAAACAGTCTCAGTGAGACAGAAAGGTCGGGCTTCTGAATCATCGCCTCCCAGGTGTCTGCTTTTGAAAAAGCTTGGGAGAAGGCTGTTAGCTTCGGCTTTGAAGACACTCCTTTCTGCTGAATACTGCCTGAGTGAAGTGTTACTAGTGAGCAAGGTGAGAAGGGGATACAGAGGCTTCAGCTGAAACAGGAAGAAGGCAAGTTAGATGACAAAGGCTAAAGTATTTAGTTGGGAAGGAAGGCGAAAGGAATAGCCCATTGGAATGATTTACCCCAGTGAGTTGTAGAGCTAAAGCCTCTAGAGAAGATTAAAAAGATTAAATGGCTACTCTTATAAAATGCTTATGGAATTCTTCATAGAGTCAAATGATGGCCTGGCTCATAAAACCATGGACTCTAAAACTAACGGGGACTCTTAGATGTTGTCTGGCCCAGCCTCCTAATTTTACAGATGAGGGAATTAAGATAAGGTAAATTGCTTTAGATCCTGGCAAGAATGATGGGTTTTTTAGAGTTGGAAGGGACCTTAGACATCATCTAGTCCAACTTCAATGAAGTTAAAGAGAGAAAGGGTAGAGAGGAGAGACAAACAAAAAGAGACACAGAGAGAGGAGAGGAAATAGGACGGAGGTACAGAAGAGGAGAGAGAGAGAAGGAGGAGGAAGGGGAGAGAGAGTAAAAGAGAGACAGAGACAAGACAGAGAGAAGAGAAGGAAAAGAAGGCGAGAAGAATAGAGGAACAGAAAGGGAGAGGGAGACATACTTTTTCAAGATACATCAAGGAATCTGGACAGTGATGGAAAGGAAGCCTAGATTAAGGGCCAATGGTTTCACAAGGATTTTGTTTTGCTTCCATTCTAAGAACATGATATATAAAGAGACAACCAGGATCACAGATCTGAACCCTGAAATAAGAGCTGGTTTTGTGATCATGGGCCACTGTTTCTTTCAGTTGGGCCGTACTTCTAGCAAGGGCAGGTCACCACTTACAAAAAGAACTGAGTAAGAGTGGTTATTTGTCTCAGCCCAAATGCTGCCTCTGTCTCCTGGAAAAACAACACATTGGATTCAGCATCTCTGGATCTGGCTTCCAATCCTTGGTGACCATTAGAGGCCCCTGTTCTGTGAAGGTTGGAAGACAGTACAGTTGCAAGGATTCAAAATCCATCCAACTCACAAAGCTCACCAGTTTAATGATCTTTTTCAATCTAGAAGTAAGCGTCTAATCGAATATTGTATGACTCAGTGCTCACTCTGGTTCTACCTAACATTTTTATCAGTGATTTTCTGTGGAGACATAAATGGTAAAGCTCTATTACATGAAACTAGGAAGGGGAGGACATAACTAGGATCTGAAAAGATCTCAACAGACTGAGATGATTATATGATGCCCTGAATCTAACAAGATACTTTTTTATCCCTATTAGATCTTGAAGTCCTATACTTAGGTTTAAAAAAATCAGCTTCAGTGTAAGAGAAATGTGGTAAGAAAGATCATATGAGAAGGTAGCACAGCTTAGTGGATGGGGGTCTAGACTTGAGTGCAAATACTATCTCTTAGAATAGTTATCACTGAGTGCCTTTTCTCATCTGTAAAATGGGTATACTTATAGTGTCTAGAAAGATGTGAGACCCAAATGGGGAAATGCATACAAAATGCTTTGCAAACTTTAAAGTGCCATTTGAATGTCTGGTATATTATTATTTGAAAAAGGCCTCAGGATTTTAGTAGATTTCAAGCTGAATACAAGGAAGACATTTGAGTCCTTTCTGCCCTCTGAGGCCATTTCCTTTTTGTTGAGAGTATAGTTTACCGAACATTCTCCTTTCCTAATTCCCAATCTTTATCATCTTTATCTTTATCTTTATCGTCATGTCATATCTTAAATCTGGTATGAGATACTTGGGCTAAATTCAGCCCCCAGCCTACCTGCTGCCCTACCAATATCTCTCTGGGAGCCCCAGAAGTCAGTCACTTTGGAACTTTGGAATGGACTTTAGGAGGCAAGGGGTTGCTTAGGAGATTAAGTCCTCCTCAGAGTCAAGCTAAAGAAAAAGGTTTCAAGAAAAGTATTCTTCTGCCCCAATCCTCTGGTGGCTCCTTTTTTTTTTTTTTTTTTTTTTTTTCCAATTCATATCCCTGTTTGCATATCTGCTAGATTTGTTGAGGTGGTGAAGTGGGGTGGGGTGGAAGCCAGGAGGGCCAGTTGAAGAGGAGAAGGCACTTCTGTTGAAAATTTGGAAAAGATGCTTTGACAGCTAATTGTTGTTAGGTATAACATGTACAATCTGCATCCTGTTCCAGGTCTGGTGGCTATAGATTTCTTATAGGCAACTGCTGTTTTTCACAGCTGAAACCCACGTGTGTCACACATGCATGTTTTAGAGCATGTCTTTTGGTGATGATACACATAGTACTGTCCTACATGTCCAAACCATGGACATTTGGACCTGAAGAATTCATCTTAAACACTTAAGTGACTACTATGTGCCAAGCACTGTGCTAGGTGCTAGAGATAACTGCAAAAAATGAAATAGTTCCTTCCCTTTAGGAATTTACATTCTACTTGGGAAACATGAGGGGGAGATATGCTCTTAACCATGAAATCCCAAATGGTATAATAAAAAGTCCTGACTAAAGGAGCCCTAAAGGTCATTGATTCTACCTCTTTTTTCTCCCTCTACCCCCATTTTCAAGCAAGACTATAACAAAAATATTCTCATCATAAGACCATCATTTTAGAGCTAGAAAATACCTCAAAGATACTCTAGTTTATGCCCTTCTTTTTAAAGGTAGAATCTTAAAGGTTGGCATTTTCCTTGTTTTGTCTAAGAAATAGAAATCAGTAGAGGTATTAATCTTTTAGATTGATTCCCCAATTGTCCAAAATGAGAGAGTTTCCCCATTAAAAATATGTGGGTTTCTAAATATACACTAAGCAGAAGGCTGCATCATCAGTTATCTGGGATGGAGAAAACTTCCATAATTGCATTGTTAAAAACAAACAAACAAAACCTCATCTAAATTATTTTCCCTGGATGCATAGTTGGTTGTTGGGTTCCATTCTTTATTTGGTACTACTTCAGAAAGAAAGAGAAACCATTTTGATTTTGATAGACCATTGTAAGGTTTGAGGTTCGGAACTCCTATTACACTTATATAGGAAGCTCTTGAGATAGAAATTCCCTTCACAGATGAAGGTTAGGAAGGCAACATCATCATCTCAGAGGGTTATCTGAGCCACTGAGAGGTATAGTGATTTGCCAGGTAGCACTTGAACCTGTGTCCATTGGGCTATAGGGTTAGCTTTCTCATGCTAAAGCCGATTTTATAAAAAAAAATAATAAATCAAGTGGATCTCAGCTATTTTTATTATAAACTTTTAAGGAAAATCATTAAGTGTGCACTGTTGTCGCCTTCTATACATAAGCCTATAGCGATACATCTCACAACTTTTTTTTTAAAAAGATTTCTTCCTGTTCCCTAATCCCAAGAAAAGATTTCAAAACTTTCCTCTTCAGTCCTTTCCAGTGTTTGATATCCATCTTTGTGGGGAAATTCTGCTTTCTATCTAACCTAAAACTCCCTTTGCAGTTAAAATACATTTCCTATTTGAACAGCAAATCTACATAATAACTAATCAGATGCCTAAGAATTATTATGCTCACTCCTTGTCAGACCTATCTCAACTTTTGGGTGTGCTACATTTTGTAGTGATAATTATAGTCTGTGTGACTTTGGCTAAGTCATTGAAATTCACTTTCCTCTTACGTAAAATTAAGAAATAAGTCTCTAGAGTCCTTTCCAGCTCTAAATCTATAATCTCATAACTTTTATAATTACTAACACCTTAAGGCTGAGGTTAAGGCTGACAGAACACTTTCCACACAACAGCACTGTGAGAGGTGACTGGTTATTAATTCCATTTTACAGATGAAGGAAATGATTTTCAGGCACACAACTACAAGTATCAGAACATCTTCTGAATCTTGAGTTAGCACCACACTGACTCTTCTGCCCAGGGGCTAGGCTTCTGACAGAAGATTCAGTAAACACTCACTGCAGTGAAGGAGGCCTTTGCCTTGGACTTCATCCAGATATGACAAAGTCTGGTCTGTGTGAAATGGACAGTCCAGCAGACTCAGAGCACCCTACTATAGCCAGAGGAAGATGGAGGTCAAATAATGACACAGATGGAATTTGTCTTAACCTTGGTCTCCTTTACTTTATCTTGACTCCATTTTCCCACTATGGACTTCATGTAGTCATAGGTTTTTAGACCCTTGGGACCAGAATGAACTGTGGAGGTTATTCTATTGCTTTAGTCTTTTATGTTTTATAGCAAATGACTTATCCTTTCTAGAAATTTGTCAATTTTGAAAGAAAATGAGTCCTCACTAAGTAGACAAAGAATATGGACATTTTTTCCAAGAGAATTTCAAAATATCACAACTATGCCCCAAATTACTAATAATAAGAAAAGTACAAATTAAAATAACTCTGAAAGTATCATGTACCACAAAGTGTTAAAAATGATCAAAAAAATTGAAATAGTCACCCACCAGTTGTGGGAATTTAGAAGTATTAAAACATTGTTGCCAGAGCTGTGAATTCACCCAGCTGCTATGGAAAACAGTTGGTAATTATGTAAGAAAAGTGACCAAATTGTTCAGACCCTTTGACTCATCTATCCCATTAGTGAGCATATACCCCAAAGAGGTCAAAGCCAGAAACAAAGGGCCAATGTATTCCACAGTAGTGGGAACAGCACTTTTTAGGGTAGTGCAAACTTAAAAGCAAAGTCTGTATGCATCAACTGGGGAAGGGATGGACAAATTTTGGCCTAGAGATGTATCAGAAAACTCTCTATGTAATACAGAATGATGAAAAAGAAGATTCCAGAGAAATATGGACAGATTTATATGAACTGAGGCAGAATGAAGTAAGCCATCAAGAAGAGCAATATACAATCACTTAGCTGCAAAATCAAGATCACCAAGAAAAAATTAAACTCTGGCTAGCTGAAAAAGGGGTCTCAGAAAGTAGCTTCAAGTGTGATACTTATTTCTTTTCAAGGACCACTGGGTCAGAACATTGAATATAGTATCAAATGAGATCTCTGTGTCAGTTCTTCTTGCTTAACCGTTTGTCTTCATTATAATGAAAAGCTCACTAGAGATAAGGGAGGAAGGTAATTTAAAAAGAAAAACCACAATAATAATAGCTAGCATTTGTATTGTGCTTTAAAATTTGCAAAGCCCTTTGTGAGTATCACTCATTTGATTCTTATTACAATCCTTGAAGGTAAGTGATATTATCCCCTTTTACAGATAAGGAAACTGAGGCAGGCAGAAGGTAAGTGGCTTGTCCAGGTTTATACAATTAATAAGAGTCTAAGAAACTGATAAATATATAAAAATTAAAGGCATCAGTGAAACTCTTCCCCTGCCCCCTCCCATTTTTAAAGTCTTTGGGTAGCAAGTAGTGCTTGCAGAGGATGAATAGGCTAATAACTCGTGAAGGTATTTGGGGGTAGGAACTAAGCCCCTTTCCTGAAGTGAATATTAATGATTGAAGACTGCCTCTCATCAAACTCTCATCTATTTGATGAATAAATTTATCATTCTGCTTCTTAGCATGAGAAAAGGGTGGAGAGTATAGTTCCCTTTCTCCAGCACAGTGAAATGATTGGGCTGCTTTATTAAAAGAGAGTAAATTAAATTCAACAGTTGCTAGTTAACTTTTTTGCTTAACACTGATCATGAACTTATAGAAAAAGAAGGTAGACTTCAGAATTTTTAGGTGACTTCACTCATAATATTCAGTCCCAGGGTTTTCTCAACTAGGAATTTTTCCTCCTCCTTTTCAAACCATCATCAGCCTACAAGGGCATGTTATAGAAGATCATTACAACTGGAGATCTAATTGATTTAAGTAGTCTCCTAATTATTTTTTTGCACTTACTAGTATTTTATTTTTTTCCAGTTACATGTAAGGATAGTTTTCAACATTTATTTTGGTAAGATTTTGAGTTCCAAATTTTTTTCTCTTTTTCCCTTCCTCTTCTCTCTTCTCAAGACAGTAAGCAATTTGATATAGCATGTATCGTTATGTTAAACATATTTCCTCATCAGTAATGTTGTGAAAGAAGACTCAGAACAAAAGAGAAAAACCATGAAAAAGAAAATAAAAACAAAAAAAAGGTGAAAATAGTAAGCTTCGATCTGCATTCAGACTCCATAATTCTGTCTCTAGATGTGGGTAGTGTTTTCCATTGAGTCCATTTGAATTGTCTTAGATCGTTGTATTGCTGAGAACTAAGTTTATATTAGTTGATTATTACACAATGGTGTTGTTACTGTGTACTGTATTCCCTTGGTTCTGCTCACTTCACTCACTATCAGTTCATGTAAATTGTTCCAGGTTTTTCTGAAAATCTGCCCACTTACTATTTCTTACAGAACAATAGTCTTCCCTTATATTTGTATACCACAATTTGTTCTGCCATTCTTCAGTTGATGGGCATCCCCAAAATTTTTAGGTCTTTGCTACTACAAAATATCTGCTATAGTTTTATACACACAGGTCCAGAACTTTTTTTATGATCTCTTGGGGATACAGACCTAGTAGCAGTATTGCTGGATCATAATGTTTGCACAGTTTTTATAGCCCTTTAGGCATAGTTCCAAATTGCTCTCCAGAATGGTTGGATCAGTTTACAACTCCCCCACAATGTGTTAGTGTTCCAAGTTTCCTACATCTTCTCCAATATTTATCATTTTCCTTTTGTGGTAACTTAGAGTTGTTTTAATATGCATTTGTCTAATCAGTAGTGATGCAGAGTATTTTTTCATAAGACTATAGGTAGCTCTAATTTCTGCATCTGAAAACAGCCTGTTCATATCTTTGACTATTTATTGATTTTGGAATGATTTGTATACTTATAAATCTGATTCAGTTCTCTATATGTTTTAGAAATGAAGTTCTTATCAGAAGCACTGGCTGTAAAAAAAAAAAAAAAAAAAAAAAAAAACATTGTTTCTCAGCTTTCTGCTTTCTTTCTAATCTTGGTTGCATTGCTTTTGTTTGTGCAAACCCTTTTTAATTTGTTTGTGCAAACCCTTTAATGAAACTCAAAAGTTTCAATTTTAGTATGTGTGCTGCTGAAACAAGCAGTAGTTTCCTGATTATTTATAGATTTCCCAAAGGGATCACTTCAATCCAATGAATATAGTGTCAGGCTCTGTGCTAGGTTCTGGGGCTACAGAGTTAAAAACCCTGAACAATGTCCCCTCAAGGAGCTTACACTCCACCTGGAATGTAAGCAGATAAAAGGTAATAAGGAACAGACTTAGCCCATTTCAGGGAGCTTGCAATCAGATGAAAGCTGAGCTCAGGACTAACAGATGTATCATTAGGAAAATGCCTTATTCACAAAAAATCATCGAGGGGTGTGTCAAGGAATACACTGGCAAATGAGAAACCAAGTTCTGATAATTATAGAGGAATCTTCTTGAAGGAAATGAATTTGAACTACTGAGAGACGAGGGATGCCAGAATTCAATTGGTAGGAAGAGCATATAGCATAATGTAGGCAGAGGCTTAGGGTCTGGCAAGGTGTGAGGATGTGGGAGGTAAGTGCCACAAAAGGGTTAGATTAGTTGGAAGGGAGTGTGCAGGTTGGCAATTGTAGTGGTGAGCAATAAATTATCTATATTTGTCAACTGCCTCTCCCTATTTCTCTTCATTTTTTCCTTAGCACATTTATATAGTATCTTAAGATTTATAAAGTATTTTGTATACATTATTTCATTTGATTCTCAGAACAACCCTCAGAAGTAGGTGCTATTTTTTCTCATTTTGCAGATGAGTAAATTGAGGCAGGCAAAGGTTAAGTAAGTTATTTCCCCGAGTTATCTTCAATTCTAAAAAATTCCATTTGCACCCCATCGTTTAGCTGAGTAAAGCAGGATTTAAGAGGGTGGCTCTGTTGCTCAGTTGCTACTACCCTACTGTGATCTTAAGCATCTCATCCCTCAGTGTTTAAAGTGTAAAATGATAGGATAAGACTAGGAGTGTTTCTGCCAACTCTATATGATCCAGGTGGGGATGGGGGAGGAAAGAATTTATGCAAAGAAAAAAGCCTAAACTGCTCAACCAGTACATCCCCTTATCCCTACACAGGGCTCTATTTACTCCATTCCAGAAAGATCTCCCCTTACCATCACCCCTCCCTACAGAGTCTTCCAGGGAAACTTTACAGTATCTCTCAATCATTGACTTCAGCTCTTCTCAGCACAAAGCTTTTATTTTTAATGGGTTTTCCCATTAAACCCTGACCAGGCCCTGAAACCCTTGATCAGCTTATTGAAAAAGAAAAAAATAACAACCAAAAAAACCCCAACCACAATTGGAGTTTGTTCAAAAATGCAACTCCTTCCTTCCTTTTTCCTTTCCTTCTCCCCCGCCATGTGGGTCCTATCACAAGTAACTAATGACAAGAGGGATGCCCTAATGTCTGGCTAGGCTGGCCAGAGACTGGAATGGAGGGATAGGACATTGACTGCAATTTGAGACCCCATGGTAAGCAACCTATGTAGACCATCTGAGTCTTTAAAGATTGTGGGGTGAGACACTGCTTTTGAGTATCCCAGGCTTTTCCCTCTCCTACCCCAACCCACAGTTTTTGCTTTTTAAAAAAGAATCTTTCTTTTTTCCAGTTAATAAAAGCAACCAGATCTGGCAATAAAAGTGGATTGAGGTTTCCTGAAAGAATTAATTTCCTGTGTGTGAGCTTAAGATAAATCATTTCCTCCTCTTTTTCCCTACTTTGTAATTCTATTATTCCATCTGTAAAATGGAACTAAGAATATTATGGGAGGCAAAGCAGAGAATGTATAGAAAGTCAAATATGAAAGGAACCCCAAAGATCCTTCTGGCCCATTCTTCTATATGTAGCCAAATTCCCTATCCTACTTGTGCCAAAACAGAGATGAGACCTAGTTTTTTAAGGCCACCAAAGGAGAAGCCCACAGCCTCCCCCTAGGTCTGGGCCAATTTTGAAGTTGTCACACCAGCTTTTTTGCTGCATTGCTGTTCATCATCAAACAATTTGGGCCACTTGGGGGAAAATCAACTTCTTTCAAAATGAGGGAGTGATTTGCAGCATCTGTTACTTCCTTTTAAATTGAATCTGTTCTTCTCAGATATGGGGAGCAAGCGCCAAAGTCAGCAGTCGAATTCAGCTGTGTACATTATGAAGGAGCTGGAAGATAAATTTATGTGCACTGTATGGAGGCCGATTGTACAGAAACCAGATGGCTAAGTTGTCCTCAAAGTCCTCCGGAGAGTCCTAGCTGATAGGAAGAGCCAGGGTGAGGAGGGGGGAAGCCTAATGACTACTCCATCAGAGAGCTGCCTTCCAGAACTTTACAAGCCTGGGGTGGGCGTCTAGATTCTTTCCAGAGTGGAGATTGAATATTAGCAGTGGGACAACCCCTTTTGGGTTCCATTTCAACCTTCCCTTCTGTTCTAGGTTTTTGTCAACACCAGTGCCCATATTTGTTTTTCTTTTAAAATTTCAAATCTTGTTAAAATATTAAAGTGGGATACCAAGGGAGATGCTGGAATTTCCTTCTCTTGAGAACTACTAGGTATTTATATCTTACTTGATCAGGCTGGAATACATCCCTAGAAGGTGAGAACATCAGTTCAACAGATGAATTAAATGTCTTCTGTGGGTCTTTTCCTACCTCTAGGAGTTAAAGAAAGATTGAAATGAAATAATTTATCAGTAATTTCAAAATTTTAAAGCACTTTCCTCCAAACAGCCCTTTGAGGTAGTTAGTAGAACAAATAGTAACCCCTTTTTATAATCAGAAAACAGCTTAGAGAATTTAGGTAACTTTCCTGGGGTCAAACAGTGAGAGTCAGAGAAAGGAGTACAAGTCAGGGCTTTTATCCTAAGTGAAAGGCTTGAAATCATATCACATGAAAATAAATT
The DNA here is from genome assembly GCF_902635505.1 of Sarcophilus harrisii. Taxonomy (NCBI): domain Eukaryota; kingdom Metazoa; phylum Chordata; class Mammalia; order Dasyuromorphia; family Dasyuridae; genus Sarcophilus; species Sarcophilus harrisii. Next base: position 363,476,089 of record NC_045428.1, read on the forward strand.
GAAGGAACGGGGACCATTTAATTCTAGTCTCTTCTCTCATTTTGTATTGAAATACACACACATTTATGTCATCTTCACCATTAAAATGTAAGTTCTTTTTTTTTAATTTAATTTTTATTTTTTTAATTTAATAGCCTTTTATTTACAGGTTATATGCATGGGTAACTTTACAGCATTGACAACTGCCAAACCTCTTGTTCCAATTTTTCACCTCTTAACCCCCCACCCCCTCCCCTAGATGACAGGATGACCAGTAGATGTTAAATACATTAAAATAAAAATTAGATACACAATAAGTATACATGACCAAAACGTTATTTTGCTGTACAAAAAGAATCAGACTCTGAAATATTGTACAATTAGCTTGTGAAGGAAATCAAAAATGCAGGTGGGCATAAATATAGGGATTGGGAATTCAATGTAATGGTTTTTAGTCATCTCCCAGAGTTCTTTTTCTGGGCATAGCTAGTTCAGTTCATTACTGCTCCATTAGAAATGATTTGGTTGATCTCGTTGCTGAGGATGGCCTGGTCCATCAGAACTGGTCATCATATAGTATTGTTGTTGAAGTATATAATGATCTCCTGGTCCTGCTCATTTCACTCAGCATCAGTTCGTGTAAGTCTCTCCAGGCCTTTCTGAAATCATCCTGTTGGTCATTTCTTACAGAACAGTAATATTCCATAATATTCATATACCACAATTTATTCAGCCATTCTCCAACTGATGGGCATCCATTCAGTTTCCAGTTTCTAGCCACTACAAAAAGGGCTGCCACAAACATTCGTGCACATACAGGTCCCTTTCCCTTCTTTATAATCTCTTTGGGATATAATCCCAGTAGTAACACTGCTGGATCAAAGGGTATGCACAGTTTGATAACTTTTTGAGTATAGCTCCAAACTACTCTCCAAAATGGTTGGATGCGTTCACAACTCCACCAACAATGCATCAATGTCCCAGTTTTCCCACATCCCCTCCAACAATCATCATTATTTTTTCCTGTCATCTTAGCCAATCTGACAGGTGTGTAGTGGTATCTTAGAGTTGTCTTAATTTGCATTTCTTTGATTAATAATGACTTGGAGCATCTTTTCATATGACTAAAAATAGTTTCAGTTTCTTCATCTGAGAATTGTCTGTTCATATCCTTTGACCAAAATGTAAGTTCTTTAGACTGTCTTTTGCTTCTTTTTATATCCCTACCAGTTAGTACAGTACTTGTTGAGTAGTAGGTCTTTAATAAATATTGAATTGTTAATAATTAGTTTAGAGATGGGAAGAATTTGAAAAGACTTGATTACTAACTTCAAGTCTTTAAAGAGGCATCATATGGAAAAAGGTTAAACTTTTTCTGTTTGTTCTCAGAGGGAAGATAGAAACTTACCCAAAAGTTGCAAGATAGCAAATTTAGAATTGGTGAAATGAAAGATTCCCTAACAATTAGAGCTGTCCAGAAATGGGAGGAACTACCTTATAGTGCAGTGAATTCCTACTCTCTAATGTCTTTAAGGGATACCTGGATAACCACTTTGAGAGTCTGATATAAAGGAAGTCTTATTTAGGTGTGGGTCGGACCAGATGGTCATTTAGTTCTCTTTTAACTCTTTAGATCCCTGTATCCTCAGAATTTAGTACAGTATATGTCACATAATAGGTACTTAATTAATGTTTGTGGATTACTTGATTGATTGCTATTCAACTAGGATTTTAGAAAATGAGCCAAACAATTTTTGTTGAGAGTGAGCCATGATAGTTTCCAAGGACCCATGGGGTTCACTTGGAGCTGCAACAAGAAGCTTGTTGAGCTGGCAGGATGGGAGATTGGATTGAATGCTTTGTACTTCCCTTGAATCATCAACCACCTGAGCAAGATGACGAAGCTCCTTTGGAACCATCACAGCCCTAACTGTCGGTGTCTATTAAGAATGAAATGGGACACATATGGGGCTTCTGCAAAGATCATCTTGAAAGCCTCAAAATCAATAGACTTCAGTGATTAGGTGTAATTTCAGCCGGGCTGTGATCATTGTGGGACATCTAAACTCATCCATCACTGGAGAAGAATGAGTATGAGCTTTCTGGAGAAATATAGATCAGTAAGTCCATTACAATTATTGAAATATATCTCCCTTTCTTCCCACCTCCCCCATCTGTCTGTCTTTCCCCATCTCCCTACATTTTATCAACATGTACATACACATATATACACATGCACTACTTCTTTCTTTTAAATCTGGGAATGACTAAACCAAAATCCAAACACCCAGCAGAAGTTTATGCTGGTGTCTTACCATACAACATATGGAACTCTGGTGCATGCCAGAAACTGAACACCATGGAGGGAAAATATTGTTTTTCCCCCAGTGAAATCCATTGGATTTAGTGACTTCTGAAAAGGGAAATACTATCACTATATATGCTATATATTACTTATATAAAATATTTGTATTTTAAAATGGAAACACACATTCTTACAGCATAGTTGTATATATTTGTGCTTTATAATCTAGATTGATTACTTAGTTTACCTTTCTTCTTTAGTCTGCAGCTAGGGTTTCTGCTCTACATAATTTCTTAGTCTGATTCTCCTCCAATGTGATCCAACAGTTATTTGTTAAGCTTCTGCTATTTGTGCAAGGCACTGGGTATACAAAGTCAAAATAGAACAAAATCCTTTGCCTCTAGTAGCTTCAGTTCTTCTTAAACTTTTTGCCCAAGATTTTGTGACCCTGGGCATATAAAATATAATATATAAAATTAGTACACAAATCAAACATTTACTGACAGTAAATCATAATTTTGTGACTTCCACATTCATTTATGCCACCCGATATGGGGTCACAAGCCACAGTTTAAAAAGTTTTGGTTTACATGTCTCCAAACTAGGTTCTTTCCCTAACTCCTTTGCATTTTGGTATTTCTTCCTGATCTGAACTTCCTTACTCTATTGTGTCTCCTCCTTCAGTGCATCTTTTAAATTATGAAAACCCACTTACCTTGACTCTTTTTCCAACTTTTCCCCTCTCCTCATTCAGACAGAGAAGGCTTTTAGAGATCTTTATAATGAATGTTGAGATCCTAAGAAGGTTGACAGGTAAAGTATAGGATAATGCTTGTATCTGTATCTAAATCTAAATAGATCTTACACTAAATAAATATATATTATTATCCTACACTTAATTTTGTATACACACACACACACACACACACACACACATTATGTTCAGATCCCAGTTGTGCTGTTTACTAGTTATTTGTCTTTAAGTGCTTTAACATGAACATTTTAAAAATCTGGAATATGTGTATATTTGTAAAAAACAATTCTTAGAATTTTTGTAAGAAAAGTACTTTTTGTCAGTCTTAAAGAGTATCTATCTATATAGATAAGTGCTCAGAAATTATGAACAATTTTAAGACTTGAAAACTATTAATAACCACACTAATAATGAAAGCAGTTTCAATTCTCACCATTCAAATTGGCAAAAATGGGAACAATCAATGTTGGAAGAACTGTGGGAAGATAAGCCTGATAATAAGCTGTTGTTGGCACTATGAATTGGTGTGCATTCTCAGTTTGGAATTATGCAATGAAAGTGATTAAACTATTCAAACCTTCTAATTCAGTGTTCTTACCTATATAATCCATGGATGTCAAAGACAGAAACAAGGTCTGATAAATACAGAAATATTCATAGCAAGCAGCACTCTTTGTGTGGGATAGCAAAGCATTGGAATTAAAGTACATGCCCGGCATTTGGAGAATAGATGAAAAAATTGATATGTGAATAATAGAATGCTCTTGTGCAATCAGAAATAATGGGTATCTCTTCAGAAGAATTAAGAGAGGCATATGATCACATATTTAAGTTGGAAGGGACTGCAGGAGTCCTCTGTTGTAGAACAGAGGTCTTGAAAAGTGGAAGATGGCTTGGCCAGCATCATACAGAAGTGGGGTTTGAATTCAGTCCCTCCCACTGTCACACCATCCCTCCTTGCACTGTACCTTGGGAAGGTTTATTCTTTGATGCAGAATAAAATAAGGAAAACCAAGAAACACAATGACTATAATAATGTAAATGAAAAGATCCATAAAAGGAAGGAGGTGAAACCCTGGATTTGCTGCAAAAACAGGATTGATTTCAAAGAACAGGTAATAAATTTCAAAATTGTAGTGTCTTCTCATTTGTCCCTCACATTTTTAAAAATTTATTCTTGTTTGAGGCAAATTTGTTTGCCTCAGTTTCCTCATCTATAAAATGAGCTGGAGAAGGAAATGTCAAACCACCCCAGTATCTTTGCCAAGAAAATCCCAAATGGGCTCATGAAGAGACATCCAGAACAGATGATTGAATGACAATTGTCCAACACCATCACTTTATTGAGTGGTCCAGAGGCCCAGAAATATGAAATAATTTGTCCAGCATCAAACCAGGGAAACATGCAGCACTAATCCTTGGGGGTTTTTTGTTGTTTTTTTGTTTTGTTTTTTAGTCACACAGGTTTTTGTGTGATGGGATTGACTGTACTTGAGATTCAACAAATACAGGGTATAAACTAAGCCAATTCTGCCTTTTGATTTGGCAAAATAAACTTGCCTGAAAATTGTCACCTTTTAAAACAATTACCAGGAAAGGCATATCATTTAAGCAGTTTGGCAGGGTTGTCCCAATGGAAGTCCTTATACCAGACAGCCTGCCATACAGACATTCTGGGTTGCATTATTTAACGTTATTTCCAGTGGTGCGTGGGTGGGGAGGTGGGAGCCAAATTTGTGACTTGTGGTTTAGAAGAGCCTCCTCTTTGCTTTTTGCTCTTGATGCTTCTCTGGCTTCTTGCCCCTTCTGACCCTTTTGCCTTTGGTTCTCTCCAGTCCCCAGAAAGTCAGACGCTGTCCAGTGAGCCCTCCCACCTGTTTTGCTATCACTCAGGTTCTTTAGAGCTTTGGAGAAATTAGCATGCTAACTCCTCCTTATTTTCTCTTCTAATTTCCTTAGAATTTAAGAAAATGAGACTGATTTTTCTTGGGGTTTAGAGCTAAAAGGAAGGTCAGAGGTCAGATTCTTCTTTCTTATTTCACAAATGATGAAACTGAAGCCTTGGGGAGTTAGGGGATTTGTCCAAAATGTTAAGCGGCAGAATTGGAAATCAAACTGAAGTCCTCTGACCCTGTATCCAGCATCTATTCCTCTATGCCAAAGGTCTGTCATTAATATTATATCACAATTTAAATGGCACTATATGAATAAATCAGTATAATTTATTTTAAAAGAATGAATTAATGTAATTTATACTTTTAACAAATTAATATAATTTATATTATACTAACATACTATAATTGTGTTTTATAAATATTTTAATTCATACTATACAATATAGAGTATAATTTATATCATACTAATAAATTAAAGGTTAGAGCACTTACTTTAAGGGAATTCTTTCAAGCAATGGAAATGGAAGCATGTCTAGTAGAGGATGTTAGACTATGAATACTGGCAGAAGGTTGAGTGTTAGGCTTGATGTTAAGAAAACTATCCATTTTTGGCATCTAGTATATATGACCATGGGCAAATTACTCACATGTATGAACCTTGTTTTAAGCCATTTGCCAACCAGAGATAACAGTGCCTCTTTCCAGAGTTATTATAAGGTTATAAGGTTCAAATGAGATAATTGAGGTAAATTGATTTGCAGACTTGAAACAGCATTGTCTAGTTAATACCACTGCTTCAAGAAAAAGAAACAAAGGCTCTGGAGGAAAAGAGAAGCCTAGCCCCTCTCCTCCATCCCACTCAGTACCTTGTAGGGGACACTACCAAGAATCATAATCCCCCCCAATCCAGTGCTTTATTTTTGTTTTAGTGTTAAAGCAGTGATGTGGACACTATCCCCATTTTCCAAATGAAGATGTAGTCACTGAAGTGAGTAAGTGACTCGGCAGAGCCTCACAACTAGCTTTAGTGCCAAGACCCCAAGCCGGACCAGACTCCCTGCCCTCTGCTTTTATTAGCGCATGTTGCTTCCAGTCTAGGACGGGGTCTAGGACAGGACAAGGGGCTCAGGAGCACCCAGCTCCGTCTTTTATCCCCAAGACATGCACTTTGGTAGTGTCCTGTTCCTCCTGCCCCAAGCCCCATCTTTCCTCCTCCATAAAGCTCCTCTATGCTTTCTCCTAGCTCCCCAGTGCTCCTGGAACCCTGCCCGGGCTCAGCAGGTTGACCTAGAGAGAAGAAGGACAGAACAGCAGAGCTCAGAGTCAGGCAGGGTCTATGACCCTTGGGAGGTGGGAGTGGCAGAGGCCCCCTCTCCCCTTATTTGGCCCCTGGGTTCTTGGAAATGAGGTTCTTCTACTGTGTGAAGTTAATGCATTCCTTTCTTTCTCTGTGATGGCCTGTTGTTTCTGGACCTTGTTTGAAGATTTTGCTACTAGAATTCTGTAGTTCCTTTTCAAAACTACAAGCCTCATCCTTCAGGACAGAAGTCTCACTCAGGAAATATATACAGCTTGTGGCCAAGCCCACACTCCTCACACTCAGAAGTGCAGGTTCACATTAACCATGGAACCAGTCCGTTGCACATAGTTGTTGCTTTCTAAATGTATACTGAAGTTAATTATCCTTATAATACTTTGCATTTGCCTAGAGCTTTATTTTTCAAAAACCTTTAACATATGTCTCGTTTGAACTTTTACAGTAATTTTGTGGAGTAGGCAAGTTAGATATTGTTCCCATTTTACTGATGAGGAACTAGCTAACCTAAAATTACACAGCTAATTCTGTGACAGAGTTCTTGATCTTATGATATGTAAATCCCAGACAAATTCCAGACCTCCACAATTCCAGACCAGTGGAACATCAAAAGGTGCTGATAACTTTGAGATGATTCGGGTGCATTAATGAATTCTTCCCCCAAACCCTATAAAACAAGACTTTAAACTCCTGCCTTGTCCCCCCCAAGGATTCTTCTATCTTGAACCTTCTTATCCAGGCATTAAGTGGTCCTGCAGTTAGCTTTAAGGGGATGGGAAATAGGGGAATGGGGCATGGGGGATAAAGGTGAAGATGCTAATTAAGAATTAAGTATAGTCTCTACTCTGTCAGTAACATGCCCTTGAGAAGCCAAAGGGCTTTGTCCAGAGAGTATTATAAAAGTTAGTATTAGGTTTGCAAAACGTGTATATATAGATAGACATATATAGATATACACATATGTGGACATACATATATGGTTATATACACATGCATATTGATAAATAGTCAATATAGGTTTATACATGTGTGTGCACATATGCATATATACACATGCGCATATGTGTGGGTTGCATGTATGTACAAACTAGTTTTTCAAGGGCAAATTCTCCCACCATTTGGCCTTTCTAGATACTTGGTTTCTCTCCCCAAAAATTTCTGGAATATTTCATAAGTCAGTCATTAGTTTCTGGTGCCATTTTCTCCCTTGTGAATAGCTCTGTTCAGAGATTTGAAGAGAGGGATTACTCTCTTCTTGTTCCTTGTTACTCTCAGCTGGGATGGTTATGAGCTTTTAGAACTTAGAGGTCTGTGAAACTTGAGATCCTCTAGTCCACTCTCATCATTTTGCATACAAGGAAACTTGAGACCCAAAGAGGAGGAATGATTTGCCTCAGCTCGCAGAGATTCTTGGATTGTGGTGTGTCTCTATGTGTGTATGTATGTATTTATAGATATACAGGTATGTATTTGTATTGTTTTCCCTAATAGAATGCAAGTTCCTTAAAAGCAAGGATTATTTTGCTTTTGTCATTGTCTCTCCAGTGCCCAATGGGTAACTTTGAGCATAAGAGCTTAACGAATTCTTATTAGTTAGCACTGTATTGGTTAACTGTAAATTCAGGGTTCTTTCCAATGGTAGGTAAGATAGACAATTGCAAACAAGTTGGACATAAAATTGGGAGGAGGGCATGGAATGAGCAACAAGAAGCACTTTTTATAGATGTTCCTATATTTAAATGTCAGAAATTTCTATTCTCTACAAGTATTTATAGGGAACGTCCAAAGCCTTTTGTGGGCAATAGTATAAAGAGAGGGTATAATTTCCAGGAGATATCAAGATGACTAAGACCTAATTCCTCTCAAAGAATTTAGCTTTCTGGGGAGAAAAGGTTTCTATACATGAAGAGATAGACTATAGATGGGGAGAAGGAGTAAAGGAAACAAATATTTATTAAATGCTTACTCTGTACCAGGAACTGTGTGCTTTCCACATTGATTTTTAATTAATTTAAGAAATTGTGAAATTATGAAATGGAGAGAAACATACTTGTTTCTTTCAGTACTGTTGACAACTGTCATTGGGAAACAGAACAACAAACACATTTTAATTAAGCATAAATGGTATGGAGGCAAAAAAACCATGAAAGCAGAGACAAGTGGTGAAAGAGGTTCAGAGGCAAAAGGACAGGGGAATGGGATGATGAAGAGACACAGGCAGCCTGACAAAGCAAGATGAAGAGGATGGGATGAGGATGAGTCACTTACATATCCTTAACTTGAAGTCAACTTCTAGTCCATCCACATGGACTCTTAGGAGATGGAAGAATCCTTGGCTGGGGGGGGGGGGGAGAGAAGGGCAAGGCATGAGTTTAAAATCTTATCTTGGGGGATTGGTTCATTAATGTAGCCAAATCGTCTCAAAGTTATCAGCACTTTTTGATGTTCCACTGGTGTGCAATTTCGGAGGTCTGGAATTTGTCTGGGAGTTACATATCCTAGATCAAGAACTCTTGTGCAATTTGGCACGTGTTATCAAGCATCTGAATTTTGGTTACTATATGATACAGTTTGTAAATTATGCTCCTTTGATATATGGAGTGGTTTGTATGTGACTTCCTGTGGTTCCCTCTACAATCTTATTTGCTACTTTGCTCCTTCATACTGGTTACTTATAAACTAAGTATCCTGACTAGGAAAAAGAGGTTAGGGGTGAATGAAGTAGTCAGGGGCATTAGGACAGAATACAATTCTGACACATGAATTACCCTAATTTGATTGGATAAGCCCTTAAAAGGGGCATACGTTATTGTGAATTCTGAAAAAAAAATTCCAGAGAAGCAAAAGGTGTGAGTTAGTGGGCAGAATTAGATTTTAAACAACAACTAGCATTCTAAAAGCCTAAGACAGAGAAAAGGTGGGTACTTCAGACATCTGTGTAAGATAGTAGCAAAAAGTAGGAAAACATTTCTTTAGTAGAGTTCTTTCTCTTTATGTAGGGATTTCTCCACGTGTAGGGGCAGAGAATATGGAAATAATGCTGGAGAAGACTAGGGCTGAGTCAGGAAGGGTCTTGAAGATAAGGCTAAAAAACTTGGATATAGTAAATTAAAGGCTATTAAATTAAAAAAAAAAACTTGGATATGTTTTGAAAGTTAACTGGGAGGTATAGTAGATTAGTGATAGTATTGGAATTAGGAATATCTGAGTTCAAATATAGCTTCGGTAATTAGCTGGGTGACCCTGGGCAAGTGACTTTACTATTTGCCTGAATCCCCTGGAGAAGGAAATGGAAAATTTCTCTAATATCCTTGCCAAGAAAACCCCATGGACAGTATGTGGATGGTCCACAGCCGTGGGCCAGATGCGGCATCTGAGGACAATTATCCCCCTCACCCAGGGCTATGAAGTTTCTTTATTTAAAGGCCCACAAAACAAAAGTTTTGTTTTTACTATAGTCCGATCCAGCAACAGTCTGAGGGACAGTGAACTGGCCCCCTATTTAAAAAGTTTGAGGACCCCTGGTCCATGGAGTCATGAAGAGTCAGTCACATTGAATGACAACAGGTAGAGGAATGGCATTTTCAGAGTTGAGCATTGGGAAGATGAGTCTGGCATCAGTGCACAAGAAGAGTGGAGAAAGGGAAGGAAGGTTAGCAGGCTGTTGTTAGTAATCCAGGAGATCAAGAGAATGAGGGTCTGAGCTAAGGTAGTGGTCCTAAGAATTGAGAGAACTTCCATAATGAGAGGAATGGCTAGTATGAGTGTTGGACAAGGGTTTTTTGATTCTCTGTAGACTTGTCGTCTAGACCTTAGGATTGATTGGTCTTAGCTTTTTCATCCTGAGGCTTCAAGAGGATTTCCTGCATCCTCCATCCAAAGAGGATACTTTACTCTCAGGATACTTTTTAGAATCTGAATTTCTTTTTTTCCCTCACAGTAGATTGGTGCTAAAAAGTGATGGAGAAAGCTTAGAATCTTGAGCTGCTTGTTAATAGGATGACTCTTATGGGGGGGAGGGAGGTCCTTGCATATGAAAATAATTGAAATGCATAATGGTCCTCAAAGAAGGAATGAATAAGAGGAGACGGAACTGAGAGGAGCATAGGTTCCTATTTCTAACTGTATATGAGGATCACCTTTCTGTTATGAAAAGTTTGTCTGTGGTTTCCACTTAGAATTCAGTTGAATTTAACAGTTAACACCCTGCAGTGTTTAGAGCTCTGAAAGATCTGAAGATTTGAAAAAGATATGGTTATGACCTCTTGGTTTTTCAGTGTTTTACAGTAAGCCTTTCCCCATCCCCTTTAATTCTAGTGCCTTCCCTCTGATAATTATTTGTAATTTATCCTCTTTATCCCATATTTATATGTGTGTAGTAGAAATGTGTATATACATGTATGTAAGTATGTGTGTACACATGTGCTGATGTGTTTGGTATATATTTGTGTGTCCCTGTGTGTGTGCACATATCCTGTTTGTACATAGTTACTTGCATATTATCTCCCCACTACACTCTGAGCAGGGACTGGTTTTTTGCCCTTTTTTGTATCCCTAGTGCTTTAGCACAAATAGTAGGTGCTTTATTAATGTTTATTGACTTTCCTTGGTAGTCCATGGGGAGCTCACACCAATGTAGCTACTGAAGGATTGCCTTCTTGGGATATTAAATAGAAAGACACACCTCCCCTAACTTTTTATTCTTTTTTAGCTGGAGAAAATGATATTCCTTATTGTAGTTAGGGCTGGGTTTCAATTGTATCTACCTGGCCAGGTTTGGACAGTTGTAGAATGGTGCAAAAGGCCTATTCCCTTTTCCTACTTTCTTCCTGGTCCTTCAGTTTTGTGCAGGAGCCAAGAGACTGCACTGCCTTCCCTCTTTTTTTCTGGCATTCTTCCTGATTTCCTCTGGGCTTCAAAACATGAGACAGCATACCAGAATCTCCCAGCATAAAGAGATATTCCCCGAGGACAAGGTGAGAGGTTTTTCGGGAATTTGAGATTAGAGCATTGTTACTGGAGTTCAGAATTGGCTTTCTTTCCAGAGTAATATCTGAGAGCTTTGCTTGAATTTCCTTCATCGGTAAAATGGGAATAACACTATACTTGCCCTCCTTTCTGGATTCCCATATGGGGAAATTATGAGAATTCCCACATTTGTAAATTGCTTTTGAGCTCCCTAGCCAGAGAGACTCTCTCCACAGGATTGTTTTGATTATCTCTCCTACAGGAAGCCTCCTAGTGCTATTCTCTCTCTCCATTCCCAGGATATTATTTTAAAAAGAAAAGAAAAGAAAATCTCTTAGGTTGCTAATTGTTAACAAGTTGTTGGGTTTTGTTTTTTCTCCCCTCTGGTTTTTCCTCTCTAAACTTCAGGCCATCCTGCATGAGAATAATGTTCCCCACACACATGTGGCTGTGAATATTTTACTGTATATTATGTATTACTGTATGTTACGTATATTTTTTGTTTACCTCTGCCATATATGTAGAGCTCAAAATCCTAACATGAGGCTGACCTAACACCAGCAGTGATTACCTGTAATTTTCCATTTACATCTTTCTTAGAATTTTGTCTTTGATTTGAACTCTTTTTTTTTTTTTTCACAGTCACAATCAAGGCTTAAAGATGAAGACTGCATTTCCCTATTGTTCAGTTAATTCTGATTCTTCATGACCCCATTTGGGGTTTTCTTGGCAGAGATACTGGAGTGATTTGCTATTTCTTTCTCCAGCTCATTTTACAGATGAGTAAATTGAGGCAAGCAGGGTTAAATGACTTGCCTAAAATTATTTAGCTGGGGAATATTTGAGACTGGATTTTAACTCAACTTTTTCTTTTTCCATGTCCAGTATTCTCTCCACTGAACCACTTATTGGCCCCATACTCTTGCCTATATTGGCATTTAAGGAGTTAATTGATCTGCAGTTTCAAAATAAGCAACTTCTTAAATTTTTATCCTTATCTTAGAAATGAAGAAGCAGAGGTCTAGAGAAGAGTGAGTTTGCCCAAGCCCATTGCTAATTAGCAGAAGCTGAAGCAGTTTCTTCATCTCTTTGAGTTGTTTGCACTTGACCTTAGCCAAAAGGTTTTGGGAAAAACTGCCCAAGTCCTTTGACTCCTACTCAAAAGTTATTAGCTGTTTGTTGTCTGCATCTTGTTTATTGGGCTCCTGCCATCATGATGCATCTGTGAAAAAGCATTTCATAAATCAAATTAATTCAATGAATATAACAATCAGAATTGTTTAGGAGGCACTTGGCCTCTGTTTCTTTATCTGTAAAATCAGGGGTGGTCCTTTTTTGGGAAAACTTTTTCAGATCACTTGAAATAATACAAGTTCAACCTGGGAGAAATGAAACATTTTAAACAATATGCTATTAGTCACATTGGGCAAGATTTTCTCACGATTAACAATTAATCCAACAAACATTTCTTAAGCATCTAGTATGTTTATACTGCTATTCTAAGCACTAAAGGATTAATAAATTAGAGCACAATAGTATCTACTCTTAAATGGTTTATATTCTGATGCTTTGATCATAAGCATTTTAGGCTAAAGATGGACACTACAAAGCATGTGTTTAACCTTTTTTATGGTGTTTTCAAGAACATATAGGATCAGAAAAGGAAGTAGAGACCCATCATATTGAAAGAGAGTAACTTAATAGACCAAGTGTTGCATTGGACAGTAAAGTACCAGAACAAGGACTCTCTCATGGGTAAATGTCCATGGAGGATTGATGGAAATATGGGGGAGGTTAAGGATCATACAGGATGAGAGGGTATGGATGATTTGGGATTGTTACCAGAGGATGGAGCTTCCCCTTTCATAATCTAAGGCAACCATTTAAGAGTTAAGATTTTCATTATCAAAAAGCCTTTATTGTCATTTTGAACACAGTTCTGTACTAGGGTTCATACAAAAGCAACATAGATCAACATGGTACAAAGAGTAGTCTTTGTTATTGACTGACATAGTCTCAACCCTTTTGGGCTTATAGGAACAGAGAGATAAGAATTCCAGATGCATAATTGAAAAGAATGGTAGTGATTTACTTTAGTAAATGCTGAATACAGAAAAATAAATAAGATAATATTTGAAAGAACAGGAAGAGAGAGTAGGACCAAACTTTTTTTAAGCACCTAGGATGTACCAGGCATTAAGTAGACACTAATGCAATACAAATAGGACCTCATTTGATCTTCACCTATCTGAGTGTAATGATGATGTCCACTTTGTAATTGATAAAACTGAGGTGACGGAGGCAAAATGACATGTCCAGTGTCACTCAACTAGTAATAATAATAATAATAATAACTAACATTTATACAGCGCTTACTGTTATGCAGGAGTTTGCTAATTGTTTCACAATTATTATCTCATTTGATTTTCACAATAACTCTGGCGGGCAGATACTGTGACGATCCCTATTTTACAAATGAAGAAACAAAAGGCCCTGGATGTTCAGAGATGGTGGGGAAAGGATTTTTGCAAGGCCATTCTTGCGAATTGTGATCTTGGTTCTGCAGGTCCAGGGAAAGTGAACCATTGAGAGACGGCAGCTTCCAGCTTCAGGAAAAGAGATGGTTCTTTAAAGAGAACAATTCAGAAGGTAAAGAGCTAGATTCCCGGAGCTAAGAGATCCAGCTAGACATGTGCTCAGAGTAAGGACCAGGGCTGAAAGTTAGAAGCAGCTTTTAGCACTGAGTCCAGTTAATAGCTCAGTCCTTCAGTAGCATTATAGAGTGCTGAACTGGCCAAGTGTCTACTAGTAAAAGAAATTTCTAGGTAGAGAGGAGGAGAGACATCCAAGTCAGTGTGGGACCGGTCTTTGCAAACTCTGATATCCTGGGTGCCTGGAGTCCTGATTTCTCTTTCTTGATTTGGTTTGTCAGAGACAAAGCTTGATTGCTCGTTGTGCCAGGTTACAATAGAGAGTAGGCTAAACTGAGGGATTATAACTCGAAGCATCTGGAGGTGGAAGAGATATTAGGAAGAACATAATAAAAGTGAAAAAAATTTTTCATAAAAAGCAATTCAGTGTATTTATCTGTACATGTGTGTCAAGGGCCAGGCCCTGTATGAAGCTCTGGAGATACAGAAAACTGAGCAAAAGCAGTCCCTGCCTTTATTCAGAGTTTACATCCTAATGTAAATAAATACAGGATACATAAAGTAGATTAAAGATCACCCCCTTCTACCCTTTTACCCAGGCAGAGCTCATTTGGTGAAGTCACCTTCTTTTGAGAGTAAAAACTTGAAATGGTAAGAACAACAAAGGTATGTTTCTGTCATTTTCTGTGTCCAGAATGGAGGTGACTCAGTATACCTGGCACTCAATTCTGTGTTGACTGTAGCTACTCATCGGAAGAAAACTGGAATAGAGAACAGAGTTTTGGGGAGACACTTGGGTAAGGGAATACAACATGGAGGGTTATGAAATCCCAAAATGAAAGAAGAGTATCTGGGGAGTAGGGGAAGAATAATCCAACAAAGTTATAGAGAAAAGGAAAGGAGATGTCTTGGATGAGTTAGTTATAATCTTGTTTGGAAGCAGGGGCCTAAAACTAATACATGAAGGAAGAATATTGTAGTGAAAAGACCATATTGACTCAGCCCACCTACTCCCCAAGTTTATTTAGCCAAATCATTCCTCCTCTCTTGGCCTCTGTTTTCTTCATTTGTGAAGTGGGAGCTAGGGGACTAGCCTGGGTTATCTCCAGCATCACTTCTACTTCTAATTCTAATTCTACCTTGTAAAAGCTTGACCTAAATTATGATTTTTCTTCAGGCTAAATTGAACTTCTTGTATAGAGTGCTTGGTTTTCATGGGCACCATTCAGAGACAAGAAAACAGCTTCATATATATATATATATATATATATATATATATATATATATATATATATATATGACTCTGCCCCCTTATACACACTCACACTCACTCTGTCTCTGTCTTTCTCTTTTTTTTAATCTATCTCTGTCTCTGTCTCTCTATCTCTGAATCTGTCTGTCCATCCCTCCCTCTCCCTCTCCTTTCCCCCCCTCTCTTTACCTCTGTCTGTCTCTGTTTCTCTCTATTTGTTTATCCATCTCTCCCCCTCTCTTTTCATCTCTCTCTCTCTCTCTCTCTCTCTCTCTCTCTCTCATTGGCCCCAATCTGTGTCCCTATAAAACCCCCCTAGCATGGTGACATGAAGGTCTGCTGTTGTAGAAATTGGCAGGCCACCCTGTATGACTGACCAACTCTGGGTGTGACAGCTTCATGTCCTCAAGCGAACACATCAGCAAGAGTCTGTTTCCCCCTTATTTAATTACAGCTCTCCCAAGAAGAGACTACTTCCTTTGTGGGGATCTATTGCAGTGTGGGACATCTGATCCAAGCCCTTAGGTGGGCTGTGGTTCTGCATTTCCACAGCCTGGGATTCTAGGATTGTTTTGAAAGCCCAAAAGGATCTCCAATTTAATTCAATTTTAAATCAATCGAATAAACTCTTTCTTTAGACCTGGCACAAAATTAGATCATTGAGATTACAAAGACAAAAACTAAAGAGGCCCTGCCCTAAGGGTGCTTGTGTTCTACAAGTGGGAAACTAAATGTGTGGCAAGTAAATAGAGAAAATGTATTACTACCATCACTCCCACCACCACCGTTCCCATAAATAAATAAAACCAAGTCATTTGAGACTTAAAATGAGAGAAGGAATCATAAAGTCCTTTTGTGAATTAAGCCTGGAAACTGTGCTTTGTTGATATGTGCTGGTGGATATTAGTAAATGTTGAATTGAAGAAGCTGCCCTTGTGGTCCTGACCCTAATTCTGGGTATACTAATGTCATTCAGTGAAATGCTAGCTTTTATATAGCAGCAGAAGAGAATTGGGTGAAAAATATAAGAACTTCATAAAGTGTTAAGAGATTAGAATATATTATTATATATTAGAATATATTATTTTATTGTGGGATGCTGTCTCCTTCTAGGGCAAATTTAATGTATTGGGAAGCAGATTCTCTTGATGTCCATAGGTATAGGGGTGAACTAGATCCCAGCTTCTTAAACTGGGTTGTAATCCCAGGATCTTGTAACTGAAGACAGGGGTTGCAAAATTATGATTTATTAAGGGGAGAGGGATAGGTGGATGGGGAAGCAAAGGGTGAGGGAAGAAGACAAAGGAAGGATCTCTGGGTGGGGGGAGATTAAATAATAGCAGTGCAAGTTATGGAGCAGAATTGAGTCAGCAAGAATAGGAAAGATATGTATATGTAGTGTGTGTGTGTGTGTGTGAGTGTGTGTGTGTGAATTTGTGTTTGTATGTATATATCTCCATATGTATACATAAATATATCTTAACTGTAGCTTGCTTGGGGATGGTGGCAGGGATGAAAGGGAGATATGTATGTGTCTGTGTGTATGTATATATGTGTATATGTATATATGAATATATCTTTAACTATAGCTGCTTGGGGATGGTAGGGGGGATGAAAGGGGAGAGAAAAGAATAAAGTAAGTTGAGCAGAAGAGAACAAAAGAACAATTTACAGAGATGTAAAGAAAAGGCAGATACTTATGAATATAATTTTTTCTACTAATAATTTGGTATTTGTTGTCATATATTTTGAATCCTCCCTGATGTTCTGCTGGGTACGTGATAATGTTCTCTTCTGTTTTGTTTCATTTTGCTCTTTATTGCTTTTCTGCTTTTTGTTTTGCTTATTCTATTTCTTCAAATAAAATAAATTTGGAAAATTAAAAAAACTATGATTTATGATCAGTGAATGTTTGATTTGCATACCCAATATAAAAATTTCTTGGGCAAAAAGGGGTCTCAAGTGGAAAAATAAGTTTTAAGAAGCGTTAAACTAGATGACTAAATGCTGTCACTTCCAACAGTCTCTAAAAAAAACCAGAGTGTAAGTTGAACCCTTTTCAATCTTCTATTCCCTTCCCTTGAGAATGAGGACCATATCCTGGCATTGAAAATTCTCTTCTTCCCCCAAGTCTCCCAAACCTCCTTTCTTTCCTCCTCAGCTGAAGTCTTTGCCTGTTTACTGAGAAAATAGAGGGCCTTTGATAGGACCTCTCTTTTCTCCCTTTCTCTCCTCTCACCTCTTGACATCCTCTCCCACTCTCTCCTCTCCCTGAACCTCTGAGGAGGCAGCCCTTTTTGCCTAAGCCACCTTTCTCTCTGCATATGCCTTCCATCTCATTCCTTCCTGCCTTCTCCAGCAGATTGCAATCCTAGTCATTCCCTCTCTTTCTCTCTCTCTGTTCCTTTCTTACTGCCTTCAAATAGTCCTGACTCTGCTCCATCCATCCTCAAGCTGTCATCTGATATCTCTCTCCCCTTTCTCAGCCAAATTCCAAGAGAAAAAGCTGTCTCTAGTCACTGCCTGCACCTCCTTTCCTCTCCCTTCTCAACCCTTTGCAGGCTGGCTTCTTGCTTCATCACTTGACTGAAAGTGTTCTCTCCGAAGTGAACAGTGCTATCTCAACTGTCACATCTGATGAGGGAGAGGGGGCTCCAAGCCTTCGTCATTTTCAACCTCTCTACTGCATTTGACAGTTGAGCTGACTGTTTCAACAGACTGTGGTGAGTAGATCTTGTCTGGGAGATATGAGAAGGTGGGCTGGGTAGATGTGGAATACTCTTTGCTGTCTGGGATTTTCTGACATTCTCTCTCAATTCCTCTCCCTCCCTCCTTCCTTCCCTCTCTCTCTTTCCATCCCTCTCCATCTCCCCCTCTTTTTCTTTCTCTCTCCCCTTTCTCTCCCTCCTTTCCCTCCTTCCTTCCCTCTCTTTCCTTCCCTCCCTTCATTCTTCTCTTCCTTCCTCCCTCTTTTTCTCTTTTCCTCCTCTCTGTCTCTTGTCTCTTTCTCTCCGTCCTCTCTCTCTGTCTTTCTCTATATCTCTTTCCCTCTTTCTCTTTCTCTTCCTCTCTCTCCTTCCCCATCTCTCTTTCTCTCACTCTGTGTCTCTCACTCTCTCTTTCTTTTTCTCTCTTCCTCCCCTCCTCCTTTCCTCATCTCCTTTCTCCTCCTCTCCCTGACTATTCCTTTCTCAGTCTCTCTTGCTGGCTCATCATCCAGATCACCTTCCCAAACTGTATATGATCCCCAAAGACTCTGTCCAGGATCCTCTTCTCTTTTCTGTCTACACATTCTTTCTTGGTGACCTCTCAGCTCCCATGGCTTTAATTATCATATCTACTGATGGCTCACGCGCTTAGCAGGTGCAGTGGATATAGTACCACGCCTGGAGTCAGGAAGACCTGAGTTCAAATGTGGCCTTAGACATTTTCTAGTTATATGTCCTTTGTCAAGTTACTCAACACTGTTTGCCTCAATTTTCTCATCATAAAATAAGCTGGAGAAGTATATGGCAGACCACTCCAGTATCTTTGCCAAGAATGTTTCAATCGGGGTCTCAAAGAATCAGTACAACTGAAAAATGATTGAACAACAAAAAATACTGATGGCTTACAAGTCTATAGCTGTAATCCTAGCATCCCAAGCCTCAGTGTCACATCATCAGTTGCCTATTGGACACCTCAAACTGGATGTCATCTTAAACTCAACATGTCTAAAACAGAATTTATTCTTTTTCCTCCCAACCCACCCTTCTTCCACACTACTCTATTTCTATCAAAGATAAGCAGGCAGGCTCATAACTTCTTTATCCTTGACACTTTCCTCTTACCCAGCAGTATCCAGTCAGCTGCTAATTCCTGTTGTTTCAATTTCCAAAATACCTCTCAGATCTCACTTCTCTCTGCTCATGCTGCCACTACAGTAGGTCAGGCTCTTACCATCTCTTGCCTGCATTATTTTAGAGATCTGGTCTCCCTTCTTCAAGTCACCTCCTTCTGTCATCCATCTTCTACATGGTCATCAGTGCTTTTCCTTAGGAGCCGATCTGTCCCTGTCATTTCCCTTAAAGCAGAAGGGATGCCACCTGAGGTATGTGTGGTTGAACTAGTGTGGGGAAGATATCTTGGACCTGCTTATAGTACATAGGTTTGAAGTATATAGATTTGAAAGATTTAGAATATCACTTCTCCCATTGGTTTCCATGAGTCTTTTTACCTAGAAACACCAAATCCTGAAAAGTAATGTTCTCTCTTTGTGTCTGTCTCTGTTTCTTTCTCTCTCTCTCTCTCTGTGTGTGTGTGTGTGTGTGTGTGTGTGTGTGTGTGTTGTGTCTGCTGCTGCTCAGTGACCTAAATACTATAAGCATTCAGGATTGCTTAATTTAGGAATATAGATTTTTTTAAAAATTTGTTTGTTTTGTGAACAGTGACAAGAGCAATGTGACCTAGCTGGGGCTTTATTCTAGGAAGTTTGGAGTAACTACAATAAGAGCTAGTATTTGCATAAAACTTTTAAAGTTTATGAAAAGATGTTACCTGATTTGATCTTCAAAATCATGGGAGATAATACCCCCATTTTACAAATGGAGAATTTGTAAAATTTATTGTAGTAAGTCTCTCTGCCTCAAAACACTCCCCTCAAGTCACAAGCTAAGAGAGATTAGTTAAGCTATTTACAGAATCACACAGCTAGTAATAGTCCAAAGGAGAATCTTTCTCCATCCATGGAGCCCTTGAGCTGCTCCTGCCAGCCAAGTGTTCTTCGTTTCCCACTTTTAAGTTAATGGCTGTGTTCTCTTAAGACCAAATGCTTTTGTTTAGGTGATGAGATATGTGTTTTTTAGACAGTAGAATCTTTGCTTCCCAACCCCCACTTTCCCAGAGCTCTCAGGCCAGGGGTAGATGCATTCACAGCCTATTCCAAAAGTTAACCCATAAGTCAGTGCAGAGTCCTGCTTCCTAGCCTAAGTTTAAAAAGAGATTTTTACTATTCTGCTTTCCAAGGACACATCTAAGAGCCCAGCAGCATCTGGGCCTTAGTTAGTATTTGCTGTGAGCCACTGCAGAATTGAGCAGTCTCCAGAACAGTCCTTTGCAGGCCATTGGGGCCTTCATAGCTAATGATCCCCACACTCTTTGCAAAATTGGCCACCCTTTCTGTCAAGGTTAAGGTCTGTTACTTACAGTGAATGTGAAATGAAAGGAATTCTTTGGAAATGAGAATGGGGGCAGGGGAGGAGAGGAGGAAGACAGAATAAGGTTCCTCATACAACAGAAAACTTCTGTCCACTCAGCCCCCCTCCTTTGTGCTCAGAGTAAGCTTGGCAGCCTTTATAGCCTACCAGAAGCTCAGAAAGGACTGTCTTTCCATCCCAAATCCCAATTAAATTTTAATCTAAATCATCACAGAGACAAAGTACTCTCTTCAGGCTCCATTATTTCTGGAGCTCCCTAGTGCCCTGTTTAATGAAAGCTGCTGGGGGAAGATGTCTGGCAGAGACTGCATGAGAGTATTGACCTGGCTAGAAAAGGGTGGGGGGCTCACATTATTGAACATGTCAGTGATAAGTCACTAGAACTAAAGCACTGTCTGGCCAGTTTGCTTGTTTATGTGGTCGGGGCATCTCACACCCATCCATTCCTGGATGGTCTGCATGCTGACTTTCCCCCAGGCTGAGATGCCTTCCATTCAGTAGCGAGGCACTCGTGAGGCATGAGACCCCAGTCACTTACCTCTGTCCTGGTGCTTGACTCACTCCAGTCCTGCTAGGGAGAAAGGAAGCAGGGGACATGGTAGGTGTTTTTGGTTTGGTTTGGTTTTGCTTTTTAAGGACCCGTTGTGAGAAAGTCAGTCGCAGCTGGCTCCCTGACCAGCTTACTAAGGTTTTCCATTAGGTAAAAATCAAATACAACTCACTCTAAATCTGTTGGATTGCTAGTGTATTTTCTCCCTCACCCTTCTATTGCCCATTGTGACTTGGTCTTTATAGCACCGACTTTAGAGACAGCAGTTGGTGTTTTTTAGTCATTTTTCAGTTGTGTCCAACTCTGCCTGACCCCATTTGGAGTTTTCTTGGCAAAGGTATGGGAGTGATTTACCATTTCCTTCTCCAGCTTATTTGACAGATGAAGAAGCAATTAGGAGTAAGTGACTTGCCCAGAGTAACACAGCCAGTCAGTGTCTGAAGCCAGATTTGAACTCAGGAAGCCGAATCTTTGTGATTCCAGACCTGGTATGCTGTCCGTTTTGATACTTAGCTGCCCAAAGACAGAGAATTAAAATTTAGCTTCTGAGGCTTAATATTTAGAAGACCTTAGGCACAAGCCCCTTAACCTCCCAGGGGCCTCAATTTCTGTATTTGTAAAGTTGGAGTGATGATATTAATACTGAAAGAGGGTACTGCCCTGGCTAGAAAGGAGAGTTCTAACATTACTGAGCATGTCAGTGATAAGTCACTAGAACCAAATCACTGCCTGGCCAGTTTGTTTATTTGTGTGATCCAGCACTAATACATGTACATCCCTTACAGGGAGGTTATGAAGAGAACATTTTGCAAAACTTGGAGAACTTTATAAATATGAGTTATCATTACAGCATTTTTTCAAATCTGTTACTGTAAGCAAAGAAAAATCTCCCTTTTCTCTAGTTCACCAAAACTGATTGTTGTTTTACAGTCATTTCAGCTATGTCCAACTCTTTATGACACTATTTGGGTTTTCTTGGCAAAGATACTAGCGTATGCCATTTCCTTCTCCAGGTCATTTTACAAAAGGAGGAAACTGAAGTATTTAGCGATTTGTCCAGGGTACCATAATAATAGTCTAAGATAAGAATAAAACCCAATTTCTTTCTGACACCCCAGGCCAGAGCTCTGTGTACTATGTCACACTTCCTCCAAGGGGATATTCCATTTCTAAGATTTCTGTGATTCTTTTCATTGAAAGAAAATTCTACAGTTCTCCTATCTTGCCTGGCCATTTTCAACCCTCCTTGCTTCTGTGTTATCCATTTTGTTTTTATCAATTATTTTTGACTCCCTTGATGGGCCACTAGGCAGGTGGAGGTGGGGAAAGTACCAAATACTGGGCCTTGCCCTTGGGCAGGTGTCCAATAAATATTTCTTGGATTGAATTTAAATTTGAAACAAATGGCCGGGTAGGGCCCATCTGGTTGAATTCAAAATCTTTCCGAAGAACAAGAACAACAAGCTAACCATGAGCCCCAAATGTAAACTCCTCTGCAACTACTGCCTCTGATCACATCTTGAAATAGCTCCTCATCACTGAGTGAGTATTTTCAGATGTGGTTTTCATCAGGCAGCTTCCATTAAGCAATTCCAACAGAGAAGATTATCTTAGTTTATTTCATTTTTGTATGTGTGTGCTCATCAGACGTGCTTGTCTTAAGAATTATGATGAATTCATTTCTTCCTTTTCAAACTCTACACTGGGATGGGGGATAGGGGGGAAAGGGAAGAGGAGGTGGAGAAATGATGCTACATCTGTGTCAAAAAGTTTCCTTTGGCATTTTCAGATCCTTCTTTTCTGGGTCAGCATTTCTCAATATAGTCTTTCCTTATCACATTTTTTTTCCCCAAAAAAACTTCCTGATTCCTACACCAAGCTTTATATAATCTCCTTTGTCTTTTCTTAACCCATTCGAGAGTGAACTTTTCACCTTCTGGGAGGCTGGTTTTCTTTGGGGGAACCTCCTCTGCAGACATAATTCCGATCATTGTGATTTCTGAAATTCCGGATCCTTTGCATGTGCTAACAATATGTCAGCACAGATGAAGAAGAATGATGGTGTGGGCAAAACTACATAGCAGATAAGTGCCAAAGCTTTATTTGGTACTGGAATGAGGAGGAGGAGGAAGAAGAAGGGGGGGTGGAGGGGGTGGTAGTAATACTACTAGTAGGTAGAGTAGTACTAGTAGTAGTAGTAGTAGTAGTAGTAGAGTAGTAATAGTACTAGTAGTAGTAGAGTAGTAGTACTAGTGGTGGTGGTAGTAATGTAGTGGTAGTAATAGTAGTAATAGTAGAATAGTACTAGTAGTAGTAATGGTGGTGGTAGTAATAATAGCAGAAGAATAGCAGTGGTGGTAATGGTAGTACTAGTAATAGTAGTAGTGGTGGTGGTGGTGGTGGTGGTGGTAGTGGTAGTAGTAGTAATAGAATAGTAGTACTAATGGTGGTGGTAGTAATAGTAGTAATAGAATAGTAGTACTAATGGTGGTGGTAATAGTAATACTAATAGTGGTGGTGGTAGTAGTAGTACTAATAGTAGTAGTGGTGGTGGTGATAGTAGTGGTGGTCATGGTAATGGTAGTAGTAGTAATAGTAGTAATGGTGATGGTACTAGTAGCAGTAATAGTAGTAGTGGTGGTGATACTAGTAGTAGTAATAGTAGTGATGGTGGTGGTAATAGTAGTAATAGTAGTGATGGTGGTGGTGGTACTAGTAGTGGTGGTGGTACTAGTAGTGGTGGTGGTGGTGGTGGTGGTACTAGTAGTGGTGGTGGTGGCGATGGTGGTACTAGTAGTAGTGGTGGTGGTACTAGTAGTAGTGGTGGTGGTACTAGTAGTAGTAGTGGTGGTGGTGGTGGCGGTGGTGGTACTAGTAGTAGTAGTGGTGGTGGTGGTGGCGGTGGTGGTACTAGTAGTAGTAGTGGTGGTGGTGGTGGCGGTGGTGGTACTAGTAGTAGTAGTGGTGGTGGTGGTGGCGGTGGTGGTACTAGTAGTAGTAGTGGTGGTGGTGGTGGCGGTGGTGGTACTAGTAGTAGTAGTGGTGGTGGTGGCGGTGGTGGTACTAGTAGTAGTAGTGGTGGTGGTGGCGGTGGTGGTACTAGTAGTAGTAGTGGTGGTGGTGGTGGCGGTGGTGGTACTAGTAGTAGTTGTTGTCATCATCATAGTAGAATGATAATAGAAAAAATCATCAAACCTTTATTTGGTACTGAAATTTATTATTGATGTTGCTTGGTTTTGTTTTTTTTTTAAGATTTTGAATTCAACTCTGATGATGATAGTTGTAATAGTAGAAAATGAAGAGGCATAATAGAAGAAAGAACAGGAAACATTTCAGTTTTTTTCCTCTCCATATCCCCAGTGCCTAACATGATGCCCATCACATAGTAGGCACTTAATACTCTTTCTGAATTAATAAAGGACAGCATAGTCTCCTGAGTAAAGTTCAAGAATTGGAGTCAGACTTTGGATCTAAAACTTAAACCCATTCTAGCTGTGATACCTGGACAGTTATTATTTTTAGTTGAATACCTTGGGAGGCAAGACCTAGGAGGAAAAGTCACCTTGGCTTTTTAAATGTTTAGTAAATAATCCCTAGAACCACAGAATGTTAGAGTCATAGATTAAGAGCCAGGAGGGACCAGTCAGTCCAACCATCTCATTTTACTATAGAGGAAACAGGTTTAGACAGGTATGACTTGCCCAAGGTTACACAGGTTCTAGGTGACAGATGTAGCCCTCTGACATCAGAACCATTGAACTTTCATCTCCAGGTTGCCCTTCTTCCATTTTACAGATGAGCAAACTGAGACCCAGAGAGGAACAGTGCCATAATTATAATTCAGATCTCCTGACTCTCCAGCTTTCTTTTCAGGATACCAGGCTGTGTTTACCTATAGGCTATTAAGAGATAACCAAACTATAATGGTTCCAAAAAGAGACATGGAAACTTGGATTCATAAGAAATAGTAAGAACTAATATTTATGTAGGGTTTTTCCCTATTAAATTTATTTATTTTTTTAATACATATTGCTTTATAAATCATGTTGGGAGAGAAAAATCAGAGCAAAAGAGAAAAAAAATCAGGAAAAAAAGTGAATATAGCATGTATTGATTTACATTCAGTCTCCTTTTTCTGGATGCAGATGGCATTTTCTGTCCAATGTCTATTGGGATTTCTTTGGATCCCTGAACTACTGAGAAGAATCAAGTCTTTCATAGTTGATTATTGCATATTTCTTGCTGTTGTACAATGCATTCCTAGTTTTTCTTGTTTCACTCAGAATCAGTACATGTAATTCTTTCTAGGCCTTTCCAAAATCAGATTGTTCATCATTTTTATAGAACAATAATGTTTCATTATGTTCATATACCCATATGTTCAGAGTTCCCCCAATTGATAGGCATCTCTTTATTTTCCACTTCTTTGCTCCCATAAAAAGAGCTGCTGCAAACATTTTTGCAATGTGGGTCCATTTCCCTCGTTTATAATTTCCTTGGGGTACAGACCCAGAAGTGGTACTGCTGGATCAAAGCATATGCACAGTTTGCTAGTCCTTTGGGCATAGTTGCAAATTCCTCTCCAGAATGGTTGGATCAGTTCACAATTCCATCAACAATGTATTAGTGTTCCAGTTTTCCTGTATCCCCTCCAACACTTATCACTATGTTTTTCTGTCATCTTAGCCAATCTGAGAGGTGTGAGGTAGTATCTCAGAGTTGTCTTAATTTGCATTTGTCTAATCAATAGTGATGCAGAACATTTTATGTAGTTTTTTAAAGTTTGCAAACTCTTTATATATGTTATCATTTATTTTTCACAACAACCCCATGGATTAGGTTCTATTATGATTTCCCACTATAAAGATGATACAAATAAAATTGAGTGACTTGGCCAAGATCGGGCTGCTAATAAGTATCTGAAACAAAATCGAAATTATCTTCATGTCTAACATTCTAGCCATGATGTCATACCTTCTTCCAGGAGGGAACATCATATTTAAATAAGGAAGTTGAATATATGGACAGGTCACAGTGCTTATTTTACCATTCCAGCATTGAGGGTATTGTAGCATCCTCTCTTTAGTGGTGTGGCCAGTTCTGGGCACTTAGACAAAGTGCCCTTTCTGAGCACAATATAGGTTTCTTTGGCTTCCCACCATCTTCCTGGCTTGCTCCCCTGTAGCTGCTCCTCTTCTCTGTGGTTCTGTCCAGCCACGCCCTCGTTCTGGGGATCCAGTTATCCTGGATGGCCCCTAGTCCTTGGCTTCTTCTGCTAGCTGCTCTGTGGATGGCACGTCTGCATTTCCTAAATCTGCCTGCTTAAAAGAAAGAACCCAACCCAACCACTAAAAAGTTTCCGTTCAAGCTTGGGGCTGGTCACCTCAACTTCCTGGTCAGGCAACATGACACAATTTCCTCATTGTTGCCCCACGCTTGTCTTCTTGCAGACTTTGGTGTTGTTAGGGCACAGGAGGGCCTGATGAGAGTAAGGCAGTATCATTTTACCATTAAGCTTTTAAGTTACTTACCTACAAGATTGATAACATATCAGCCCTAGACAGATGGCAAAAGCCTAAAACCATTTTTCTAATTCCCTCCTCAGACTGGTCTCCTTTTTATCTTCTGCAGAACATCTGATTTGACTAACTTCATTCCTACCTGGAAAGAATTGCTCTCTGCTAGAGAGATAACATAGCTTGTATTTCTTCAAAACTATATACTTATTGCTTTACTCTTTTTCAGCTGTAATTTCACTTAGACCCATAGAATGAGAATACTAGAAGGGAACTGAGGGAATTAGGAACCCAGAGGAGACCCTGCATATCATCCCATATTAGCCCCTAGTTTGTAGGTATCCCTCCCCCTGAAAGCTGCTGTTTTGACCCTCCTTTGGAATCACACTTGGATTTGTGTTTGCTTATAACTTGAGCCCAATTAATCTAGGCTCCCATTAACTGGGTTTTCCATCAATCTATATTTATTAAGCACCTAATATGAGCTGGACACATTTTGTGATCAGTTCATGTGGGCTAGATTGAGTCAGACAGGAAGATAAATGAATCAGGTAAATTAGATAGGAACATGGCTTACTCTTTTTAAAAAGAAATTATTCTTATGATTCTGTATATTTCATGGAATAGGTGAGTTATTTATTCTTTGAAACAAAATCTACATAGCACTTCAACCAAAAAAAAGTTTATCTTTAGGTTGAGATCATTTGTTAAAGTAAGAAAACTGAGTTTTCTTATATAAAGTACTGAGAATAGCTTTCTCCCTAACAGGACAAATAAATGAGACCATGGAGTGGGGCAGTTTTTGCCAAAAGCCTGGAATCTCACAAAATATATCCTTTCAGATCAGATGGTATTTTGATGTTCTAATTCAGTGGTTTATAGAAAATGAAAGTTTAACTCCACTTCTGACTTGTTCAGTTGGTGATTACAAACAAATAAAAAACCTTTGGATTGGTTTGTAATTTAATTTTTAAAAAAATAATATTTGACTAAGTGCCCAGCAAAGAAATACAATTCATCGAGCAGGCTGGAATTCTCATATAAATTTGATCCTGGCTCTATGGTTGGCAGCGGGCCACCACTGTGTGTTTACCTGACTTTGGCTACTTAGTAGCTATATGGGTAATGGGTAATAGGTAATACCCCAAAGCTACATTTTTTATAGCATGCATGCCTGCCTGCTCTTTTGTGCTCAAATGACAAGCTTGGTTTATTTGTGTGGACTAACAGTATTAAGCAAAGAAATTCAGCTTCCATAATAGTACTTCAGATTAAAAACTGCTGCCAAGATATCCAAGTTCCCACTATTTCTATACTTGAGTGTTAGGCTATTTTTAATTTAATTTTTTTTCATTTATGAGGAAAAAATATTCTTTTCTCTTATGACCCATTGAAAAAAATACTTGTAACAAATATAGTCAAGCAATGCAAATTCCCACATTAGTTTTATATATATGTGTGTGTGTGTGTGTGTATCAGTATCAGTATACACCTTTGTCAAGAGGTGCGTTGTAAGCTTCATCACTGGTTCTCTGGGATGGTGTTTGGTCATTGTGTTGATCAGAGTTCTTAAATCTTTCAGAGTTTTGTTTTTACAAGGTTGTTATCATCCCGTAAATGGTAGAGCCCATCTGATCTTGGAGTGAGCAGGGCCTTTTCCCCCTTACTTTGAGAGCTGTGGCCCACTGGCTAACAAAATCAAACCCAAGCAGTCGGTCCCACTCCCCGCCGGCTGTTCCTCCCCACTCCAGCTCATAGTTTGGGTTTGGGCCTTGGCTCTTTCTGGTTGGGTCAGCCAGGAGGAAGTCACTTTGATCCCATCATCATAATCTTTTCTGCCAAACCCGGCAGGGTCAGCGGCAGGGCTAGGCCTAGGAGTGGAAGACATAGTGAGATTATCTTAGTCTTCTTCGACTTTGAAGTAGTAATGTGATATGTGAGTTATACTACATTGTGTGAACTATAGTAGGCAAAGTGTAAGGAATCCCCACTGTGTGCTCAGCATTGCCCCAGTGCTGTAAGTGAGCAGGTGGAAGCAGCCACGGTGCCGCTGCTGCTGGCGGTGGTACGGTGAGAGCACTAGCCACGCTAGTGGCAACAGCCGGGGCAGCAGCGGTACTAGCAGTAACATAAATGGTTTGGGAGAGCTCCAGAAAAGGAAATTCATGAGCTTCCTCCTGAGTCTGAGTCATCATTTCTCCTGTGACCCCTGATGTCCCAGCTTGGCTGATGCTAACCATCAAATATATGAAACCCCAAAGGGAAACAGTGAGAGAAGTGGGTTATTGTTGTTGCCTTTAACATTTTATTTTCAGAAAAGGTCCTACTGACAAGTTGGAAAGCAAAACAACGAGGCTTCTTTGACCCTCTTCTTTGTAAAAAGCCACATTATGTGAACCCGCAAACATTTCATTTGTTTCACGTAGAGCTATTGCCTGTTCAACTCAGGCCTGTAGAATTTATAGTCCGATCCTGCCTCCTGAGCATGTTCTAGAAAGGATAGTATATGTGTAGTGAGCAAAAAGTGAGGTATTTTTTGTTGGTGAAGCCAAGGAAAGGAAGTCTTCCTAATGATATCTCTAATTTGAAAATCAAACTTAAAAAAAAGTCACAGGGTACCATTTGGTATTGGATCTGATTAACTCATTTTTAGGTTGTGGAAATTCATCAGGAATGCCTCAGGAGTGCTAGGAAGGTCTAAATGGGTTTAATGTAGTCTGGATTCTGAAGACGTTCAAGAAGGGCACTCAGTCCCCTCCCTGTGGTTGGGGTGCCTCCTGTTCCCACGACTGTGGCAGGCCTGGGTATCAGAACTTTTCTGGACTTATTTAATCCATCCATCTATAGCTCCCCCTGCACCTGACACTTAGGGTCTGCTCCAGAAGAAAAAGAGGCACCTGAGCTGGACAGTGGGGAGCCCGCTGCAGGTCCTTAGACATGTTTCTGAAATTTCCTTCCTCCTGGGACCACATCCACAGTGCAGCCTGTGTGCAGATCTGCCCCCCGCAGGAGAGGGTCCTGCTTGGCTCCCCCCTTCCTCGCGGGCCCGGATGCACGCCTGAGTCACCGTGCACACGCACATGCATGTAGCCCATGGGCTCTGACTTGTGGCAGTCTGAGCCTTTGGCAAAATGCTGTCTGGTTTGAAGACAACTGTAGAATGCCTGGGGCCCTCCCTACTTCTCCAAGGTATCACTTCTCTCTCATAGCACAGGTGTTGGTGACTAGGACAATGTGACATTTTTTCTTTATTACCTCCTTCCCTCTCCTCCCCCCGCATCCTCGGGACATAGCTAGGGACATAGAGAAGGAGGGATTTGGGGGGGGGGAGGAGATGGAGCAAAGAGTGCAAAATAAATTGAAGTCAAGGACCCTTGCTCCAAGAGTTTCTAGTCTAATCTTCTCAAGGAGGCAGGTAACATTTACACAGCAGCACCTGGAGGAGCCCCAGCTCTGCAGGATGAGCAGAGCAGAGGGACTCTGGGGATACTGAGTGAGTCTGGCAGGGATGAGTCCAGGAGAGGCTTCCCGGTTTTCAAGGAGGGGAGAGAGGATCGCATTAAAGAGAAGAGAGGAAGACATTTCTTTCCCCTAAACAGGAGATCTGGAGTGGGGGCAGAGAAAGGGAGGGAGAAGAAGATGTAATTTGATGTAAGTATCTGCATCTTTAATTTAGAGCCCAGAAGCCATAAAATCAGGAGACAGGCTGCTGGATGACTTTAGTCTATGGTCCTTCTTCCAGCTTGGAACGATACTGATTAGGACTGGGGCCAGCAGGAGGCCTGGGGCAGCCTCTCTTTGCTGCACATGGAAAAGATTTAAGTGCTAGCGAGTTGTTCTTTTTGAATCCTGTCCTGTGCACCTGGGTGCATTTTACAGCAGTGCTCTCTCTACCAACACCTCCCTTCCCCACCCAGGCTTCCTGTTTTGAAACCCCAAGAAGACGGAAAATGTGAATGCTGCCACTTTAAAAGAGTCTAGTTTCATGTGTCTGTGTGTGTGTCTGTATCGAACGCCTTCAGCCAGACTGTTAGGGGGAAAGGCAGCTCAACTGACGGGCCCTTGCAGGAGCCGTCCCAGGGGAGAGGGAGACTATTTGTTTAATGTGACTCTCTTGGAAGGAACTGTGTCAGCCTGGCTCAGAGCCCAGCAGCAATGACATAGGCTATGCCTAGTGGCTAGTTCACCAAATGAGATAGCATCATGGCAAGACAAAAAGGGGCATTGGATGATCCACCTCTGCAGACCTTTTGGGGGGAGAGGGGTAAGAGAGTCTAGGGCAGACTATTCACTGGAGAGACCTCAACTCCTCTGCTCCTAGAATCTCTGAAGTTTTTGAAAACAAGAGGAATTATTCATTTGTCAGAAATGGTTTTGATAAAATCCTACCTAAAGTCAGGGAAATGTTAGCGGACTTTTCAAAATCTCTTCTGGACATTCCATGAGCTTTCTCAACCTGTCAGCCCCAGAAACAGTCCGTGCTACAGACAAGTTCTGTCCTTTATAAATGGGAAGGGTACTGTTGATCTTTTGTCATTTAGACACATGTTCCACAGTCCTTTTGTTTATGGAGATGGAGTTGTGATTCATCCCTGTTCCTTCACATTCCCCTCTAAGACTAAGGACACACTTCTGAAAGAAGTGTACCCTGTAGCTAATTACACTGTCTGTGCTGAAGCTATGAACTCTCAGCCAACCAGCTATAGATGTAGTGCAGAAAAAGATTAATAGATTCCTCTGTTATTATGTGCCCTGGCAGGTAATTAAAGAAGTAAAAACATAAGGGTCTCCCAAAGGTTGACGTACTTAATACCTGGCTGTTATATTATTATAAATGATCTGGAAGAAGTATATGGCAAAATCCAAATTTGCATCTTCAATTTATCAATAATAGCTGACATATACAGTGCTTTAGGATTTACAAAGCACATTACATAAAATGTCTGAGTCTTATAACAAGGTATTGTGGAAGAAAATTCTGCACTCTGCTCTTTCAGCATTAGTCTGCTATAAACAGTTTTATTAATTTAAATTAAAGCCGTTTCAAACATTTCCACTTAGAAAGAAGTTCAAGGACCAGCACAGTTACCTTTGTAAATATAAATTTATACCATTCACAAACAGAAGATCAGATATAATCAGGATCTGGCAAGGACTGGAGTTAAAGTCGTACTTTTAGAACAGAAGTCACTTAAAATGTCATTGCACTCTAGAAAGAACCATTCCCCTAAAGAGATTTCCTTTTTCCTTGGTCAAAGGTCCAGGTGGTAAAACTGGTAAACAAGTATTATTGCCTGTTTTTTTGGCTTTTGCATGCATCACCTTTTTTAAGCCTCACAGCAACCCTGTGAAGTAGATACTATTGTAGAGTAGCTATTAACTATATCTATTTTTTTAGATGATGTAACTTGCACACGGCCACCCAGCTCATAAGCATCAGAGGCATCATTTGAATTTGGAGAGATGTTCATGAGGCAGCTAGATGAAGTGAATGGAGTATACCTGGCCTTGGAGTCAGGAAAACTTCTCCTCTTGGATTAAAATTCAGCCTCAGATACATATTGGCTGTGAGACCCTGGGCAAGTCAATTAACTCTGTTTGCCTCAGTTTTCTCATCTGTCAAATGAACTGGAGAAGGAAATGGCAAAACATTCCTGTATCTTTGCCAAGAAAATCCCAAATGGGGTCATAAAGAATCAAACACAACTAAAAATATGACTGAACAAGGTCTTCATGACATAGTGCAAATGAGTCTTCTGTCACAGCTGTATATATTTGAATTTGTATTATTCAGAGTATTTTGTTATATAAAACATCATCATATGTATTATGTTTATATTTTATATTGTTATAATCAAGTTATATGAAATAGTCATTGGTTCCAATCCCGGGAAAATTGTGCAGAGCAAATTTGAATAATACAACCAATTCAGGGGTTGTTCTCACTATGACCTGGCTGTACATCGTCTCCTATGCGCTCCTTTAAGTCAGTGATGCGCTGAAATACTCATCTATGTTTTCTTCAAAGGTCACTTGTACCTGCCTTAACAGAATGTAAGCTTCCGGAGGGCAGGAATGTTTTCTGTTTGGTTTTGTATCTGCAGCTCGCAGGCCAGTGCCTAGTACATGTTAGGCACAGTGAAAGATTATGGATTGGTAACTTGCAAATAGCTCAGTCCCTTAAAGAAACCAGGCAGGCAAATATTGTAAAGCTCATACCAAGCCTCCCTGACCAGCTGGTGGGATTTTTTTTTGGGGGGGGGGGTGAAAGTGCAGGTGAGAGGTAAAGGAGGGGGTTCATCTGTGGCCCTGATCTTGCAGCCAGAGACCCAGACACACTTAGCAGCACCTCCAAGGCCTGAGACCTCTTAAGACAGCTGTGCGTTCTCTTGATTCCAGCGTGTCCCAGAATACCACATCTACCCGAATTATACAAGCTTGCGTTTTTATCTTCAGCGTGAGAGGAAGAAGAACTCACTGCTGACACATCAAAACTGCTCAGGTCTGGTCCTTTGTGGTTTTTTTCTGCCACCAGAAACCCTCCCCAGAGAGATAACCCAGTCATATATTACATTTTCTTTAGCCCAAATTGCATTTGAAGGGCTGGCAGTGTGGGCGGCAGTCATCCCTATGGGTCCTAATTTCTGAGCTACACTTGAGAATGAAACTATGGCTGTGAATGCTACAAAAGGTACTAGACCCTCCGAGTTCACCATGCTGACCGGCTTCCCTCAGCTTGACTGGACGGGTATTTGTGCTTCATGGGCTGCCCTCCTTCTCCCCCACCTTGGGTTGCTGGGTGGGGGTTAGGGCAATGCTTGAAGCCATCTCCCTCGCTCATCTCCTCCTCTGCTCTCCAGTGGCAAACAGCTTAAGGCCATGCAGCGGCTAGCAGGGATTGTACTGTGGTCAGCATCTGCTGATGCAGCCGTTTCTGGGCTCCTTCTGGAACAGCTATGCCCTTTACCCTAGGTTCACTCTTTCAAGCTACACACCCGGAGCTTCCTGTATATCTAAGCTTAGCCCACAGCTAAGGCTTTCCAGTAAGGTAACTCCTCAGATCCTTTTGATACATTTTATGGCTGGGGAGAGCTAAAGAAAGTGCTTTTTTCAGAGGAATTCAGGAAAGGGCTTAGTTGCTGAGACCTCAGACCCTTGGCTGAGGCTCTGTGTCAAGCAGAGAAATAGACTTGGAGTCAACAGAGCTAGGTCAAGTTGCTCCATGTATATGAGCCTCAGTTTCTTCTTTTGTTAAATGGAGATAACATTACTTAGGCTGCCTTTGGACGTATGAGTAAATGAGACGGTATATGAGAATGCCATGAACTGTGGAAGAAACTTCATGACTTCCTGACCACATCTGCTGCCGACGACCTGATTTCTAGTTCTAGACTACTACTGACATGCCAGGTGATTTGGGAACAGGCTATTTAACACAATTCACTTAATCTTGTTTCACCTCTGTTTCTCAAAAAAAAAAAAAAAAAAAAGAAGTAATCCCTAGTAACTTCTTGGGAGAGATATGGAAATATATGGGGGAAATTATTTGAGATCCCAGGAAGAAGTTTCAATGGAAACCCAATTTACTATTATTGTTGTCAAGCAGTATTGATTAAGCCCACATATAGTACTACATAATTCATGGATGTATAGATGACTACAGAGAGGTATCAATCCCTAAGCAGCTAAACCCTGTTCATACTGCTGGGTAGACTTCTGGGCAGAGAGATCCAGGACATAGATAGCTCATATCCCTTTCCACCAGACTCATTTCTTCTCCCGCACAAAGTGCGGGTACTTTCTAGGACTGGTAGCCAACTTCTTCCTTGTCTTCTGGGAACATATTTGGTCTGGTTGGTAAAACAAATAAACTAACATGATTACTTTTCTGTTTTCTTACCCATCCGACTTCGGTTCATTTGTCCACATATACTTTCCCCACCTATGGCTGGATTAGGGCATTCTGACAGTTCAGTGGGCAACTAACTTTAGGACCACCAACAAAGCCCGCCATCAGGCTCTAGCCTGGCTTGTAATTAGGCATTTTAACTGGGTATTTTGCTCACAGTCTACTACTAAGATTGTTGTGATTGTTTCATTTCGGACACATCTCCCCAGGGAAGATAGCACACATTATGTCCAGGATGCAGTCTATGGACTTCATAGCCAGCTGTTCTAAAGTAGTGTGGGCAGACTGGCTTACCTCCTTGAATTATCTTGGCCAGTACTTGCCTTATACTTTTTGTAAAGATGCATCCCAAAAGTACATGGAGTCCCACACCCCACCCTTTCAGATGTATACCTTAGCCAGCTGCAGCAGAGCCCAGCCACATTTGGCTTGTCCTGGTAAGAGAGGCATCTGGCTTCAGGATGGTCTGAGTCAGCATGGCAAAGTCATGGGATTTCTGAGAGCTAGGTATGTACAGATGTGATGTTTCTTCCAAAGAAATGAAGTTTTAATCTCAGCTTCTCCATTGATTAGCTTAGGGTACCATAAATAAGTCTCTCCTTCGGCTTATCCATTTGTAAATTAGGGAGTGTGTGTATGTGATCTTCCCCCTTCCTTCTCTGTGAAATTATCTTCCATTTGTACATCATATGGCCTATAGTGTTTGCATATTTACAAATTATAATTGCAAAGAGGGTTAGAATGTAAGCTTATTGAGAGCAGGGAACATTTTCATTTTTGTCTTTGTATCCCTAATGCCTAGAACAGTACCTGAAATATGAAAACTAAATAAGTGCTTATCAGACTACATAGTCTTGGATCTTTCTCAAATTTCATTCCATTCTCTTTCTTAAGAATTGATTCTGAGCTCTCATTGCATCAGATCCCACCTACATTCCTCCACCCTTCAAGGCCCTTCCTAAACCCAACACACCTTCCTCCCCTCCCCTACTCCATCCCTGTGAGTCAATAAGAATTTCCCAAACTGCTCCAGTTATACTCCCCAAACATTTATTAAATCCCTACCAAGATGGGTAGATATCACACAGATCCTTAATTAATAATTAAGAGAGATTGCACAATTGCCTTACCTCTTGTGAGGTGGGTGGTATCCAAATTATGATCCCCGTTTTCACTTTGTTATTGTTTGACCCTGTCTGATTCTTTGTGACCCATTTGGAATTTTGTTGGCAGACCACTGGAGTGGTTGTCCTTGTCCTTCTCCAACTCAGTTTTTTTTAACTTTTTTTTATATTATAGCTTTTTATTTACAAGATATATGCATGGGTAATTTTTCAGCATTGACAATTGCCAAACCTTTTGTTCTAACTTTTCTCCTCCCTCCCCCAGATGGCAGGTTGACCAATACATGTTAAATATGTTGAAATATAAGTTAAATACAATATATGTATACATGTCCAAACAGTTATTTTGCTGTACAAAAAGAATTGGACTTTGAAATAGTATACAATTAGCCTGTGAAGGAAATCAAA
Source organism: Sarcophilus harrisii (assembly GCF_902635505.1). Taxonomy (NCBI): domain Eukaryota; kingdom Metazoa; phylum Chordata; class Mammalia; order Dasyuromorphia; family Dasyuridae; genus Sarcophilus; species Sarcophilus harrisii. The sequence continues at coordinate 363,511,910 of NC_045428.1, forward strand.
AATGCAAGCGGACAAAAACAAAGGGATTGGAAATACTATTACTGGTTCACACTCATTTCCTGGAGTTCTTTCACTGGGTATAGCTGGTTCTATTCATTATTGAACAAATAGAACTGATTTGGTTCATCTCATTGTTGGAGATGGCCACATCCATCAGAATTGGTCATCATATAGTATTGTTGTTGACGTATATAATGATCTCCTGGTCCTGCTCATTTCACTCTGCATCAGTTCGTGTAAGTCTCTCCAGGCCTTTCTGAAATCATCCTGTTGGTCATTTCTTACAGAACAATAATATTCCATCATATTCACATACCACACTTTATTCAGTCATCCTCTCAGTTTCCAGTTTCTGGCCACTACAAAGAGACCTGCCACAAATATTCTTGCACATACAGGTCCCTTTCCCTTCTTTAAGATTTCTTTGGATGTAAATTGTTTGCATTTTGGTTTTTCTTCCCGGGTTATTTTTGCCTTCTGAATCCAATCCTTCCTGTGCAACAAGAGAACTGTTCGGTTCTGCACACATATATTGTATCTAGGATATACTATAACATATTTAACATATATAGGACTGCTTGCCCTCTGGGGGAGGGGGTGGAGGGAGGGAGGGGAAAAGTTGGAACAGAAGTGAGTGCAAGGGATAATGTTATAAAAAATTACCCAGGCATGGGTTCTATCAATAAAAAGTTACAGTTATTTATTAAATAAATAAATAGATAGATGTGATATGATCGGGGGTGGGGGGAGATCTCTTTGGGATATAAGCCCAGTAGTAACACTGCTGGATCAGAGGATATGCACAGTTCCAACTCAGTTTTATAGATGAGAAATGGAAAAATGGATCATGGTTAAGGACTTTCCCGGAGTCACACAGCTAGTAAGTGTGTGAGGCCAGATTTGAACTCGGGAAGATGAGTCTCCTTAACTCTAAGCCTGACTCTTTCCACTGGGCCACCTGGCTGCCCATTTTCAAGTTGAGGAGACTGAAATTTGGAGAAATAAAGGTAATCATCAAGTTAAGACTTGGACTCTAGGCTTCCTTTTTCCAACACTGATGCTCTTTCTGGTATATTCCACTAAATATTCTCTTATCTCCTAAAAAGCTGACAGGCTAATGGAATAGGTGGGAAGGATGGGTATCCATCAACTAGAATGCTTGGGAGAATATGTGAACGCTCCATCAAAGTGCTAACGATTTCAGAGAGCCAGAGCTCACTTTTATCTCAGCTTCATGAGGGTACACATAGATAGTTTCTGCCCTCAGGAAGTTTATGGTCTATAAGATGCGTGTATTTAAAGCAATTTGAAAATAAGACAGTGTGTGGTAAAGTGATAAATTATACCATAACAGCAGGGGGGAAAAGTGGCCCATAATAAAATACTGATTTACTCTATCCAGACTAATAGAAATTTGAAAAAGGGAAGATCACCATGATTGGTAAGGTCAAGAAAGGCTTTGCTGAAAAGTGGAACTTTACTGGAAAGATAAGGTTTGATTGGGTAGAAGGTAGAATTTTTTTCTAGTGGTGGTAATTGGAAAGAGTTGAAGGGAAAAAATAATTGTTTATATGGCACCTACTGTATGCCAGGTACTGTGCTAAGAGCTTTACAATCACTAACTCTTTTAATTCTCACAACAACCCTAGGAAACAGGTGCTATAATTCTACTTCTGTTTTACAATTGAGGAAACTGAATCAAGCAGCTTAAGTGACTTAACCAGTGTCACACAGCCTGAAGCTGAATTTGAACTTGAGTTTCTTGACTCCAGGTGCCAAATGCTTTCCACCGAGCCACCAGTGTGTCAGGGACAATGAGGAAGAAGAAAAAGGATACTGGTCTGACCAGAGTATAAGCTTCTGTTCCTTTGATTTGCTAATGGCAGTGCGAGTCCATGCTATATATACTAGTGCTTCATGCAGGTCGCTTCCAATCTTAGCTTGGGCACTGACTTGCATGCATAAGCCACAGACTCTCTGCCAGGTGAGAAAACCTGGGATGCTCCCAGACAACTGGAGATATGATTCTGCATCCTGGTTTTGTGTAACTTTAAGCAAGTCATTGAATCTCCTTGTGCCTCATCAGTAAAATGTCTGACTTCACAGGATTACTGTGGGACAGCATGCTGCCAAGCCTGAAATACTAGTGTCTGAAGATTGTGTTGTGAATATGCTTAATTCAGTTGCCTCTTTTTACAGAGGAGGAAACTGAGGCCCAGAGAGACATTTACAGAAAATAAATGAGTCACAGTATAGATAGGAGAGGTAAAGGCAGAGATATATAGACAAATAATGAGTCTAGATGAAAGAAAATGAGAGCCTGAATTCTGGGAGACAAGACAGAAAAGCCTTTGCCCCCATCCCCTTTGTGTAATCTTGGGTCTGAGTGCCAGGATCCTTATTTGTAAAATAGGGATAATAATACCTAAAATATCTAATTACCCCAAAAGCTGTAAGGTTTAAATGAAGGTGAAATAAAATACTTTGCTCACTCTCAAGCAGTACATGAATGATAGCAGGTGAGACAATAATAAAAGCTACCAGACATTAGCTGTTACTATAATTTTCACCACCTTTTGCAGCATGACATAGTGGTTAGAAGGCCACATTTGGAATGAGAAAGACTTGGGTTTGAGTCCTGCCTTTGGAACATACTAGTGTGTAGCTAAAAACGAGTCACTTAATCTTGTGGTTCCCCTGAGTCAGGACTTCCTAAAATTTTTCCATTCATGATCCCTTTTTGCCTGAGAAATTTTTACATGAGCCCAGGTATACAGGTATATAAACTAAACATTTACTGATGATAAGTTATATATTAGTGACTCCGCATTCAATTACAAGATCCTGTATGGAGTCGTGAACCACAACTTAAGAAACTGGGCCCTAAACAACCCTAAATCTTGAAGTACTAAATTGCAGCTCTGCATCTGTGGAGAGAGTTTCCATATGGGGAACACCCCATACTGCTGAAACCCCAGAACATACATGTGTGTGTGTGTGTGTGTCCCCTTCCTATCTTTCCAGTCATCCTACATCTTACTCTGCAATGTGTATTCTTTGACACTGGCCTCCTGGCTGTTCCACAGATAAGACGTTCCCTCTCTCAGCTTCAAGCATTCTCTCTGGCTGTCCCTCGGGACTGGAACGCTCCCTATCCTTTCCTCTTTCACTGACCCTCCCTGGCTTCTTTTGAAGCCCGACTGAAATCCCACTTTCTACAGGAAGGCTTCCCTAGCCTCGCTTAAAATTTCAGTGCTTTGCCTCTGTTATTTCCTATTTATCGCATATATCACTTGCTTTGTATTTATATGTTGGCATGCTGTCTCCGCCATTAAACTCTGAATTCTCTGAGAGCAGGGGCTCTGTTTTGTCTCTTTCTGTATCCCCGGTGCTTGGTATAGTGCCTGGCACATAGTAGGCATTTAGTGTTAATTGATTGCTATATGTATGTAGTTTTATATATATTCACAAATATAGGTGTATGTATGTTTAGGCATGTGAGTGTATAAACACATCCATACACACACACATATATATATATCACACACATGTGTGTGATATATATATGTGTGTGTGTATTGTGTGTGTGTGTGTGTATGTATGGGGCAGCTAGATAGTCCAGTGGATAAAGTACAGATTTGGAATAAGAGACTCATCTACATGAGTTCAAATCTGGCCTCAGACTTCCAAGCTGTGTGGCCCTGGGCAAATTACTCTTTTTGCCTCAGTTTCCTCATCCGTCAAAAGAGCACTAGAGAGGGTTATGACTAACTACTTCAGTGTGTTTGCTAAGATAACCTCAAATGGGCCCCCCAAACCCAAATGGGGTCATGGAGAATCAGACTGAACAACAAAAATGTGTATGTCTATATATGTGTATACAAGTATAAATATATAGATATGTGTGTATATAAAATAATATGTACATGTTTGTATGTATGTTGCATATATATATAATATGTACATGTATGTTAGATTACATACAAATGTGTATATAATATACATATAGTCATAAACACACACACACACACACACAGTCCACTCGTCAGCACCTAGAAAAGGGATGAAATCCGAGATGCTCGGTTGTTATTGAAAATCTCTGGTTCCATGAAGAGCAGTAAGAACGGATATGCTACTTGGGAGTTGCCCTCCTTGCCTTTTCCAGTATATTATGTTTGCTCACTCCCAGGGGCAGTGGACTCTTGGATGAAGTTATTCTATGGGCCGGCCGACTAGAACATGACCAGAAAGTACCGCACCAAAGGGGACTGTGCTCCGGCGCTGCTTGTTGGCTCTCAGGGGCAATAAGAGCTTCCCTGCTCTTATCCTGGCCCCTCAGACACGGGATAGCCTTTCAGCACTTTTGCTTTTCTTCCCCTGGGAGAGATGGCTCCTTCCTGTGGAGCTAAAAATGGCGCCTCGTTTTCCATGACTTATCTTCAGTCCGGTGTCTGCCACTGAGCACAGAGCTGTGACGGGGGACTCGGAGACCGGGCACTGCCTGGGGAGACAAAGGGGAGGTGGGAGGAGGGGGGCTGGATCCCACATGTGCAGAGAGGGGGTTGAGTGAGGGGAAAGCAGTTCCTCTTGGCCAAAGCAAGGGACGAGGTGCTGCTGGGCCAGGCCCCTGTGCTTCTGCTGCCTGTTTAGGTTTTGTGGTCCTGGGTCATCGTTTCTGAGCGAGAGAAGACCTCAGAAATCATCCAGCCCACCCCGCTTACTTTACAGATGAGAAAAACTAGGTCCAGAGATGCTCTGACCTGCCCTCAGGTCAAGGGGAAGTAAGTGGGGAAAATAAGGCTTTTCCCCAGCCTTGTGCCACTGGAGCCAGCTTGGTTCCCTGGTGCCTCGTGGTTTGGGATCTGGTGCCCATCCAAGTGACCTTGTTCCCTAAGCTCTCCATTTGTACACCTTCATCTTAATGGGCAGCTCTCTTCCCCTCTCCAGATGGAGAAGCCCGCAGCTCAGGTGAGGCAGTCTGGGGGGTCTCTGCTGTGCATCCTGGAGACGGGAACCTGGAGACAACTGTCAGATCTCTTCTCGTCAGCACTGCTGACCTCCCAGCGCTTGTTCTGGTTGGCCCTTTGTTCTCAAAGAGTGCCATGACCTTGGGGAGGGGAGGCCATGACATGCAAGAGGATTGGGTTGGAGGGAGGGAAGGCTGGGTAGGGTCGCCTGCCTCACTCCGCTCTCCAGGACCACCTGGGATACACTGGGAAACCGAGGCCTTTTTAAACTAAGGTCTGACCTCACAGAACTATTATGGAGACAGAATTTCACTAATTCTAAAATACTAGTATCCCAAGAGTTAATATTAGAGCTTCTTTAGACCAGTTCCCATATTTTACAGATGAGGGAACTAAGGCACAGAGAAAAGTGACTTACTTGCCCTTAATCATACAGAGCCTACGGTTATACAACAGCAAAGTGAGAATTTGAAACCAGAAATTCTTATTCCCAATATACTTATTTCCATGTAAGTTGTTATTACCACCTTATCTTTCTCTTTTCATTCCTACCCCTTAATTTTATCTCTCTTTTTCCTTCTTATGTTCAAGTTCATTTCCCCTCTCATTTTTAAACCTACCATATCTCCTCTCAGGATTATTTGGTCCTTCTGGAAAAGCTAGACAGATTATTGATTTCTGGCCTAAAGGTTGAATATGATCTCTCTGGCCTCAGAACTATAGTTGTATCTCTTTTACATTTACCATATTCTGTTCTATATTAAGTTTGTGTATCTGTCTCATTTCTTCCCCCCCCCCCTAGATTTTAAGCTCCCTATGAGCAGGGATTGCTTTATTTCTCTTTGCAAGCCCCTTAATATTTGTTGGATTTAAATCATGCTTCCCCCACTTCTTCCAAATAATACTCTGTAAATCCTGAGTGTGAGAGGTGGGGTTTTCAGCATTCATTACCTAACACCCTCATTTTTCAGATGAGGTAACTTAGTCCCAGAAAACATAAATGACTTGACTAAGTTTGTACAGCTGGACCACGCTAAGACTACAACCAGGTCCTCAGGAGGATTCTTTTTCCCTTTCTTCCCTTTCCTTCTATCCCAAAGTTTCAGATAAAGAAGGGGCTGGGAAAGGACTAGTCCATTACAGTTTGGACAGATGGCTCCTTTTCATACCCCTGGATTTCAGGAGGGGCAGCCAGGTGGCAAAGGGGATAAAGTGTGGTGGGCCTGAAGTCAGAAAGACTCATCTTTCTGAGTTCAAATCTGTCCTCAGACACTTATTAGCTGTGTGACCCTGGGCAGGTCACTTAACCCTGTTTGCCATCTGCAAAATGAGCTGGAGAAGGAAATAGCAAACTACTCCAGTACTGTGCCAAGAAAACACCAAATGGTTACACAAAGTCAGGGTGCATAGTAATATCTCTAATTGTCAGAGACCCTCACAGATTTCCAATTCTTAGCAATATGCAGTGGCCTGGTGCCAAAAGGAATTTGTTTGGGGAGGGCCACTGACCCTACAGCTATCTCTTCTAGAGAGACATCCTCCTGAACATTTCCAACGTGCTTTGCAGCTGCAGCTCTAGTTATCGCTCCCTCCAGCCCATGAGCTCAACTTTATCAACAAAGGGGGAAACGCAGACACAGGGGAAGTGACTAACACGGACTCAGCAAGCTGATGCTAGCTAGGAATCATCTCGGGGCTCCCAAGTGCCCACCAACTGAGAGAGAAAGAGGGAGGGAGAAGGAGAAGGAGAAGGAGAGGGAGAGAGAGAGAGAGAGAAGGAGAAGGAGGGAGGGGGAGAGAGCGGAAGAGAGAGAGAGGAAAAAGAAGAGAAGAGGGGGGAGAGAGAGAGGAAGAGAGAGGGGAAAAAGAAGAGAGGAGGGGAGGAGAGAGGGGAGGGAGAGGGGGAGAGGAGGGAAGGAAGGAGAAGGGAAAGAAGAGAAAAGAGAGCATGTTTAAATTAGCAAATTCTTCCATAAACCTGTTGGCTAAGCTGGTATAAACATAGGTAATTAATTACAGTATTCTCTGGTTTTACTTAATCACTGATTAATTTGATCATCTGTTTCCTGTAGTTTGGTTCTAATTACCAAAATCTTTTGTATCCAAAATAAAAGCCCTTCTTCTCCTCCTCAAGTCACTGAAAGAGGCTTTGAGCACCTGATTTCATTGAGTAATTCATAGACCATTTAAGAAAGAGGACCAATAATTAGGAAAGAAGAACTAGGCCCCATAACTTGGATCTTAAATACTACCTTGAGTCAGCGTAACTGGAATTGAAATTGAAAATTATAAACTTTTTAACAGCAGAGGGAACTAATTTTAGTAGAAAACTAGAATCACAGTTTTGAAGTCATTTTTACTTCCAACCCTCAGTTTTCACCTCTGTATAATGGTGGTGATGACATCTGTACTAAGTACTTCAACAATATTGTGAGTGAAAAAAAGCGCTTTTTAATTAAACTTTAAAGCTTTATATAAATGTGAGCTATTATCATTGTGGCAGCTAGAGGGTTTGATGGATAGAGCCCTGGATTTGGAGTTGAAAAGATCCAAATTCAAATGAGGTTTCAGACACTTGCTAGGTGTATAGCCCTGAAAAAGTCACTTTACCCTCTACTCAGTTTTCTCATTTGTAAAATGAACTAGAGCAAGAAATGACTAAACCATTCTAGTATCTTTGCTGAGAAAACCCCACATGGGGTTATGAAAAATTGGACATGACAAATGACTGAACAACAACAAAATATTATCTTTGTATTTTTTCTCCAACCTCCCCCTCAAAAACAAAACAAAATAAACAAAAAAACAACCCAAACACTCAGTACACTAATACAGTAATGGCCACAAAGTGGTGCTCAGCAAGCAGTTGTTAGATGAATGAATATGGGTTAGGAGCCTTGGGTTCTATTAGCAGTTCTGGGATAGGGTAAAAGCTCTTGACCTGGAGTCTAGAAGACCAAATTCAAATCCAACATCAAACATTTATTAGCTGAGGGATCATGAGTCAGCCACTTGACCACAATTTGCCTCAGTTTCCTTAGTTGTAAATTGAGTATAATAATAACACTCACCTCTTGGATTGTTGTGAGGGAAATATTGAGATAATATTTGTAAAGCACTTTTCAAACTGGAAACCATAGATAAATGCTAGTTATTAATAACTGAATAATCATGGATAAGGGTTTGGTAAAGAAAGTGGGGATACCAAGGAGAGAGAGGAGCTTTGACTGTAAATACTGGTTTGTCCAGTTATTATCTTCCTGATCTTGGGTGAGACACTTCATCTTTGGGCCCCAATTTTCTCATCTGGAAAATGAGATTGTAGTAAATAATCTCTAAAGTCCCTTCCAGCTCTAAATCTGTAGTCCTAAATTATTACGGCTCTGTCTCGTAATCCTTTCCTATCTATCTCTCTTCTCTCTCCTATAGCAGAGGCCAAAAATATGTGAACATGCTTTGAGCTTTCTGGAGATTTTAATGGCAGTTGAAGGATTTTTCCCTAAGCTCAGACACTCCTTCTGCTGGTTTGTTTGTTTTTTCCTGTCCTAGGTCTGGGGAGGATGCTGTATTTGCAGCAGTCAAAAGCCAGTGTTCTGAGGAGCCAAGCTGAAACCTAAGGTGGTGGGGAGGGGATAATTTGTTAAGGTGGGCAGGGCCAGGGCACATGTTGCAACCTGAAGAGCTCTTGGCCCCTCTCTTGTTTCCCCGTAGAAGGAGAGGAGCAAGAATGTGTATTGGTAAACTGTGATTATAGTGGCTTAAAGGAGAAGTAGCTGATGGTTTCTGAAAATGGAAGCTGACCTTTGTTAGCGGTGTGGGGCAGGGCTTGGAAGAAGCTGCAAGGGCTGGTTCCTGGGGATTCCAGCTGTGCAGTGAGAGTACAAGATAATCGCCAAGGACTGAACAAAGAAAAAGCCAGTCCAAGGAGGCTGATTGCTAAGCAGGCTCCATCTTCAAGTGTGTGGGGAGGGAGGATGATTTAGCAAGCAAATGGAAAGAATTTCACTCCTTTCCACCTCCTTTTCTTTCTCCTTTCCCCTGTTCTCTTTTTTTTCTTCTTCCTTTTCCATGTTTCTTTCCTTCATCATTTCTCTTATTTCTAATCTCTTACTTTTCCCTCGTTCTTCTCCCATTTACTACCCCCTTTCCTCTTTCCCTTCCCCCCCATGCATACACAGTGTGTGTGTCTGTCTCTCTCTCTCTCTCTCTCTCTCTCTCTCTCTCTCACACACACACACACCTCTGTCTGTCTCATACACACACACATACACATGCTTTCTCGCACATACATACACATATTCTCTCTCCCTCCCCTTTGTCACTCTCTCTCTTTCTCTGTCTCTTTCTATCTTTACCTCTGTCTCTGTCTCTCTATCTCCTCTCCATTGCTCCCCCATCTCTATCATAGATCTATCTCGGTAAACCGCCCAGGACGCTGCCCAAAAACATCATGGATTCCCTCAGCTGCCTTCCTTCCATCATCTTCAATATCAATATCAACAACCATTTATTAACTGATTCCTATGTGCTTGTATCTGCTTTGTATGTATCTTCTATATGTTCCTTTCCTTATTAGACTTTAAGCTCCTGAGGTCTGGGAGTGTTTAATTGTTTTTATCTTTATTCCCCCTCCCCAGCTCAATACTGTTTGAGGCACATAGCAGGCACTTAATAATGCTTGTTGATTAATTGATAGATTCATTCATTGATCGACAGATCGATCTGTGAATGGTTAGTATAAATAGACTGAACTGGGTTCTATTGGATGAGACTGACTTTAGGTTATTGGAGGTCTAATGGCTATAGAAGCCCAGAGATAGAGGTTATAGTTTGCCCTCAGCAGGAGACATCTCTTCTCCCATCTCCCTGCAAAGTGGGCTGAAAGGAAAGGAAGAAGTGGGGAGGGGAAGCACCAGGGTCACACAACTAGGAGATGTCTGGAGTAAGAATTTAAACTCCAGTCTTTCAGATTTCAGGTCTAGCACTCTCACTCAGTGTCAGGATTTTCAGTCCCTTCCCCATTCTAGTGGTCTCTATTAGTTATACTTCAACCTATCAATGCTCCTTTTGATTTATATTGCTTTCATCTAAACAATGCCATGCTCCAGATACAGTGTAATATGTATGGGTATATGTGTGTGTATTTATTCATCTATCTATATCTTTCTATCTGCACACATATACCTATACCTTATCCCTGGATTCCCATTTTCTTCCTCCTATTTCTTCTCTAGTTCCTTCTTCTTCCATGTCCTCAATTGCCTTTAAATACCACCCACTTTTCGGGGCCCAGTTCACGTACCACCTCAATTAGACACACTTTATGTTCAGAGAACAGTCTAATATAGAAGACAAGAAGGGAACGCCAATAAGTATACTACACAGCAAGATATACTACGTGCATGAAAGGGGTCAGCAGGGCTCTGGAGTTCAGAGGACAGAGACACATTATTCCAAGGGTGGGAAGGATCAGAAAAGGCTTCGTGCAATAGAGGGCATATGAGTTTAGGCTTGAATGTTTTGATCAGGTAAAGAGAGGATTTGACTTGTATGTTATTTTTTAAGAGCTCTTGTGTCATTTTTTTTTTCTTGCTTACATAGGCCTGGCTGAAGACTATGAAAAGCATTTTAGAAGTGAATAGAGGGACTTTTCTTCCTTCTACTCCTTTCCTCTCTTATTCTCTGTACATCCTGGGGCCTGCCCTCGTTAGCTCAGTATAGCCTGAACAAGGCATTATGTATCCTAAGCAAGATCTGGAAATTGCGTTTCTTATCTATTACTATGTCTATATCCCTTAGAGACTTTGAGCCTTTGTTTTAAAACAAGAAATGACTTAGAACAAAGTAAGTATCTATAGTCCATAGAAAATGGGGTTTCCCAGCTTTAGACATTTATAAAAAAAATTTCTATTTGTGTCTTAGACCCCTTTGCTTTACCCCTTTGCCTACCCCTGATTCTAGCTCTATGATGGAGTTTGTGGAACCCTTCCCTGATGGGGTTTTTCCGTGTTTTATTCTGTGCTTTCTTCACCGTCCCAACTCACTTACCTTACATTTTATCCCTTAGGGATCAGTTCCCCGTTTTCTAGGTAACTAACCTGCCTGATTAATGTGCTTATGAGAGAAGATAAAGAGGTTGAGAATAGCACAGAATACTACCTGGGCTACAAGGTAGCAGGCATTCAGAATTATCAAAAGATAATGCTCCAGAAGGGATGGATCTTTGTTGTCCAACATATTGGGTGATCAACTAATGACACAGGGATGTGATGATGGACATTTTATGACTCAAGGAAGTGTCTGGCCCCATTGCAGGCTAGTATTTGAAATGGGTAGGCCTTGCATCACTGCTCAAGCCATACAACATAATGAGCCACCTACACTGCCAGCTCGAAGAACCTGTCCTTTGTACATGTTCTCATCATCAGTAAATCTACCTGTGGGAACCTGATCAAGTTTGTTTGAGCCTCAGTTTCATTATCTGCCAAAAAGAATTTGGATTTGGTCATGGGATGCATGGATTTTAGAGCTTGTATGAGCTTATTGTATAGATGAGGCAATCTCAAAGGTTCCTCCGTACTCTAATGTTCAATAAATCTAGGTTTATTTTAGGAATGGTAAGGCCTATGCATACCACCTACTTATGCGAGGCTTTGTCTCTGCAACCTAAAAGTAAGCTCCCTTCACTCTCTCCCAAAATACTCACTGTAGTGCTCAGAACACAGCAGCTCCTAGATCATCCTTTTTGGCTGCCTGATTCAGTGTCTTCCAATTTTACAAAGCTGTACGATGAAGTTGTTCCTGGGATGTTGGCATGGTTCCCAGATGGTATTCTAGGCCTTTGGGGTTCCATCTGACCCATCATCAGGTAGGATGGAAAAGCAGCTGCTCATTGTTTGACATGTTTGTGGAAAGCCATTCTCTGGCTGAGCCCAGTTACCTGCTGCACCCCAGGAAAGGAGCAGCCACAGCCGACTGTTGATATATACCAGGCCCAGAAGTCACAGAATCATTGATTCAGAAAAGTATCTTAGGTATCATTAATCTAGACCTTTCTTTTGACTGATAATAGTCGCTCATTTAAAATGTATTAAGAACCTACTAGGTGCCAGCACGATGTTAAGTGCTAAAGATAGAAAAAAAAAAATGCAAACTAGAGTCCCTGCCCTTAAGAAGCTTACATTCTAATGGGGGAGACATCATGGAAACAGATATATACAAAGCAAGCTATATATGGAGCAAATAGGAAATTATTAAAAGAGGGAAAGTACTGGCTTCCTGTAGAAAGTAGAATTTTAGTTGGACTTAAAAGGAAGTGAGGGAAGTCAGTAATCAGGGTGAAGGAAAGAGAAAGGAACAGCCAGTGAATTTTTTTCAGTGAATTACATTCAATAGAATTTAAATGTACTATTTATTATATCATGTTTTAATTGTTTTTGAAAATAGGTCATTAAGATTCAATTCCACAATCATGAAGATACCTTCCATGTGCAGATCACTGAGCAAGGCATGGTGTAGGATGCAGAAATTAAAATCTCAGTCCTTGCCCTTGGTCTAATAGAGGAGACCTTACACACACTCCTGTAACATGAAGGACCTAAGTGCCTAGGAGAGATGTAAATGGAGTATATGTGTGTGTGGGGGGGGGGGGGGGAGAGAGGTAATTCCCTGTAACTCAGACATGCCAGATAACCAAGAGCTCAGCATCCTGAGCCTCACTCCCAGATAATCCTCATCCCCAGAGAATCCTCACTAGATTGGGTCTGAGATTTGTGATGAGATTTGGCTACTCAAGGCCAAAAACACCAGACCCACGTAGGGCTGTGAGTCACAACTTCTTCCTTAGATAGTTTCAGGTTTAAGCTGTTCTAGAAGGACTGAAACTATTCATGTTGTAGTATTTTTAACCAAGTTGAATGCTAGAGAAAGGAGGGGGTAGATATACTTGAAGAATGAATTAGTCTTTCTTATTATACAAAACCCTAAATGACTCCTCACTTCATCTGTTTTATCCAGATCCATTTTGATTATGCTTCTTCATTTTTGCATGGGTGATTCAGTCCACGAGGCACTGTCTCTTCAGCACTTGTAAATTATTTTTACACCTTGGTCATTTGGACAAGTCAGTCACTGAATTAGGCTTATTTTATTTATTAAAGGCTTATTACACAGCGCCTACTATGTATAAGAACTTTGCTCTTCACAGTCCTGCAAGGTAGAAGCTGTTATTATCCACATTTTATACTTGAGGACACTGAGACAAACAGAGGTTAAAGTAAAGTTTGAGGTCAGGCTTAAACTGACTTCCAGACCCAAAGCTCTGTCCACTGTGACACTCAGACATTTCTGAGCTCAGACCTCTATTTCTGTTCTCTCACCTGTACTGTCCCCCATCAGATGAAATGTGCACTTTGGAGCTCTGCACCAAACCACCTCACAAGCCATGAATATACAAGCAACAGGACCCAGGTATTCTAGAGCCATGTCCTGAGTTCTTCTCCTCCCTCCTAAAAAAAACCCAACAAATACTCCTCTTGCCCTTTTCCCCCAAATTAGCCAGATTTCCCTTGAAATAACTTTTGCTGATCTCAACAGCAATTAGAACAAACTCTGCGTTTGTAGTATTTGTAGCTAGGAGTTGGTTCCTAATTGCTCCTATTTCTGTTTTTCTGGAGAAGGAAAAATAACCAATTCTTTAAATATTACCCTGAACCTGGTCAGCTAACCTCTTCTCTGATCATATTTTCTCCACCAGGAAAGTCAGAAACCTATCTTTCATCCTGAGGTATCCAGCAGAGAAAAAGCATAGCAAAGTGTATGGGGTTAAAGTCTGGGAAAGGAGCTCTGAGCCTGAGCCCAGCTTGCTTCCTGACATGCTGTCAGAAGGCAAATCACTTACTCCCTGAGCTTCTGGTTCTAGATAAAATGATTCCTTCCTTTTAACTTTTCAAAGCATTTTTTTTTTCCATCTATAAAGTTCCCTTTTTCCTCCCAACACCAGGGGATTGGGCAGGTGATATTTATCCCATTTTATAGATATGTAAGTGGAGCCACAGAGAGCTTCCAGTAGCTAAAGTTGTGCCAGAGTAAAGACCTCATTCCCCCCAGACTGAGCTATAGTTCCACAGACACTTTAGACCATCAAGGAGAATACAAACATTTGCCCTTCCTGTCTTTTAGGAAAGCTATGAGATCACTGAGGCAAGAGTAGAGGTCTCCTTCTTCCCCCCGCTCCCGATTTGCCTTATATAAGATGAACTCGCCCTATAATCAGTGTTATTTTCCCCTGTATATCTATATGCCTTTCTTTCAAAGAGAGTTGAGGTAAAAAGGCTGAACCTACAGCACCACCCGTGGCCTAATTGCTGCTTTTGTGATTACAAACTATGGCTTCCCCGCCGTGGAGGCCCAGAAGTGGGGTCCCTTTTCAGAAGGAGCCGAACAACCGTCCCCTCGCTGACTGCTAGGTCTTGCCACATAAAAACACCAGGGGACTCGGAAAGCACGTTCTTACTAACTACCCCCTAAGGAGAGCCGTCTAATCGACTTTTTATGGGTCAGAAAGTAGCCTTGTTGATTGGTGTGAGGGAGGAATGTGGAGACACATGGGAGGAAGGAGCCTTGGCGCTCTCCATGCTCCGGTCAGAAGAGTCTTGAGCCCAGCAGGCTCTCTCCCCCAGTTTTTGCACTGAGAGATAGCGGAGAACCATCCCCCCACAAATGGGTGGCGGCAGCCATCCAGGGGAAATTTGCTATGGCCTCAGTAAGATGTTCATGTGCTCAAGAACTGGCCACTCTCAGTGAAAGCCCCGGGGCCATTAACCACCGTGTTTTCAGCCACAAGACTGATCCTCAAGTTGGATCTTTAGAATCAATACATGTTTTTCTATTAGAGCCATTTCCTCTGGAGGAAATGGGCTGGAGCCATTATGTTTTATGTTTATTGACAAGTCCATCATTTGAATTGACGTTGCCCATTCTGCTCCTCTCTACTTCATGAAAAAGACAGTCTTTGGATAAGGATCAAGGAATTAAACTACACTGCCGCAGCTCTTACTCTATTTCAGGGGTTCACTGAGGCAAGATTTCTTTATTTGGAAGTAATGAAATTACTTATTTCTAATCCCACCTCAGATATTTACTACCTATGTGACACTAGGCAATATATTTAATCACTCTGAGCCTTGGTTTCCTTATCTGTAAAAAGAAAATAATAATGAATTCTACTTCAGGACTGACATGAAGATCAGAAACAATAACATATGTCTATTCTTTTCGTCAATGAAATGAAGGTGTGTGTAGGCCTAGAGAATATATGAGATCTTTTCTTTGTCTAGCTAGACCTATTATGCTGTGATTCTATATAAAGTGCTCTGCAGAACCTTGAAGCGCTACATAAAGTAAGCTATTATTCTTATTTTGTTGTTGTTCAGGTGTTTGTCATATGCAACTCTCCATCATCCCATTTGGAATTTTCTTGGCAAAGATACTAGAGCGGTTTGCCAATTTTTTTCTAACATTTTACAGATGAGGAAACTGAGGCGTACAAGTTTAAGCGATTTGCTCTAGGTCATGCAGCTTGGAAGTAGCAAGATTTGAACTCAGAAAGAGGAGTCTCCCTGACTTTAAACATGGTACTCTATCTGCTTTTGTCACCTAGTTGTTCCTTTATCCCCTGTGGCATTTGCTCATAGCCTTCCAAGTCGTTTTCTTGACCTCAGCCATGGCCAGAAATAGATCTCATTCAGCAAAGAAGGGATCAGAGAGCATGTGCTATCACCCATCTATTCTAAAGCTAATGACAGTACAATTGTCCCTTCTACATTGTGATTTTCCCCATCACATTTTCAATATCTCCAGGATTAGCATAAGAAATAAAATGAGAATTTTGGAGGAGTTTTGCAGAAACCATAGACAACACAAAAAAAGCCAATAGATATCTAACACAGAAATAGTTTAAAAACTCAGAAATGCATGAAATGTTTTATGCATTGTATTATATTATGTAGTATCAGCATATTTTTATCTTTTAATACAACAATAATTCAGATTTCTTCTCTGGTATGAAGGGAAGGCCAAAAATCTGTATGTGGATTTTCCAAATTGTGAGGTGCCATGCCTCTAAACCCCACAATATAGAAGAGATAACTGTAACACCAGATATAACTGGAAGGCATGGGAAATGGTGGTTCTGGTTAAATACATTTTTGATTGAGTATTTACTATTGTGAAACAATGATCCTCATCTCCCTTTGGGGGAAATAGTCTTATTTTTGACTAGTTATTTGTGCCTGCTACTCAGATTATCTCTCATCTACTTTGCCTGCATCTTGCTTGTATGTGTCTGTTTAATTGCATGTAATCTCCTCTGTTAGAATATGAGCTTTAGGACAGCAGGAAATAATTTTACCTTTCTTTATATCCCCAAGGCTTAGCATAGTAACTGGCACATATTAGGTGTTTAAAGGTTTTATTTTGAATGATTGGTTTACTTAAGGTGTTCTGCTACTGTAAAAGTGGCCCTGGGTTTTCCTGACTGAAGCTAGCTTTCCCCTCCACACCCCCTCTCAAGATCAGTTTCTTTGGACAAGTCATTTAACCTTGCAGTGCCTGCCTGCTGGACACCTCCCTAAGATTATAAAGGTTGCCCAAGAGCCCCCTTTTGAATCAGTAGAAATTCCTCCCCAGAGCCTCCCTATCATGATAAAAGTTTTCTGAAAAAAGAAAGAAAACCCCAGACCGTAGGGATAGTATTCTAGAAGGTCATTTATTCCCTTAAAAGCAATCTGAATGGTTACTCATAACAAGACCTAGGGAAATAGACAGGGCTGGTAACCAGAGCCTGAAAAGACAGGAGTAGTCATTGACCTCAGAGGAGGCTGTCAGTCATCCTAGACTAAAGGTTCAAATGAACAAGGGCTAGAGGAATGCAATAGATAGAAAATAAAATTCAGTCAGCACCCCTCCTCCCCCAAAAAGGAGTGTAGCCCACTCTCACATAGCACTTCTTGGGCCTCGAGCAACTTTCTTTACAACTTTCCTGTACTTATTGTGAATATCACTATACTCAACTTGGGGTTTGGGCCACTTTAGTGATTTTTCCAGAGTTATTTAGTAAATTGTAGAAGATAAATATAAACCTAAACCCTATGTCTCCAAATCCGGGGTTCATTCCTCTCATACAGCAACCTGGAGTGTGATTTTAATTACCCAAAGTATCTGGAATGATGCAAATAGGCTACAAGGGCAAGTCAAGTTCATTTGATTTCTATTAAAATTAGGTCTGTTCTCCAGCATGTATTATTCTTTTGACATCTTTGACAGTTTGCTGGCAAATGGATGTGAACCAAGATATCTGAATTGTGTTGGTTGTTTTATGGTTTGTTGTTTTGTTAGTGATTTGGAGCATCCTTTCACATGGCTTTTAAAAATCAATTTTTGTTGATAAAAAAGGAGTAGGTTTAGACGTCAGGTGGATTTCAGAAAAAACCTGCAAAGACTTACATGAACTGATGCTGTATAAAGTGAGCTGAACCGGGAGAACATTGTATACAGTAATGGTAACACTGTTCAGTGGTTGACTTAGCTCTTCTCAGCAATACAGTGATTCAAGACAATTCCAAAAGATTCATGATGGAAAATGCTATCCACATCCAGAAAAAGCACTGACAAAATAAATGCAGATTGAAGCATATTGTTTTCACTTTCTGCTTTTTGTGGGTTTTTCCTTTTGTTCTGTTTCTTCTTTCACAAAATGATTGGTATGAAAATGTTTTACATTATTGCATATATATATATATATATATATATATATATATATATATATAACCTCTGATTGCTTGCTTATGGGAGAAGAGAGAAGATGGAAAAAGAAAAATTCAGAACTCAAAATCTTTCAAAAAATAAATGTTGAAAATTGTCTTTACATATAACTGGAAAAAATAAAATACTATTAATTAGAAGGAAGAGTAAGTCTAAATGCAAAGTGACAATGACAGCAGGCAAAGACACAGCTTCACTCAGCTGTAGAACTAGGTCAATCCACAAATTGCTAGTCATTATGCAATTGGTGATTAGAATAGGCAGAAGGAAATGGGTACACTATGATGATGGCTTTCAGAATCAGACTTCCTAG